>NC_052508.1:29938665-30261403 GCF_014356525.2 Nilaparvata lugens | reverse complement strand
CTCATTTTCTACAAATGGGTGAAATTTATAATGGTAAATGATAGGTACTAAAAAACCTTGTTTTGTATCTATGTGCGAGCTTACACTCAATCATCTTCATTACATCATACTTAATTTCTAAATCTTTCTTCTTCCCAACTCCTTTTCCTAGACCTACTAAATCTTCAACTATATCAAGTTATAAAATAAATAATCTTACTTATAACCATTGGATCTGACTCCTATTCGCGGACAAAGTCCAGTAACATACTGTACTTTTTGTGAGTAGTATCTTGTTCATTTGTAACTTGTCGTGTTATACTTTTGTTAATATTTTGTATGAATTTCGAGTGAATAAAATTTGATTTGATTTGAATCGAAAATTTAGAAATAGTGAAAACTTTCGTCGTGATATGAAATTGAATACATTTATTGATCTGCTACACAAAACACCATGATGGAGTGCTATGTCAGGTCACCTTGCTTGTTTTACAATAGAAGTCAACTCCCGTAGATCATATTCATACTTCTCTATAATTTTTAGTAAATTAATAATTGTGTTGTGCAAGTGAGAACTTTTTGTGTATAGGATTGTTGAACTAAACATTTTTGGCATATTTCATTTATTCATTTATTTGTGCAACCACCCGTTTGATTGTATCCAATCTAAAGACCATTTATCATTTATATAAATAAATTATTTCAACTTTGAAATGTCCTCTGCTTCTTATAGTTTATCTTTTTTCAATGCTATTCTATTGTTTTTTTCAGGTATCACATGTACAGAAGAAGACTGTGAGATAAAGCGCTTATAAAGTTATATGAATTATATTATTTATTTATTCAATTAATACAATCTCAACTTTTAACAAGTTGAGTACGGTATTTATTTACTATTTACTAATTCTCAGTTTTAGTAAGGAATGCCATCCTGTAATATATGAAAATTAAGATATCAATGTGTACTATTTGTAAGCTTTAAATTATTGCATACTAATGTGATGATAAATTCTTATTTATAAGTAATGTGAAACTAGTTGAATGAACATTTTCAATCACTATCAATTATTATAATATTATATCATGACAAAAATATCACTTCAACTAGATTTATGTTATTGTCCACTCTAGATGAATATTTGCATACGCGTATTGAATTGGCAGTGTAATCTTGGCCTGCATAAGAATAATATATCCACTATATTTATTTATTTCATACAAACATTAATTTATATACCTCCAATGAATGTGTTGAATTATCCTGTATGTATTAGGTTTCTCATTATGTCTACTTTCGAGTTTATCTAGCCATAGAAAATTTAAAAAGACAGTTGACTTGGACAGTTTGATAGAGTATAGGAGCCTTAGAAATAGGGTTAAACAGGAATTACGGAACTCAAAGAATAGGTATTTGAATTCGTTTATGACAAACAATAGACAAGACTCTAAATCACTTTGGCAGGGAATAAAAGAATTCGGGCTTGGCAAACAGAAATCGAATCCACAAATTGACTTACCATTGAATAATATAAATGACCATTTCGTTTCACACTCTAACCAACGCGACGAAGTTGTCATTGCTAATCATATAGATGATCTTGAAGAGCAGGTTACAAACTTAGATTTACCAATCACTGATCAATTTCATTTCCATCCAATCTCAGAAGAAGACACTTTCAGAGCAATTCAACGTATTCATAGTAATGCTACGGGTGTAGACAAAATTCCTATTAAATTTATCAAGAAGATGTTATTTGCTGTTTTACCAACCATTACATACATTTTCAACAAGTCACTTGAAGAAGGCATTTTCCCTGAAAACTGGAAGTTTGCTCTGGTTCGCCCTCTAAATAAAGTTCCATCACCCAATAAAGTTGAGGATTTTAGATCAATCAGTATTTTACCTGCATTGTCCAAAGTGCTAGAAAGACTCATTCATGCTCAAGTTGTAAAATTTCTAGACAACAATAGTAAGCTTCATAACTTTCAATCAGGCTTTAGAAAATTCTATTCAACTGAGACAGCTCTGCTTCGTGTCACTGATGATATAAGGTTAGCTATGGACCAAAGAAAATGCACCATCCTCACCCTATTTGATTTTTCTAAAGCATTCGATACTGTTGATCATACAGTCCTTCTGAATAAGTTGGCTATTCTTGGTTTCAGTCACAACTCGTTAGTTTGGTTTAAATCCTATCTATTAGGTAGGAAACAATGTGTATCTGTCGGTGACAAAAAGTCAACTTGGAAAAACGTTATGCATGGAGTACCACAAGGTTCAATTTTAGGCCCTCTCCTCTTCACTTTGTATGCTAATGACCTTTCTTCCATTATCAAATTCTCCAGTTTCCATACTTATGCAGACGACCTTCAAATCTATTTAAGCTGTCCCATAACAAAAATTAATGAAACAGTTGGAATAATGAATCAAGATATCAATTCGATAGTGGAATGGACAAAGAAAAATGGCCTTAAGCTTAATCCCATCAAAACACAACCCATTATAATTGGATATTCTCGTCTTATAAACAATATTGACCTTGAATCGATTCACAAAGTTAGTGTAGACGGTAATGACATTCCTTACTGTAGCTCAGTTAAAAATTTAGACATTATTATGAATAATACTCTTGACTGGTCAGAACAAGTGAACAAAACTTGTAAAAAGGTATTCTCAGCCATGCATGCATTGAAGAAAATGCACGATATCCTCCCTAGAAACATTAAATTATTATTGGTTCAATCTCTCATCTTCCCACATTTAATGTATTGTAATTCTGTTCTTAATGATATGCAAGTCACTCTGAATGATAAACTACAGCGTTGCCAAAATTATTGTCTACGTTTCGTCTACTCTCTCCAACGCCATGATCATATCACCCCAGCCCACATTGCTAGTTCAACATTGAAGCTTCCCGATCAGAGGCTTTTTCGAATAGTCAAGCTTGTTAGAGATATCTTGAAATACGGTAATCCGAACTATTTTAAAGATGATTTCAAATTTGTCTCTGAAGGTAGGAGGATAGATGCTTCAAATACTAGAACCGGAGAAAGTACTTTAAGGATACCCAATCATCGAACTACTATTTTCACAAAATCCTTCTTAGTCAGTGCCTGTCGTGCATGGAATACACTTCCTGTTTCTATCAGGTCTATCGAGAGCCGAGCGAGCTTCAACCTGACTTTAAAAAAACATATTTTGGAACAAATGACTGAAACTGTCCGGCCCTAGAACGATCACATGACAACCATCCCTCACCCATTCCACCAATATAAACCTTTAAACCATGTTATAGAACGAATTGTATATATATATATATATATATATATATATATATATAAACTCATGTTATTTCAATTATCCACTGCATACTGCTAGTATATACTAAAATACTTTAGTATATTACTAAAATTTGATAACCCTGATCTACTTTCAGCCTACTTCATTTTATTAATCAATTATTTGATCTTATCTACCTATATAATTATTTTACTTTATCAATTTTCTGTTTTTTTTCTCTTCAATATTCATATTGATTAAAACTTTTACAATATTTCCATTAATAAATAAATCCTTAGTTTAAATAACGAAATTAACGTTTTGGTAGAGAGTTAGTGGGGAGGATATTTTTAATATTCTTCCCAAAGAATGGACATTGATATGTCCAAAGCTCCGCCATTTATGTAGATGCATAACAATATGATTACTATCTATAGTTATTATATTACAAATTGCTTTTTCATATAATATACAGTTCAATAGTTATTTTCTTAGTCTATATTATGTAAATTCATCTATAACTTTGTTGTATTGTAAGCTATTGTATACAAGTGTATAAGCCAGTATATATTGTAATCTACATAAATAAAGTACTCAATCAATCAATCAAGCCTGATAATTGGGAATCTAAAATCAAACTTTGCATAGATGAGGCGGAGCTCCTGAAATTTTTACAGATATGGGACTTGTGGCAGTTGATAGAGCTTAACAATGACTATTTTAGGTAGGCTATGAATTTGATCAAAATCGTTGGAACCATTTTCGAGAAAATTGCGAAAAACCCTGTTTATGACAACATTTTCACCATTTTAGCCGCCATCTTGAATTGCATTTGATCGAAATTGTTCATGTCGGATCCTTATAGTGTAAGGACCTTAAGTTCCAAATTTCAAGTCATTCTGTTGATTGGGAGATGAGATATCGTGTACACAGACGCACATATACACACACACACACACAGACCAATACCCAAAAACCACTCTTTTGGACTCAGGAGACTTTAAAACGTATAGAAATTTAGAAATTGGGGTACCTTAATTATATTTTTTTCGGAAAGCGAAATGCAATACTTTTCTTACCTATGGTAATAGGGCAAGGAAAGTAAAAAATTGATGTGGATAGTGTTGAATGTGATTGTGGAAGTGAGACACAATAGTAGGCAGCAGCGGTAGCTTATAAAATTGACTAATAATTGAAGAAAAACAATGAACATACAAGAAAGAAGAATATTTGAATTCCACTTTTACTCCCCGAAAAAGGTAAGTTAGAAAACCCTGTAAATACTAGATCTAAAGCGAAATGAGTAAAACTATATTATTTCATACCTATGTAGAAAAGAATTATTTTCTAACATCAATCATATTATTTTGTTATTATAATCTTCATTAAAGTACTATTTTATGATTTTTTGTAGATGAGATAAAAATAATTGACTCCACTTGTATAACTCTGAAATATTACATCTATTGTCATTTCCATTAACTTCTGAACATTTCTGTGTGTAATGATTGAAATACTTCATTATCAGCAATTCAAGTGCCACAATATAACACTCAAAAAAGTTGTTGAATTATGAGACATTTTTACCTTTAATTACCTATTTTTTATATTCAATGGTAACTGTAGGAAAAATTTAATGTGAAATATGTGCGCAAAGTTCCTTTGCTGCACTCAAGAAACCATTATTCCGCTCTCGCCTACGGCTCGTGCATAAACGTTTCTTTCGGTGCAGCAAAGTGTCACTTATTTGCGCACTAGTTGCACAAATAACCAAAAAAAAAAAAAAACATATAAGAACATGAAGAACCCTTTATTTAAAATATTTTGAAAGAACAACTAGTTTCGGCCTTATTAATAGCATAGGTTTGTAAAAATGGGCGTTAAAAATTATAGGAATTTCTATTCTCTCTTTTTAGATGTGAAATAAATCTGCTATCGAGCAATATGTTGGTGGGTTATTGAAATAACAACAGAACTGATAAGAAACAATTTTACTGTGAACACATTAAACAGTAACATGAAATAGTTGAACGTCATTCCTTCAAGATACAACTTGATCTTGTACCAATATTACATATATTCTTAGGAATTACGTTATTTATCTATCGTGAAGATACACAAGAAGTAGTGAGTACTGTTATATTTGTTGAAATAGTATCATGCATTGTATGGTGGATTGGGAGAAATGTTATCATTATCACTTATGCAACTCATGACATGACGATAACGTTGATACAATGAACCTTCAAGCTATTGAGTGCTTGAAGGTTCATTGTATCAAGGTTCCATGAACCTTGAATGCTATTTGAAACCGTCTCAACTAATAACAGAACTTGCATCAAAGTTATCGACATTTTATGTAATAATGAATATGAAATACCTCTCAATCCCTCATACAATACAATGTATTATTCCAACAAATAATAGTAATCACTATGTTACTTTACTGTTATTCACTAACGGTTACTGCTAGTGCTACAAGTATTATTAAAGCTTGATCAACTCAATGTATAAGGCGAGTCTGATTTTGTCTCCAAGTAGTAATCGCCAGGTACTGAATCACTATAACAGAAAAAATAAATATTAAATGAATTTTGGTATTAAATGATAGGGTATGTGAAAAAATATAGTTCCACTAGAGAGCATTTGTTAATATTTCAAAGAATAATTTTATTTATTATTATCTACTTCATTCATAGATATTTATTCCAAAATATTACCTTGAGGTAAGTAGGAAAATGAACACATGGAATATTATTGTAAACTGTAAAATAAGTTTGGATAATGTTTGGACATCTATCTTTAGCGAAATATTATGAAGCTAAAGCCCGGTTGCAAAAAAGCCTGTTAAATTTTAATCATGATTTAGGGCCGGTCTCCAAGCTCGGGATTTAAGTGAGCTCTAGACTTTAAACAGCTGGAGTCAGAAAATTGGCTTTCCAAAACGGGCGTAGTCGCAGGAAATAGTTGCAGCAAAATAAATTTTTATCTTCTCATTTCTATAATATTGGAAACATTTTTCCTTGACGAGATGAAACATTCCTACATAATTCAAAATAGCTGAAACTTTACACTATTTTATCTTTATTTTATTTTGTGTTCAATTTTCTACTTTTTCAAAATTTAATTTAAACGTGACTACGACTACGCCCTGTTTCGGAAAGCTATAATTTTCTGACTCCAAATGTTCAAAATCGAGAACTTGACTAAATCCCGAGCCCGGAAACCAGCCCTAAATGCTACGAGAACCAATCAGAGAAGTCTTCTCTTTGATTGAAGTGGCATTTAGGCCTAATCGTGATTAAAATTTTACAGGCTTTTGTGCAACCGGGCCTTAATCTCATTCCAAGAATAAGGCCGGTTTTATCCTAATTCAAGTCAGCGAAATAGAATCAATATCACTGAGAATGTTATACTTATCTTAATAATAATTAGCACTTACTTTAATTTGAGATGCTCTCCCATATGGGCAGTCGGATTATAATCACAATTTCCATTCTCGAAGTCCTTCTTCGAATCGCATAAGTGTGCCTTAAAAGCCTTTTCTCCTTCCATAATGCTTTCTTTGAAGTAATAGCAGGATTTTTGATGGCTGCATGTAACTGAATCATCATGATAGTTATAATTATTGTTAATTCAATACTTTTTAAAGGAATTGAGTTACAATTATTTCTCATTTATTTCTACAGGGCTTCATGAAATTGTAGGTAATCATTTATTTGTGGAATTGACTAATCAATTTGATTACTGCACACACTACAATCGCTTGGACTTGATCTTCCATTAAAGTGTTACCTAAACGGAGCCGGAGTTTGAAATGACTAGAAAGTAATATTAAATAAAATCAATATAATATTAATCTAGCCTTATCCCTCATGGTTCTATTTACGTTTCCGTCAACGATTTCAAGATTTTTCAAAATAGAATACAAATTTTCCTCAAGTACATTGAATTCAAAAAACTGTGTGCCCTGTAACAATTATATTATTTTCTTGTTCTCTCTCAATAAGCTACTCTTGTTTACGGAATTGATTCCCACCGCTCAGCTATGCCAAGTTTCGCTGATAAATCTGATGTTTTGAGTGCTAAATAATTGCTATCTCCACTGCTTCTCACTGTTTTGTTTTGACCTATTTCCTACCATAAATCACAAAGGGATAAAGAGTTAATGTTGTATTTGGTTATTCACGTATATTGGAAATGACCATGGTTTAAAAAGAATGTTTTCAAGTGAAAAAAATTAAATATAAAATAATTTATATTCTTCACTTTCCATTGTACAATACCGTGATTTAATTTTGTCACCTGTAGGCTGAGTATGATTCTTCAACCTAAATCTCATGAAATAAGTCTCTAAAATATATGTTAAAATGTAGGCTTGAAATACTGTACAATCAGTGTTCATACAAATACTTGTTTCAAAGTATCTCAACCAATTTTAATTTGAACTTATTCTGGATAAATAAATAAATGGATGATAATAAAAAACGTGAATACACTCCCAGATTTAGGCTTGACCCCCCCCCCCCTGAAAAATGTATTATTATGGGCGCCCATGATTCTACTTCAAGAATCAAATAGATAACTAACTATCAATTATAGCTGTTAATAGTGTTAATACAGTTATGTATACAGACCATCCATAATTTTACACCCTGGTTGAGGATGCTTCCCTTTATTACACCTAAAGTCAAAGTCTCCTATTGATTTACTCATTCCAAGTAACCCGCTACAAGTATGAATGGCATCAAAATAAGTGGCATCTCCTCTACCCATTGGTTGCGAAATTCTTAAAGTTTCAAACCCAGGGTTGGCACAATCAAGACCTGTGTAAAATAGAAAAATTAAACCATATAGCAAGCATTGGAAAAGTGGTATTCAACCTTCCTCAGTAGGTACTTTCTGTTCTACAATATTTTAGATTCTACACTAAGCTTAGCTAGATTCAAACATAACTGCACTGTATTTATCTATTATTTTGCTATCTGTACCTAGTCCAATAAATCAAATTAGACAACTGGCAGAGATATCAACAGTCATTAAAAAAGTTCAAAAAGCACAATAATAATATTGAACATCACCTATAAGTATATTTTACAGATCAGCATAGCTGGTTTGAGTGAAAAAGTCTTCCCTGGAGGCCAAGGATTTAGTTTTAACCCCTGGCCTCTCACTGAAATTTTTCCACCTGACCACTGGAACTTTTGTGGCGGAGTAGAGGTACTCGAGTGCTACGGTTCGAGAACAGTGCCCATTTTTGTCGATGTTCGTCTGCATCCAGAGAGAAACAGGCGCGGATCCAGGACCCTGATCTGGGGAGGGGCGATTTTGTGTTGTGATGGAACCCCCCCCCCCCGTTCAAAACCCCCACCCGGAAAATTGTTGAAGTTTTCAATTTAAAAACAGCATTTGAGAGCTTTATTTTTTATATTAATTAGACTTTTGAATTTGTTCACCAAATGCCAAGGTCACTCATGACTTATTTCTGCAACTACAGTAGTTTGTTAGTCCAGTCACTGTATATACATTGGCGCTTGGATCTGGCCTTCTATTTAGATTATGGAATTCCCAATAAAATGAGATCATTTGAAACTATATGTATCTTCAATGAGTACAGAGCTACAATTTTCAATAAGAGTAAAATTTTAAGTAAAAATCAATTTTGATGAATTTTAGTTTTATCAACAATATTTTCCGATTGTTACCATTTAAATGTATAAGTCAAAATCCCTCTGTGCTCTACAATTTGAGACCAGTTATAGCGCTTTTTCGCATTTAGATTTCCAGGTACACCTGACAACAATTATAGAGCTGCAACAATGTAAGCTCCATTATCCTTGTATTTTGGAAAACACCCAAGTTTTAGCTTCAATCATCATCAGCAATAACTCCATTGTCAACACATTGAGATTTCGCACCATGATATAATTATGTTCATTAGATCATGTTCAATGAGAATCGCCCGTTAGATGCACTTAATTTAGTGGAGAGGCACGCATACGGAATAAGGACACCTCAAGAATCCAAATTTTGAACAATCATAACTTTTGACTCACTGATCAGATCTCATTGTACCATAACTCATTCTTCTCGACTCGTCAAGGCGGTTCAAAATCATGCATCATAAGGAAAATTCCTTCGAAAAATTGAAAATTTCTCTTCACAAATTTCAATTCACAAAAAATTTCCATTTTCAAAGCTGCGTATCTTGTGAAATACTTGGGATAAAATTTCAAAATCTAGTAAGGATGTGGGATAGTATATCCTCTTTCCACTACATTGAAGAATACTTACGATTTCACTACCATTACAAAGTTACAGCCGATTTTAAAAATGGCGATTTTAGTTTTTCATTTTATTCGCGATTTTTCTGTTAATAGAGAGTCTCTAAAATGAGTTGATAAATCTTAGGAACTCATGATTGATTCAAAATTGTAGACAATTCCATCCTCTACAAGCTCAGTTGCCTAAAATTCATCTTTAATCACTGTTTCCTATCATACCACTGCCTAGACCGTTAATATGAGTAAAGTATCTTCGATTTCTTGATTTTTTCAACGATCGAATCTTACATTACGATCTTATTCTTCCATGAATCGTTTACAGCAACTAAAAGAGGAGATTCTATTCTAAAATTTAAGATCAAGTTTTTTATAATAACGGGTCACCGAGATACATAGCTCTGAATATAAAAATTATTGGATATTTCTTTGTACCGTATATTGAAATACTGGTTAAATTACACGCCCGCCTTGACGAGCCGAGAAGAATGAGCTGTGATACAATGAGAACTGATCAGTGTGTGTAAAAAGTGATGATTGTTCAAAATTTTGATCCTTGAGGTGTCCTTATGCGCGCCTCTCCAGTAAATTAAGTGCATCAAAAAATGGGTGGTTCTCATAGAATAATATGATCTAATGAGCTTATATCATGGTGCGAAATCTCAATGTGATAAATAAAAATAATATCGAGTGTCCTGGCTGGCTCAGGTATGGTGTCAGAGTTTTCAGGTCGCAACTGATCAATTTCAGGGCGTCTGACATGACCTAACAACTGCTTTTTAGGCAGCCTCAATGTGATGACAATGGATGAGTTTTTGTTGATTATGATTGGAGCTAAAACCTTGGTGTTTGCCAAAATACAAAGACCATTGTTATCAGGTGTACCTGGAAATCTTTATGAGATGGAGCGCTCTACCTGGTATCAAATTGTAGATAACAAAATTACGCCCATAGGGATTATGTATTAAGCTCGGGACACATATAACCGCACCGAGCCCGTGCCGAGGTACGGCCGAGCTACATCCGCGACACGGTGATGATGGTAGGAGAACACACATATCCGTGCGACAGCCGAGTGGCAGCAGTGTCTCAGTTCTGTAGTGCTACTGTGGTCTGATTTATGAATGTGTTAAACTATTGTTAATAATATAACACAGTAGGGGTAAAGTGAGAGTTCTGAAGAAAAGCTGAAGAAAAGCTGGAGAAAACCTGGAGAAAAGCTGGCTCAAAGCTGCCCCCAAATCTGATTCTTGGTTCTAACCTTGCCCAATCCAATGTAATCTGAACTAACTTAACCTAGCCATACCCCTAATCTCACAATGAACCTAAAATGAAGATCCCCATTCCCACTGTTTTGGAAAAAACTAGATCCAGCTTTTTTTATTTATTGAATAACTAAGAAACCATTAATTTTACAAAAAAAATACAAGAATAACTTTTTCCAGTAAATCTAATTACGAATCCATTGACACCCCATTTGTCAAGATTGAACAGAAAATAAGGATCTTATAGAAAAAGTAGATCCAATTTCTTGAATAACTAAGAAACCATTAAAAAGCTTCAAGAATAATTTTTTTCAGCAAATCCATTTGTCAAGGGATCAGTCACCCTCAACTTTTTCTGAAACAGAGCAACAAGCACACAGAAACTCTAATGATATTTTTATGTTGAGACCCTTTCTTAAGGAACACCAAACTCAGCACTAAACCCCCCACCCCACCCCTGTGGGGGGGGGCCTCTGTCTTTAACCAGCTAAGTTTGAACTACTTGAAAACTCACCTCAAGTTGTATTAAACATTTATTATAAAAATAGATCATTTTATCTTTGAAATGACTATTTTCAATGATTTTACTTCTAACTTATCCATAAATAATTCAGCTAGGAGTGGTGAGAGGTGACCCCATTGCCAACCCCTCTCTTTGTTCAAAAAATCTATTGTTAAATAGATTTGTTAAATAGATTTTTTGAACAAAGAGAGGGGTTGGCAATGGGGTCACCCCTCTCACCACTCCTAGCTGAATTATTTATGGATAAGTTAGAAAGTAAAATCATTGAAAATAGGCATTTCAAAGATAAAATTGTTTACTGGTTTCGATATGTTGATGATATTATTTGCTTATGGAAAGGAAGTAACAGACAACTAGACAATTTTCTTTCCTATCTGAATGGATTAGCCTACATCAGAGTATAAAATTCACTGTAGAGGTAGAACAGGATTGTGTATTGAATTTTCTAGATTTAAGAATAGATCATAGCACTGGTTTTCACAAGTTTTCTATTTTCAGAAAACCAACCCATACTGATGTTATCATTCCTCTTCATTCTTGTCATCCTATTTCTCACAAACTTGCTGCTTTCAATAGCATGGTCTATAGAGCACTAACAATACCTATGAGCAATCATGATTTTGATATTGAGATCACTAAAATTAAACAGATAGCTGTCACAAATGGGTATGAAGAAAGTATGGTGGACAGATTATTGAGTAAAATTAATAGACAAATTTCAATCAATTCTAGCTTTGCAGGCTCAAACTGTGAGGAGAAGACTTGGATAACAATCCCATATTTAGGCCTTGTATCTGATAAGATAGGTAGGGAATAGAAGAGGAATGGATTTCATGTTGCTTTCAAGACCAAACCGATTTTAAATAGTCTATTTAGCTGGAGTAAAGACAAAATTGATATTTGGGATAAAAGCGGGGTGTACAAACTTAAATGTGATGATTGTAATGCTTGTTACGTGGGTCAGACTGGTAGAAGTTTCAAAAGTAGGATTAAAAAGCACATCACAGATTGGAATAAACAAAATGGAGAATCTAACTTTGCAGAACATTTGATAACAAATAATCACAAGTTCACAGTTAAGGAGAATGTTGAGTTTCTGCATGTTAATAACAAAGGCAGATCTTTGAATATTCTAGAGGCTTTAGAAATAACAAGAGTAATTAAGGAAAATCCCCAGTATAGTTTAAATGACCAGATCCATTTCAACCAGTACAACACTACAAATTTAGTTTTATCTTAAACATGTAAGCATACATTAGTCAATAGTTTTTCCATTTACATATTTGTTTTATTATCTTTCACATTTGTTTTCTTGGTTCTTATTTTGTACTAAAAGTAAATTTTATTATCATGGTGATTCTGTTGCTTAAGCTGCCATTTTGTCACACCATTGAGGAAGAGGAGACTGTCCAGCTAGGCCAATGGCAGGCATTCATGCCTTCGACCAATAGCAGTACTCACCTACTAGTATAAATTCTGCTGCTCTTGTATTTAGTTTTAGTTTATCAGAGATTGACAATGGTGTAATAACCGAAACCGGTCTTTCTAATTATCAATAAATCAGTGGTTTTTTGACAATTTCTTAGTCTTTTTCATTCAATATGAATAATTACCACAATATCAACTTCTCAACTACACAAAAAGTAATAAATATAGGTGAAAAATCTTAGGTGAGTACACCCAGAAAGAAATTGTAGATGTAGGTGAGTACACCCAGAAAAAAATGTAGGTTTGGTTACCCAGACCAAGAACATTATTCAACTTTAATGAAATAAATTCATTTGAAAAATCTAAGCTTATATAGATGGCGCAAATTTGACACTATATCATCACAGTCAGTATTTGAATATATTGTGCTTTGAAAGAAACTGATAAATCAAATAATAATATAAAATGCTTTACTTTTGATTAATACTTTTGATTTGAATATTGTCTAGTTTTAACCAAATTTTTTGTTATTTTATAGAAGATTTTTTCAAATGTATAATACTCTTTTTACTGTTCCACTCAGTGGTGTATCTAAACTTTTCCATCCAGTCAACTTCCATTCTGCATTCTCCATAATTTTTTCATTGAGTTTTGATTGATGTAGATAGTTTTTCATGGTTGTTGTCAATCCTACATTACGTGTGCGATCAACCTCAACCCCTCCCAATTCATATCTGATTCATCAAATAGGTATGCAACTCCATTATTGATAAGTGAAAAGTCCTTGGTTTCAACATCATTCTTATCTTTGACTTTGATTTCGCCTTCAATTATGAGAAAACTTCTACTTGGAAGTGTATAAATATCTTCTTGTTTTAAACTAATTCGAATTTCATCATTGTAATTGAATGTCTGTTGAATATATGGTGTGTGAGTGATATACTCATATTTGGTAATACTCTCATCAAGATGAACACTCTGATCAACAAGTAATATATCCGACTTGACTTCTTTCTTATACATTTTTATTATATATTTTTTCTTCTCAATAAAACCTGAGGTGAGTTTTCAAGTAGTTCAAACTTAGCTGGTTAAAGACAGAGGGTCAAGCCCCCCCCCCACAGGGGGGGGGGGTTTAGTGCTGAGGTTTGTGTTGCTTAAGAAAGGGTCTCAACATAAAAATATTATTGTGTGCTTGTTGCTCAGTTTCAGAAAAAGTTGAGTTAGGATCCCTTGACAAATGGATTTACTGAAAAAAATTATTCTTGGTTTCAAGAAATCATGATCTACTTTTCCCATGAGATCCTTATTTTCTGTTCAATCTTGACAAATGAGGTGTCGATGGATTCGTAATTGGATTTACTGGAAAAAGTTATTCTTGTAATTTTTTTGTAAAATTAACGGTTTCTTAGTTATTAGAGAAATTGAAAAAAACTGGATCTAGTTTTCCCATGAGATCCTTATTTTCTGTTCAATCTTGACAAATGGGGTGTCAATGGATTCGTAATTAGATTTACTGGAAAAAGTTATTCTTGTATTTTTTTGTAAAATTAATGGTTTCTTAGTTATTCAAGAAATAAAAAAAGCTGAATCTAGTTTTTTCCAAAAAAGTGGGAATGGGGATCTTCATTTGAGGTTTATTGTGAGATTAGGGGTATGGCTAGCTTAAGTTAGTTCAGATTACATTGGATTGGGCAACGTTAGAACCAAGAATCAGATTTGGGGCAGATTTGGGGGCAGCTTTGAGCCAGCTTTTCTCCAGCTTTTCTTCAGAACTCTCACTTTACCCCTACTTAACACTATTAAAGCTTGTTAAATCAGATTTAAATTTATATTTTTCAATTTTAAACTAATTACCTGTAGACGATGAGAATCATAGTGCTGGTATATATTTCGGTGCATAACAATACCACAATCAGTCATGTATCGAAAATGTATATATCAGCAATAAAATTGTTATCTTCTGTCTTATGTATCTAAACGTAATTAGTTTTAAATTTATTTAAGACACAGTCACGGGTTCCTTCTTTTATACTTTTTGTTGTTTATTTTATTATTTATTATATAATGTCTATCATACCTATGGCTTGACTTATTATTTGGTTATACTTTTACTTTTGGTATAACTTATTTTCCGTTCAACCATATTTCTCATCACTTTGATCGTAAAAAAATGGAAAATTCCGAATCTCTTCAATAAGCCTTTCACTCTCTATGTTAAACGAGCCTGCACCGTCTCCGTCAAAAAGTAAACTGAACTAGTCGCGGTGACGGCGCGGGCAAGGCTCGAGCAACAAACACGGTGACGGTGCTGACGCGGTGCGGTAGTATGTGTCCCTACACGTTTGAAAGCATTTGTTTTCTCACTCGCCGTAGTACGTCCGTCACACGGCCGTGCCGCGGCGCGGGCTCGGTGCGGATATAATACATTTTTATGTCGCGGCCATAATACATTTTAATGGTAACAATTGGAAGATATTATTGAAAAACTAAAATTCATCAAAATTGATTTTCACTTAAAATTTTACTCACTTTTAAAAAATTGTAACTTAGTAGGCTACTCATTGAAGATAGGAAGAACCGAATGAACTCATTTTATTAGGAATTTCATGATCTAAAAAAAGACGTGAATGAGTTTTTCTGTCCGATTTCAGTATTTGGCGGAAGTAGCTGAAAGTTGTAAAATGAACCGGAAATACGATGTTTTTGGACCACTCTGTATCTAGCACAAGGGAATTTTGCATGAGAAAAATTGGATCTGGACTTCTCTTTTGTACCCAAACAATATATTGAGAAATCAGAACTACAATATAAATTGCAAGCACCAATGTATATGATGACTGGACTAGTAGGCAGATTTTTCAAACACCCACCCGGATAGTGGTGGGGGCGATCGCCCCCCCCCCACGGATCCGCGCCTGGAGAGAAATGATGTGCGCATCATTCACCTTGCTAAATTTCACCGTTTGAGGGGTTAGAGGTCAGACCTGAATCCTAGGCCTCTACCAAACAAGTTTAAAAAGGAGTAAATTCAGTTACCTGGAATTTTCATGACAAATACCTAAATACTACATGGTTGATAGATCCCTACTAATCAATTCAAATAAATTGGGATCAACAATACAGTATAACGACTGTATATTAACTAATGGAGATAAAGATAAAATTTTTGACATAATAATATAATTATATGTATTTTTCAATTTACCTTAAAATAGTAGGATATAGGAAAGTAGGTAGACCTAGGTACTGCGTATTAATTACATGATCCTCCCTATTTTTGTTATGCCATTACCTACTTTCCTCAACTTGCCATTTCAATATGTTATTTTTTATTCAAGTTTTAAAGAAAAGAAGTTTAAAACAAGAAGTTAATTGGACTCTTTGGAGTTCAAAAATGTTATGTAGACATTATATTTACCTGTTACCCTTCCTATCTTAGCTTTGTAATCAGTTTTCTCATGGACAAATCTTGCAGCATATCCGACCACATGACAACCGAGACTGTGGCCAATTAAATGAAGTGAGTTCAGAAAACAACGCTTCAAAAATCGCAATCTGAGTAACAAATCTGCAATTAATTCGCCAACTCCTCTAATAAACTTGATTGCAGCAATATAATTTTCCTTGGCCTCATAATTCCAGTTGACCACTATCACATAGCATTCCGTCTTCAACAAATAAGCTGTAAAAATTGATACGGTAGAAGTTATTTGAAATGTATAAATTTAAAACTGTAGGATGAAAATTATGTTATAACTATCAGTCTCCACTATCCTATCAGTGGAATCTTCATGCCTTCCGTATGCAGATGATGTAAAATTATACAAAATATCAATTATCAAAGTGATTGCTATGATTTGCAGAAGGATATTGATAATCTGTCTAGATGTGTGCTGAAAATGGACTGAAAATAAATGTCAGTAAATGTAAATTCATGAGTTTTACCCGGCAGTCCTCCACTCATGCAGATGTCTACTATATAAATGCGGTATCCCATTGGGAAAGGGTGAGTCTCACCCTCAACTCATGTGGTACCTCTGCTACTCTTTTTAAAAATCAATTGTGAGGAGTCTGTTAGAGTACCTATGCATTCCTTAGGAAGTTTGCGAAGTATGGCATCCTTATCATAATGAACAGATTCACCTTGTAGAACGCTTGCAAAACAAATTTTTGAGATTCATGTATTTCTGTCCTTTTGATTACCCAACCAATTCCCTCAGAAGTATGTTCGATATTAGATCACTGAAAGTAAGACGTGATATTAAATTACTGTTTTTTTCTTGTACAATCTGTTGAATAATAGAATTGATTCTTCCTCTGCTTTCTAAAATTATCATGTACATAAATACCATTGCTCGACGTCCTGGATTTTTATTTCATATTTCTCGCTCCAGAACAATAGGTCCAAGCCATTATTATAACTTTCCTTTAAGTAGAGTTCAAAGAATTTTCAATAGTTGTTTGGAGCACTTGGACATCTTTTGGTTCTCCCCTTTCAAATTACGAACGATTTCATATGATTTCATATTATCAATTGTCCTTATAAAGGCTAATGGTAGTGCATTACACAGACATTCTTTCTCTTGTCTATATACTACCGTCAAACCGGCAAACTTTGGACAGTTTTCAACTTTGACTTGTAATTCAGTTCCATTATTATGTTAATAGTTCATTTCTTCTGTGCTCGAAACTTAGGTCTTCAATAATACTACAGATATACAGGGTGATTCATAATTATGGTAAAATGATTTAATACGTGATAGTACAGGTAAAAATAAGAAAAAAAGTTCTTATAAACATATATCCATAAACGCTTCATTAGCGAGCTATACAGAGTCAAAGATTTAGCCCGGAATTCAGTTCCTCTGGTGAAATACACCGATGCTGAATTGTTTGGGAACTAGTTTTTGAAAAACTTATGCTGGATTCATATGGAAAAATATCTGAAAAATTGAATAAAGCTAATCTGGAAGCTGTAGTGTGAGTAGTTTTTGAGAAAAATGTTGAAATATGCAAAAAATCTAAGTAGAAAAACACAGACTTCTACATTTGATGCCCAATAACTTTCTTTAATGACCAGTAAACAAATAATTTTTTGCGATCAAAATTGTAGAGAATTCAATTCTGAAAAAAATGATGTAAGCTGTGTAAACTAAATTCGAATAAAATTTGGATAAAATGTATTCTTATGTAGTACATTACACCACAAAATTTGCTGTTTTATGAGGAGAGAACTAATAACTCATAAGTTGTAGCTGATTGCAAATAAAATATTCGGTTTTTTATGAAAAGTTTTTTTTTATATGAAAGTAGCATATCTAAATGACATTAAACTTATACCAAAAGACTAGTAGATTATGCCATTAAGCCTGGGAGGAAGCTCGAACAGAAGTAGATGATCTCCTATGATTCCTGCCCAAATGTTTACTGAAAACTGATGTTGTGGAAGATTAGGATTGATGGCATGAGGATTCTCAGCTGCCCAAATATGTTAGTTGTGGACGTTAACGATAGCTGTTCTTGTAAAGTGTGCCTCGTTGGTAAATAAAACGGTTGTTAAAAAGTTTGGGTAAACAAGTTTTACTAAAAACCATCGGCAAATACCAGCACGGGGAATACAGTCTCGTGGCAATAGAGTATGAACTTTCTGGAGGTGGTATGGATGTAATTGTTGCTCTTTTAGTATCCTCCAAATAATAGATTGATTGACATTAAACTGCACTGACAATTCTCTCGTGTTCTTCTCGGGATGTTCATAAATTTCATTAAGAACTTGTTCTTTTAACTCAACAGTCTTAGTAGATCGGGGTCTGCCTGCATAAATATGCTCTTTGGATATCAAAGAATCTGTTTCAGACAGACGTTGATGAATAGTGGCAAAAAACCTTGAACTTGGACATACTCGATTAGGATTGTTCTCTTGATACAAACGTCTTGCTTCAGTACTATTACAGTAGTGTCCCATTCCATACATTAAATGCATGTCAGCTAATTCGGAGTATGAATAATGTCTAAAATTACCTGCCATTTTTTAAAAAGTTAACACTTAACACAAAAGCAAAGTGAAATGGTTACAAATAACTGGTTGATAGATTAAACAAAAAACACAGCGCGGCTACTAACAGTAGGCCTAACTTACAGTTTGTTTTTTTGTTCAACAGTGAGCTTAAATATTTCTGAAAATAATTTCCAGCTGATAATTTCTTTTAAATATTTTTTTATTTAAAACAAAATAAATCAGCTGTTTTGGAACAGCTGTTCTTAAAATCAATGTTCTATTTGCAATCAGCTACAACCTATGAGTTATTAGTTCTCTCCTCATAAAACAGCAAATTTTGTGGTGTAATGTAGGTACTACATAAGAATACATTTTTCCAACTTTTATTCAAATTTAGTTTACACAGCTTACATCATTTTTTTCAGAATTGAATTCTCTACAATTTTTATTGCAAAAAATTATTTGTTTACTGGTCATTAAAGAAAGTTATTGGGCATCAAACGTAGAAGTCTGTGTTTTTCTACTTAGATTTTTTGCATATTTCAACATTTTTCTCAAAAACTACTCACACTACAGCTTCCAGACTAGTTTTATTCAATTTTTCAGATATTTTTCCATATGAATCCAGCATAAGTTTTTCAAAAACTAGTCCCCAAACAATTCAGCATCGGTGTATTTCACCAGATGAACTGAATTCCGGGCTAAATCTTTGACCCTGTATAGCTCGCTAATGAAGCGTTTATGGATATATGTTTATAAGAACTTTTTTTCTTATTTTTACCTCTACTATCACGTATTAAATTATTCTACCATAATTATGAATCACCCTGTATACATTCAATTTCATTATTATTCCAACCTGTTCTGGAAAAAAATAAAAAATATGGTGTCTCAAGTTACCCGCAGAGGTTGAATAAATTGGGACACCATTATGATTTGCCTGAAATGAGACAATTGAGTGGTTGAAGGCTAACTTAGAACATTAGATTTTGAATAATATATGTTTCATATTCATAATAGAAATAGTTTAACTGTAAAACAATTGAATAATTGATGAAATAATTGTGTGTAATAATTGAGTGTTCACTATAGAAGTTATTAAAGGCTCAATTTCTAGGCTAGAGATAGTAGATTGTTTATGACTGTTAAAAAAGTATCTTAGCTGTTAATAGATGTTCAAAACGTTATTAAGTATTTTCAACGATGTGTTCCCAACAAATCCACAATGCCAGAACTCGCAATGAATTGCACAGACAGCTTGTAAGTTGGAATTTGTGGGAAGGGGTCAAACTGTCCCAAGTTAGCCGGTTTGACGGTAGTAATAATTATACTTTACTAAGGTATTAATGTGCGTTTTTCATATTGGATTCAGTTACTGTATTCTTATTATTTTATATACAACTGTATATTTATTATTTTCTCATATTTTCCATCTTCTTTTTATTGAAAATTGTATTGTGTTGAAAACTATTGTATTGTGTGAAGGAGAAAAATTGAGGTTTTATACCTGTTGTCTCCATGAATAAATCAATACATAAATGTTCACATACATTACTAGTTGCTGTGTTTTCCTACCGAAAATCGTTATGGTTTTTGGAAAACGTGCTTGCTATATACAACCACTTCTATGCACTAGACTTGATCATCGAAACGCAGAGCGCTCTGTGCCACAATGCATTTATTTCATACACCTTATTCATTTCAATGGGGAATTCAATGAAAATAAATAATTCAGCTAAATAATAACATAGATTTATAAGACACCGTTAATAAGGTCGATATAAACAAGCTATGAAATAAATTACGTGAAACAGTAGTGACACTTCAAGCTATATTTTAACAATCATACCAATCGTCAACAGTGACTTTCACAATATACACAAACTGGGCTAACTTGTATTCTATTATGGATTGTTTGATAACGTTTTTTTTTTAAGTACAGTACTTGGGAAACTTAGGTTGCATGTACCGTATTATATGAGTAACATTTTCAGTCAGCAAAATTTCATTGAATAGTGTTAAATGAGGAGAAATATTAGTTGAAATTTTACATATGCTAATTCAGTTTGAAATTCGGTAGAATATAATATACTGATGCATAGTTATATTTTTGGACTTTGTTGTACCTATAAATTGATGAAAGAACAAAGTTTTGGGCTTCAGCCTTTTGATCTTTCCTGCAAGTGTTCTCGATTTAATAAATGAATACCATATAAGGTCTCTTCAGTTCTTAGAAGTTTTCTCAACTCACCTTTCATAATATCTTGAATTACTGGTGTGAAGGCGTTTTGCATCCACCCATGAACAATGCATTTAATGCATTCCGGTTTAGTGAAGTATTCGAGTAATTTCTCAGTTGGAGTAGTAACATTAATGTACTCGCCGTTTGGTCTATCCCTAGAAGCCAAATTAACAGAGTAAATAGTAAAACAATGATAATTTATAATGTACGGTAGGATACTTCTCATAGATAGAAAGTCGTGACTTGTGATTTAATGCGTCAATGATAAACGTCTAGTAGCCTACTTCAAATAAACATGTCCGCAACTGTGAATTGTATGAGTGGTTTACTACTAGAAATTATTTTATAGTTACACTGAAAAAATAAATTAATCAACAATAACTGATGATTGTAAGACACGAGAAACTTACCTGCAATATAGAATGAAATCCACTAACACAGGCTTTTTACTTCCTCCTTGTACTTGATCTGCAAAAACTTATGAATTGAATAGAAAGGTCATTTCAAACTCATGACATCTCACTACGGTACTAATTAAATTGAAATAATGTGAAATAAGTTTAATTTTTAGTAGGCTAGTATGAAAACAATGAAGGACACGAAGATAATTATGTATTATACTCGTGGGCCTGCTACTATATTTGGAATTTACATGCACTTCCGATTTTCAATGCAATTTACACCTCCACAGTTGAAGATTTGATAACACAATAATTATCATCCATTATTCTAAGAATAATTCCAGAAATATAGAATTTCTCTTATATATGAATGAGGATGCGAAATGTTTCATTGATTAAGCACTAAATAGATACGATATTTATCATTTATTTACCTTATAAATGTTATCAACATTAGAAAAAATCAACTATTCAAGTGTTATACTACTATATTGAGAAGATGATAAATGATAAGGTGTAAGGTATCAAAAAATTAGATTTTTATTTTGAGTAATACGGTAACTTATAAGTAGTAGAGAATAGAAGTTGATCAGAACTTGATTTCAAAGATTTCACCAAGTATTGAGATTCTCCTAAATGGGGAGAATCTGTTCACCTGAACATATTTCCTGATCTATTATATCGTATGGCTTCATTTTCTTGAGGATGGATATTATTTAAGAAGAAAAGCTCCCAAAACTCTCATCACTCATCTACTGCATCTATAATTTACAGAGCTGTAAATAATTTTTAAATCTTTTTAATTTGTTCTAATTTTTTTCAGGAAACAAAACTTAATTCGTGGTGCCCTTTTGATAAAAAAGTAGAAAGAACAAATTTAAAGAACTTGGAAATATTTTGATTTAATCTAGAGGATATCATAAAAAATGTAGACCTTCTCACATAAGAAGTAACTTATTGAAATCCTAGAATACTATAGTGTACCAATAATAGGTACTTTTTCATGCAAGTATGATGTTTTGTTTTTTTTTCATTTAAAATTAATATTAGTATAGAAATCTATTGTAAAATGACATTTTGTTTCAAATAAAATTATCTTATCTTTCCAACTTTTTCCCTAAAAACATGATGAGCGTTTCAAGTTATAGATGCGCCAAAAAACGAGGTGTGAGCTCCACAGAAGAATGAAGGATGAATTGGATCATAGTCAGCGTGTACATGATTTATTGTGATGATATGAAAGCCATCATTATCTATCTGTCTATCTATCTATCTGTACGGTATGAAAGAATAGAGGTCAGAAATTCTCATATCAACTTACAAATACAATTCGAAAGAAAGATGCACAAGAATACTCCTCTACTAAACAAAAACTGAAACATTTTTTTCATTAAATCACAGCAGTCACACAGCTAAGTACAGACAAATAAAGATGTTCACTTGGAAAAAAATATTTATCATAGACCGTATATATACTCACATGAAGCATGGTTTAATAACTTTAAAATTAAACTGAACCATTCCGTTAATGAGAAAAGTTTATTACTTAAGCTACAGGTTAGTTACAGAGAGGTAGTTAGGATTGGAAATTTTCCACTTGAAAATTCAATCAACAGTGAATTTGGAAATCTAATTTCAACATGTTGCAACTATCAATAACCAACTTCTCTAAACTTTTGTTTCCATATACAGCATTATTCTCTTTGTCTGGGTCCTTCAATAAAGCATAATTAAACGTTTTTAGAACTAGTTGTAGTATTAATAACATTTTAGGAGATTCAATCTGGAAAAAATGATTTCAAGTTTTCATTCATCACTATCCTATCTTTTCTCAATTGACGGATGGTTGCCAATAAATCAGCTATTGCTTGATATTCAATTTCAATCCCACTCTTGATCATCATAATCATCATCAACAACCCCAAAACCCACTACATGACCAATATAAACTATTCTATCTCATATATTTCTGTTTGGCAAGTGTTTCTTCTAATAAATATTTCAGAGAATGGTTTAGTTGTTCAATAAATTAGGTGATAGTTCATCGAGTGATTTGAATCCGTCATTCATTCAATTAATTATATTACAATTATATCAATATTTTAAATTCATACAATGAAGCAGATCCTAGAGAGGACCCTCATCTGTCAAGTGTCCTCTCTTGAAGATACCGTTATGAATGTGAATATCACAATTTGTTGATACTTTGAAAATCTGTAAAAGTCTATTGATTGGTTTTCTCATTGATTATTACATGTAAATGAATAAAATCTATTAGTTTATACACACATAAATTCAATTTTAACTTGAGATTTAAATCCATAATATTTTTAACAGATTCCATCTGAAATAAAATTGTATTGTATTAGGATAATTCCTGCATTTTATAAGCAACTAATTCATGCTTTCAGGAGTAGGTATAGAATTCTGATATTAACACTTTATTACTATAAGTTCCAATTCAGAGAAGAAATAGATGAGTAAGTGAATAAATAAGTAAATACTAAATGGATTAATGGGTGAAATGAAGCAAGGCTTTCTATTTTTCTAATTATTTTTAATAAATATTTCCTAAACAATGAGAAAGCCAAAGTTTAAAAAGAAGAATGAAAATGTCACAATACACCTCGCAGCATTTTTTGATGAAAATATACTCACCTAAACCAAGAGCTGTAACTAGACGATCCCAAGCCTGAAACAACAGATTAGAAATTACATGACCACAGTAAAAAATTAAAATTCCCAATATATTATCATATTACTGGTGCAATCATCTATTGGAGGTATCAGGTTTCTTATTTTGAAAAGTAGGAGCAAATTGTGAACAGATCATTGACATGGAGGTGATCCCCTTTGTGACTTTGTACTTCACAAGTTTTACCCCGAATTCGGATTTCCTCGATCTAAGCTGAGTAGTGAAGTGACTGGCTAGGTAAGATAAGAAATATGCGCTTGCCTATAACAATTTATATTGACTATATATGATACAGTGGCTACGGTATAATAGTCTCTATACTACTACCATTGGACTACTTGAGTCGACTCCGCTAAGTATCATTCATCAGTTGAAAAATTGCTTCCCGGTGCTTCGGAACCCACCTAAAGCTGTAGATTTTCTTATCTAATCCTGTCCATTACTTATTCACATTAGGCATTATACACAGCTCAAACAAACCTGAGCAAAACTCAGAATTAGTTGTGAAGTAGGTACTGGTATCTCGATTTATGAATTTAACTAACTGCATATTGGACCATCATCAACTAGAATCTGTTTTTATTCCTTGGGATGAAATTGGAAAAATATTTTTCATTGGATATTCTAAAATAGCTAAGTAGTGAAGTTACTACATTAAATGAAACCATGCAAATGATTTGCTTTTCAATATAGAAATTTTGTTATAACTCTACGATTCAAAAAAGGAATCACCTCTGCTACCTCTCTACCATCTGCACCAAAAAACCTGACCCTGAAACCTCTGTACAGTATTTATAATCTAATTGAATTGATTCACTTCATGTTGGATCAAATTAACACTGCAAATAATTGAGTTTGTTTTGAAATTAAAATGCAAATCTACAACTTACTGTTATCTCCTTCTTCGATGGCGTAAGGTGGATCATTGGTGGTCATTAGTTGGAAAGATCCTGTGATACTGAAAAACCATATCATTTTATAAAACCTTTCTCAAAAACTCAGGCTTAAAAACTTGAAACTGTTTCCTTGAGTTTTAAGACTATAGTAGCTAAGACTGTGCTCTTCCTTCCATCTTTGAACTTGCAGGAAAATAATTCAAGTTGCATTAGAAATCAATAGCCCTGAAAAACCATTCTCATCTTCATAAGTAAAAAAAATCCGAAAATATTTTCTCATACAGATTCAAAGTGAAGACTTGGGGGTTATTATCTCGAATGAGATATCAACATTCTATAGTAACTCTTTTTTTATCTGTACTACTGTATTGATGTAGGCTAGCCCTACGTGGATTCATCATGTGAGCATGGTTGCCAAGGTGACTGTTTTAGCAACGAACGTTTACAAGTAAATAGCTAGTTGAAGTTAGAGTTTTAAGTTGGATTTTGATGAGAGATGTTCAAAGATTATGTTATTTTTATTTTTATCTTGTTCGATGTGAACTTTTAATAAATAAAGTGTCAATTGAAAAAGCACATTTACAACGTTGGTGTCAGAAATGGGGTTGAATCCTTAAAAGAAGAATTGTGCTAAAAATTTGTTAAACAAAAAAAAGTTTTACCGTACATAAAAACAAGAGCAAGATCAAAAAGGGAGATTGAAGCATTCAAAGAGATGGTAAATTCGATAAAAGAAGGTACGGTATGCTTGAATTTGTATCTAATATGGGACAAAATTTGCAACAGGAAATCGAGGAAAGTTTTAAAACCGTTTGAGATTATTTATTTTAGTGTTGATGGGGCTAAAGTGCACGTCCAGTGCTAACATACCTGTCATCAAATTTTTGATTGGGATCGATTTAGTATGTTATTTTGAGCACAAAAATTAAACGGCGCTTACTATTGTTTTTAAAATAAACTAAGTTCAAAGTAGCAGAACTTTACATGCATTTAACCTATAAGTAGCAACCATAAGTAGCTAATGTTAGTAAAAGCTGTAGGTTAGGAAAAGCTTTAGGTTAGGAAAAGCTTTATGTTAGGAAAGCTTAGGTTAGGAAAAGCTTTGGGTTAGGAAAACTCAGATTAGGAATATCATAATTTGATGATTTGAATAATCAAAATGGCTGCTACTCATAGGTTAAATGCATGTAAAATTGTGCTAATTTGAACTTAGTTTATTTAAAAAACAATAGGGAGCGCCATTTAATTTTTGTGATTTTGTGCTCAAAATAACATACTAAATCAATCCCAACCAAAAATTTGATAATAGGTATGTTGGCACTGGACGTGCACTTACGCCGTTTATGGCAAAAAAGAAAAGATGCTAGATGACTTTTAGAAAAATCATTGCCATTGGTTTGCTCTGGACTTTGATGAGCATTTTAGGTTGGCTCTGAGATTTATGTATAACATTTTTAGTGTGCCATGAGTTATTGTGATTCACTAGGGAATCTGATCACGTGATGAGGCTTACAAGAGATACGGGCGATTGAAGTCAATGTTCTTGTAATCTGGTCTGACTGATTTAAAAATGTTATGAATTTTAAATTTCTTTCTGATGAAAAATGATTTTATTGAAATAGATGAATAATTAATAATGATATGACTGTGAAATGGTTTTAAATATTAAAAGTTATTCAATGACAATTCCAAGATAAGAAGGGTATATATATCTCTCGACCTAGAGTATCAGATAAATAGTTGGAAGCAACAGACCGTCGGAAGCAACATTGTTTGGTGCCTCAAGAAAGTCACACATAGGGTGTGTGATTACGACATGCATTAGGGTATGCATAAGTGAGAAGAAAAGGAGGATGTCACTAGCTTAAGTGATGAGTGAGGATGTCACTAGCTTGAATGGGACTCCTCAGTCGTCAGCATGTAGCTGAGTGGAAGCACATCTGTCCGGAACTGCAGAAGCATGGCTGTCTGGCAGGGAGGAAGTGTGTCGGTCCTGAGGTTTGGCTGAGCAGAGTATTGTTCGTTTGAGACATCGTTGGTGGGGACGCGATAAAGCCCACAAGGTTGAGGATAACATGCTGCTATACCTAATTGTTCAAGTTCAACCTCATTGTCTAAACAGGAGAATCCAAATTGTTTTTGCGAGAATTGAATTTGGCAATTCAAAAAAAATTGCTAAAAATAAGAAAGAGCAAGGGAAGGCATGTACTACATTGTAAAGAGGATAATTGTGTACAGGATTGAGAAAACTGAATAAAGAACCAAATCAAAGGTTGTACACACAATCGTCTACCAACTTATCAAGGAAATCTGGATATTGGAAACCAATACCCCTAAGGGGGGATAGTGATGTAGGCTAGCCCTACGTGGATATCATGTGAGCACGGTTGCCAAGGTGACTGTTTTAGCAACGAACGTTTACAAGTAAATAACTAGTTGAAGTTAGTTTTATAAAGAGTTTTAAGTTGGATTTTGATGAGAGATGTTCAAAAATTATGTTATTTTTATTTTCATGTTGTTCGATGTAAACTTTCAATAAATAAAGTGACAATTAAAAAAGCACATTTACAACAGTATATTAATTTATTTTTTAGCATATTAAATTTGGATCGGAAGCTTTTTGGAATGGATATAATTTGAAACATAAAAAAGTCTTCCGGTTATATATTTCAATGACTTTCCCCCTACTGACCTGTAGACTACTTACCGAAGCCGAAGCCAGGACATTTTTAACAAGAAGTTCTAATTCATGGAAAACTACATTGGATGACAAAAAATCCTCATGATAATTGCGATACCGTATTAGTTATCTTCTTTTTTTGTTAGGGGCTACCGTGCTCTTAGATATTAAGAAATAAAAATTTAAGTACCATTCTTTTTTAATTTTTTACTCACGACATGTTTAGACATTTATGTCATTATCAAGTGAGTGAATAAAATAGAGAGTTTCTTTCCATTTCATTCGCTCACGTGATAATGACATAAATGTCTAAACATGACGTAAGAAAAATATTAAAAAAAGGGTACTTGGATTTTTTATTAATAGTTATCTTGTGTTTGATTGCATTTATTCCAAGGTGGGATAGAATTTCCTCATAAATTTGTCTATCAGATCATTTCAACATTAAGTCTGAACCTATTGCATGGATACTCAACAATCTAGTCCCAATCCGAACGACAGCTATGGACGGACATACAGAGTGGAATACCAACCTTTGATCCACAGCTTCACCCATAACATTTTTCGGATTGCTGTCACAGGCTCCATTGAGAAAGTCTGAATAAGAGTCACACCGAGTTGAAACAAAGTGAGACTTGGTAGAATTCATCAGGAGAATGCTCTGCACAAAGTAGTCATAAGCTCTACCATGACTGCAAGCTACTGTAAAAATCAATATTCCAGTATGAGGTACTCTAATCAATATTCCAGTATCAGTCTCAATCTGGTTCATCTGTTGAACAAATTTTCATGTAAACTCGGTGCAATGAATATTATAAAATATTATTTTTTGAATTTCTTCAAATAATGAAATTGGATTTTCAATTTTATAATAGTAAAAGCCTTATGAGTAGGCTTATGATTCTTTAAAAAATGAATTTCATTAATCGAAATCAATAGAACAATTTTTTTAGTTCTCCATTAATTCCATCTGGAAAAGTCAATATCAGATCAAGTCAAGTCAAGCTTTATTCCATTAAATAAATTAAATTTTTAATAGGTAAGTACTATCTATTGCTAGACTCAAAACATAAATGTATACAGATTCACAGTGATAAATATGAAAATTTATTTAGAATTATCAAAAAATAATAAAATATTTATCAGAATACGTGGAATGAACGAACATAGACGACATTAATGTGTCTGTGTGTTCGTTGGGTTGCAATCCACAAATGTCTTAACCAAGATTTATCTACTTTTATCGGAATCATATCAAACTAATCATATTACTGATCAACTACTCCTAATATTCCTAACACCACCATTTTCAAGATGTTGATATTGGACTGTGTAGAACAAGCTGGAATACTATTTCTAAAAAATAAAATTAATAATTGCGCAATAACACAATTTTAAATTTGAGTGATGAATTTCATCTGGTTTGTTCTATTTTGTTGGTTGTTTATTCGATCGTTTTTACTTCTTTAATATTTTAAGAGAAACAAGTTTGTACCTTTTAATTGCAATTTAAATGTTATAATTAACTATTCTCCCAATAAATACATTAGAAAGAATAATGTGGGTCTATATTATATATTCACAAATTGCAAAATATCACACATTAAAACATTTATTGAATTCAATAAATTTTAATATTCTAAACATTGTAACAAAATCTTATATGACCGTGTGACTCCTAAATAATAATTAAGATATATTGTCTATCACCAAAGAAGATTACTCCTCTTCAGAATTTGAGAATGTGCTGACTTTCTGAGGTTTCATCAAACCTGAATTGAAGTAATTCAATGTTAGAGAGTGCATACCAGTTTCCCATGTAGATAAAATATTGTTTATCATAATAGTAAAAATAATTATTATCTTATCGTAATAAGTGAAACACGTACCTGAGAATGATGAGCATCCAGGTTGAGTGTGACTTCCACCATTCGGATAGAAGTCAGCATGGCCGATTCCTTCATAGATTCCGAGAATATTATCACATGTATGGATCACATCCAAGAACTGCGCCAGGCTCTTGTTGAGCATAACAATTTCACTATCAACGTATCGAAGGGGAACCAATTCAAACCCTGGCTTAGCTGGATCAAGACCTATTCGAAAAAGCGCCATTATAGATACTATATATAAATGTAGAAATAGTGTATAAGGTATACACTGTACGTCTTTGATCGGGAAAATTTCAATATTATATGGGATGAATAGCGTTCAAGAGTGGATTTAATATTAATAAGTTCTCTATGATAGGAGGAGAATATGAATAAAAATAGAAATCTCTTATATTCCGTATATAGTAGCCCTAAGAGGTAAAAAATACAATTTGATAGGAGGAGAATCTATGGTCGACTCTCTAGTCTCTAGTACAAAATAAAAAATATATTACGCCGAAAAAGCAATCATGGTACCGTGTAGGCTTACACACATTATTTATTTACTTCGTTACAGAATCCTAAATCTTGAATCTATTAATATATTAAAAAAATATAGTCGACACACCTGAGTATTTTATAAGTTTGGTATTTGATGCAGATTTGTCAGCTCATTCCCATCGTGTGAAATTTTTTAATAAATTGAATCTCTCAAATAGGCCTTTAGCTCAAGTGACAGGTCTATATTATTAATTTATTGGATTGTTTTATTGACCATTATATTGCCCTATCATACTACTATAATAAGTTATGAGATTTTCCTGATGCATTATGACAGACTGCTATTTTCACAGAAATTCACTTTTGATTTTCATTATTTTCATTAACTGCAGGACAATAATAATTATGAAGTGAACATTTCAGTAAGAAGTGTTAACTAGTCTCAAATCCACACCTGAAGAACAACTGATGTAAACCAATGTATAGTTATGTTATAGAACTAAGAAAATATTGATAAGAAATTAGAAATACCTAATAAAGTATTATAATAAAGAAAAGTATAAAGTATTAGACCAACCTGTAATTCGACTGACTTTTTCATTTGTAATTTGAATAATATTATGACCAGCGCTAGCAGCAACATGTGATCCAAGACTATGGCCTATAATGTGGATTCGACTGGGCTCAGTGAACTTGCCCTCGATTAGGTGTTCCAAAAGGTCGGCAACAATGCCACCCACGTCGAACGTGTCTGTAGCCGATGTCATGTAGTTGTAGTTCTCAGCCCTCACGCGCCAATTCACTGTTATTATGTTGGCACTTATGGTCTCCATATAAGCTGAAAACATTTCAGCAAGCTATTTCAATAAATTGTCATTCTATTCAAATACTTTGAGCACAGTGTAAGCTAATCAAATGAAAACCGAACAGTTGAAACAAATTAACATTTTTTACACGATGATCGAAAATTCTGCAGTGAAATAGCTACTGTATTCATAATTATCTGTCATTTGAATTCATATTAATTGAAAGAGTTGAATAGTTTCTTTCGCAATAAAATAGCTATTTATATATTAAGAGCGTACTGCGCGACTTTATCGTTCGCGCAAAACAGTTATCACGCGAAGCGGAGCGTAATAATTTTGCAAGAGCGATAAAGAAGCATTACGCGCGAATTACATACAAAATATTTTCTACAACTGCCCAAACCGGTTAAATTACTTATATTGGCGGAGTTACAATTACCGACTTTTTAGGTTAAGATCTGACCTTTTGGTGAGCTAATAATAATTGGCGAAATAATTATCTTAGACAGAGAGTAGCTGAATTGGAGTTCATGAAAAATGCACTTACAGATAGAGCCGTTGTCTTGGAACAAAAATTGATTGACTTAGAAACTGAATCACCTGCACATACATCGGAAGCGGTTTCAAATGAGACGTATGAATCGTCTTCATCCCTAAGGAAGATGAGACATGAACAGTCTGTTGATGTAATTGAGCATGCAAGTGATCTCGATTCAAGATTGAAAGCTTGTGAAATGGATAAAGAGAGCGAGATTGAACACTATAAATCGTTGATGGATGAGTTGAAAAGGCAAATGAGGGAGGAAAGGAAGAGAGAAAATCAAACTTTTGAGCAGAGATTAGGCGAGATGAGGACTACAATTGAGGTTTTAGAGGCCGATAACAGTTGTCTTCGAGCTAAATATAAGACAATCCAGTTAAATCACGAAGAATTGAACAATTTTTACTCGCCAGGTCAAACAATTGCAAATGAATCTCTGAGCGGCGGAATTGTGCATAAGGAAAACTCATTCAGTATTTTAAATCAGTTGGAGGAACCTAGTCAACCAGTCATAAATAAGATAGCGAAAAAGATTAAGGAAAAAATCATGTTGCAAGAAAAATTGCAAACAAAAAGAGAGTTACTAATAAGAAAAGAGTCCTAGTAATGTCAGACAGTCATGGAAGAGATATAGGATGGAATTTGAATGATGAAGTGAAATGTGAAGGCTATGAGGCAACTGTCCTTTCTAGACCTGGATGCTCCTTTAATACGGTAATTCATGATATTGACGATTTTACTAAGGATTTCACAAAGGACGACACTGTGGTTATTATAGCAGGGACAAACGATGTAGTTGACAGAGTGGATCAGCCCACTAACCTGAATTTTGACTCAATAAAGAGAATAGCTGAGAAAACAAATGTGGCTATATCAACGATTCCGTTAAGGTATGACAGACCTCTAATGAATGTAAATGTGAGTAGATTAAACACATGGATGTTTGAGGAGATTAAGTTAATTAGTGATAATAAAATTGGCATGATTGATCTGAATGAGCTAGACATCACTGATTACACTCGCCATGGCTTGCATTTCAACAAGCACAAGGGCAAACCCAAACTCATTCAACTCATAAGAAATATTTAATAGGCAACCAGAAAAGCATTAAGACATTTATAGTAACGGAATCCGAATTTTCAACAAAGAGCTGTTCCAGTATTCCAATTTTTAATTATATTTCTGGAAATTATTTTTTAGATACTCTGGACCTTTAACTGAATCAAATATTACAGGAGTATGCACTATCATACATCAGAACATTCAATATATGAGTAATAAAGTGGACAGAATAAATGTCTTCCTAAGAGCTGAAAAGCCAGATAAAGTAGTTTTTACTGAACATGGTCTCAAAGAATCTGAAATAACGCAATTAAGCTTCGAAGGCTATAGCATAAGTGCAACTTATTGTAGATCTTTACACAGGAGTGGCGGAGTTTGTATCTTGGTGAAGAAAAACATTAATGTTCAGAAACTCTCATTCTTGAATCAATTCTCCACTGAAATGAATTTAGAAATCACTGCTGTAGAAATAGGAAAAGGAAAAGGGAAAATTGCTGTTGCTGGAGTATATGGATCGCCCAGTGGAGATTGGAATGATTTCCATGACAAAATGGACACAATTTTGCAAATCCTAACATCAAAGTTTAATAGGATAGTAATTGCAGGTGATTTTAATGTTGATCTCCATGTGAAAAACCCTTTAAGTGATGCTTTCAGAGACCTTTTTGCTGAAAACGACCTGATAATAAAAGTTGGTGAATTTACCAGAATCACAAGAGACTCTCAGACTATAATAGATGATATTATAACAAATATAGAGGATAGTTTTGTTGCAGTAAAAAATTCTGAATTATCTGACCACACTTTTCAATCTATTAAAATGAGGGGTGATCATTCTGTATCTCCGGATAGAGTTATCTCAAAAAATTCGAGAGATGTAAGTGATTGTAACATGGTTTGTCTAAATATGCATTTATCAAAACAAAAGTGGCAGGAACTTTATAATGGAAATTATCTCAACAAAAAGTATTCAAATTTTGTAAAAACTCTGAATCACCTTTATAATGTCTGTTGTCCAATTAAAAAATTTATAATAAGTGGAGGAAATATCAAGAATAAATGGATTAATGATGAGCTCTTGCAGTTGTGAGATAATGTACGAGCTGCCTCTAGACGCTTCATACAAAGTAGAGACCATGCACATCAACGAGAGTATATTAGATTGAAGAAGTTTTATGCGAATGAAATTGGAAAGGCTAAGCGTAAATTTACAGCAGATTCTTTACGGGAGTCCAACAATTTGAATCTCTCTGTCTGGAGGGTGATAAATGGAGAGAGGGGTGTGTTGAAACGGAGGAATGAGAACTGTTATACAGACGAAGTTGTAACAGAAGAGGGAACGGTTTTGAGAGGAGGCTTTGAAGTTTTGAATTATTTTAATAAATTTTTTCAGGAGGCTGGCATAAAGAATAATGTCTCTGTACAATTAAATGACAACATTTTCTCTGACTCCTATGATGACAGAACAAGTATTGTGAATAAATTCATAGCTGCTCCTTTTACTAGAGAGGAGATGGATAAGATATTAAATAGTCTAAAAGGTAAAAAGTCAACTGGTCTGGATGGGATATCTACTATGGTGTTGAAGTCTTGTAAAGAATACTTATTAGATCCACTCACCCATTTGGTAAATGAATCTTTGAAGTACGGTATATTCCCTGATAAATTAAAAGAGTCAAAAGTAGTACCCATTCACAAAGGCGATGAGGGAAACGTTGCAAATAATTTCAGACCTATTACTCTTGGGAATTCTATTGGTAAGGTTTTTGAGAAGTGTATGATGTTTCGCTTTGTTGAACATCTTGCTGAAAATCAAATTCTGGCCAAGGAGCAGAAAGAAAGATCCACAAAGACGGCAATTGTATCCATTTTTGAGGATATAATTGATATAATGGATAAGGGTGAGAAAGCTGTTGGAATTTTTCTGGATCTAAGCAAAGCTTTCGATTGCGTTGACCATTCAATTTTGTTAAGGAAGCTGGAGTTGGTGGGTGTGAGAGATGTTGAACTGGAATGGCTCAGGTCCTATCTCCTGGATAGGTCTCAGTTTATGGAAATAACAAGGGAAGAGAAAGGGAAGATAATTCATTACTTATCGGATAGAGTATCAGTGAAGGCTGGGGTACCACAGGGTTCTATACTTGGCCCTTTGTTGTTTTTGCTATATGTAAATGATGTGCCAAAAGTTATATCCCAGGGTAGAGTTTTAATGTATGCCGATGACACATCATACATTTGCAGCTCTCAGGATGTGTTAGAAATAGAATCTTTCTTGAACATTAATGCCATAGCCCAGTACCTCTCTCAACTCAAATTAGGAATTAATGAACCAAAATCCCATTTTTTACAATTTACACATAGAAATAATTCCAGGATAAATAAACTTATTAATGTATAGAGATAAATGAAAAAAAAATGTTAACCAGCCTCATTTCGTGAAATTCCTAGGGGTTGCTCTGGATCAGCATCTCTCTTGGGATTGCTATACTGATCAGCTCTGTGGGAGGATTGCATCTGGAATCTTTGCACTCCGACAAATAAGAAGATTGAATGATACCAAACTCACAATGGCAGCCTACCACTCACTCATAATGTCACACATCCGCTATGCCATTATTGCGTGGGGTGGGTCGTGCCAGAATTTGGAGAGGGTGTTCAAGCTCCAAAAAAAGCTGTTGGAGCGATCAAAGGTATTATGCCTTTAGAGTCCTGTAGGAAACACTTTAAAAAATTAGGCATACTAACCGTTACCTCTATTTATATATATGAGGTGATTATGCATGTTAGAAGAAAGACAATGACTAGAAATGCTGATTCGCATGGATACAATACTAGAAATAGAGGAGACTATGCTTCACTGTATCACAGAACAGCTCTTTTTGAGAAAAAACCTACATATATATGGGCCTTGCATTTATTAAAAAGCTTCCTACTCACTTGAAAAATTGTGAAGATGTCGATGTTTTTGAGAAGGAATTAAAATTTTTTTGATTCTTGGAGTATTCTATACCACAGAAGAGTTTGTGTGTAGAGAGGGTTCCTTTGTGTGATTTTTTTCTTCTTTTTTTGTAATACTGCATGTATTATAAATTTTTGACAATTCCTATACTCTGATTAGAGTCTCTGGGAAGCTTTAAAAACAAACAAAGCTGCTTACCGTCAGCTGATTGGCGAGCGTAAAGAAACTCTTCTCGTAAAGAAGCTCTGGCGAGTGTAAAGAAATTTTATTAATGATGTGTTGAGGGAATCGAATTCATAACCGGGAATGAGGTGCTATATAACTCTATGAATAAAATGAATTAAGTGGTTGTAAAATGAAGCTTGAAATATTTATGAAAAACAATAATTGAATTCGAATAGCAAGAGGAAGAGTTGTTTTTCCTAACAAAAAATCAAGAATCAACTCACCATCTTTTATTGCTGAAACAGAAGGTGATTTATCGTTGGACAACCAACCGTGAGTGACACATTTGCAGGGAGCCTCACGGAGATAAATTGTCTCCAGCTCTTCAAATGACGTTTCAATAGAAATTATTTTACCCTCTCGGCATTTTCTGTAGGTCAACAAGAACGAGACATGTTATAAAATCATAGACTCAATAATAAATTATAAAAAGACATATTGAGGGATGAAGACAAAAGTGATGTAGAGATAGATTTGTTATAAATATAGTGTATAACAAAAATTTATATTTTTATTTGATTTTCATATTTCAATGACTAGAATCGCAAATGATAAAAAAGTGATTGAACACTAGAATATTGTCTAATAACATCACAAACTTCGAGTCATACAAACGGAATTCGTGATATTATTAGACAATACTCTATTGCTTCATTACTATGGATAAATATCACTACATCTCACCAAAAACAGTATGAGAAGTCAAGAATGAATGTCTTGATGAGCCAAATAATAAATTAAAAATTCTTTAACAAAAATTATAACATTTACATGATATTCTATATAAAATGAGGATACATAATATCTAGAATGAGGATGAAAAAGAGAGGATCAATTCAAATCGTCACATTTTCATCGCCAAATTCATCACATTTATTTTCTCTATATTCTCATTAAATTAATTGATATATTTTAATGCTTAGCAGTAGTCAAGTTCTTAAAAGGAGTTTGCTATTGTATAGATAGAATATTATTTTTACAGTATTGGCCATTGGATTTTGTAATATTACATTTTTCTTCTCACATTGGAATCGAATCTTCAATTCGAGATCTATGGAACTTTATAGTAAATGTCAGAGTTATCAATAGACGGACAAATTTTTTGACGGAGAATTTATTATCGTAAATGTTTGTTGCATTGTTCCATGGTGTAACCGAGGCAGGGTTAACAAATTACTAAATAAATGGTTTATTTAAATCGATATATATATAAAAATTTAAAATAACATTTTCAAAATAAAGTTTTATTGAGAACAGATGTAGAATGTGAATTCTAAACTTATAAGTTATAATTTTTTTGATGACGTGTCTGTGGAGATCGATATTGAACAGGGCGTTGGTTTCGTGACTTTCAACTTTGCTTTTCCTGTTCAGCCCTTCCTTCTTCTCTAAAACATGGCTGGCTGTTGTGTGTGTAATTTTGTGCTCTGAATTATTGTCTGTTTAAGTGAATTTATTAATGTTTTAAATTGAGTTTTAAACAGTTTATAGTGTTCTATCTTGTGGATAATTTGTTTTTTCTGTAGTCAAGCCAATAGCCACTATGTTTCAACTGTAAACTAGATAAGTATTTTAGTTCGTAGTTACTTGAAATAATTAGTCTTAAGATATTTTCTCTTTCTGTATTTTGTGTATTTTCATCTGAGATTATAAGTTAATTTGCTCTGAAAACTGGATTTCTCATTCATAGGCAATAGATCCATTCACAGTTTATCAAGAATCTATTTTATTGGAGCCGACAACTATTCTTAGGTTGATAGGTGTTAAATGCTATTCCAACCGTTTAAGGAAAAATTGGTAGCACGGCAAATGTTACCCCTGTGGTGGGACCGAATTACAAAATAAATATGTCCCAAATGGTACACTATGAAATCCCTGGTTATAAAAATTATTAGTAGGATAGATATCTTGATAGGTTATGAATGGTTTGTTGCTGAGTGGGAAGTCGGTTCAAGAGAGATCAAGTCCTAATGAATATATTATCTGTGCAGACTAGCAAAATGGCATACAATATGAAAAATATTAAAATTGATGATGAGTTAATAGCTGCCTTAACACAACTGTTTGATAAGCAAGATGCTAAGTTAGACCAAATGTTTAAAAATCAAAATGCTAGATTTGATGAGTTAAATGCTAGATTTGATGAGCAAAATGCTAAATTTGATGAGCAAAATGCTAAGTTAGACCAAATGTTTAAAAATCAAAATGCTAGGTTTGATGATATGAAGCAAGAATGTACTAGCATTAGGCTAGAGCAGGTTAGTATAAACCTTCTATTGAAAAATGCACATGAAACATTGAAAGATGAAAACAAATTGAAGCAGGATGATAGTAGTGTTAAGTTACAAGATCACTCATTCAAGTTTCTGACAATGTAGGCCTAGTTACTGTTGTTGAAAAAGTCAACCATAGTGAGACAGTAGAATTGAATAAAGAAGTAGGTAGGGAGTTGTCTTCACTGAAAGTCAACTATCAAGAAAGTACTATTGCTACATTGAAGGTTAGGAAAACAGTAAACAAATCAAATGTTTCTATGGATCAGATTACTACATCAAAAGTTAGGAAGATTGTAAACAAAATGAATGATTACATGAGACAGGTTTCTGTGGAGGTTAGGAACAATGTAAACAAAATGAATGTTGCTTTGAGTCAAGTTGATGAGTTCAACTTTCAACTGAGCATTGAAAAGGTGTATGCTATGCACTCTCAAGTGAACATGACTAACTTTTGTAGGCAAAACGGCCTTTTTGAAACAAATGAACCCATGAATAATAAAATCATGTTCTTAAAGAAAACAAAACGCAAAGTTTCCATTGATGTATTAGTATTCAAAGGTTGTTTCAAGTTGCTTATTTACAAGATGATGACTGTGAGTCACATGATGAAAGGGTATTCCCCAACACACAATGATTAGGAATCCTGTGTTATGCCGGGATTCAGAATAGCATAATCGCTACACAGTGTATGGTAAGAGTCCATAATTGTGTCTTTTTTCTTTCCTGTAGCCTATTTTCTTGGCCCTTAATCTTTTCAATTTTCGATTCTTTCCTGTCTTTGTGTAATATTCAGTAAATTTCTTCTATGAAGCATATCTTAACCAATCTTGTCCATAGTCATTTAAATTTGTATTTTTTCTGAAATAATATTAGAAGTTGAAATAGTAGCTTATTTTCCTAATCTTTAAATTGTTGATAAAACTTAACTTTTCTAAAATCTATCCATTGTTGTGTAAATAATTGTTTGCTTGCGGTATATTTTTTCATCATGTATTACATATTTTAATCATGTCTATTTTTTGTCAGGTATTATATTAGGTAATTAGGTTTTTCAGAGCAATTATGTCCCATGTTCTCATCTTTCATTGCATATTGTGCCATAAGCCATATGTAATTAGGTTATAGTTTTCTTCTGGGCTTTTAACCCATTTTGCATTTTATTTTTTCTTTGCTGTCCAATACTTTGGATTTTTGGTAGACAAGTAGGTGTGATTCTTTTAGAGGTGTGGGCGTGAACCACATACGGCTGGACTCGATTATCTGACCTACTTGTTTGCGATATAAAAACCTTATGACTGCAACAACAAATGTTTGTAAAACCTTTTGCATACTTTTGTTTTGTGGTCCGATACTAGAGTCTGCTATCACATTGCCTTACAAACATCTAGGAACTTTCCACCCAGTCACAATAGTCAACACATTTTTTCCTTCACCAGTTGTTTTTGTGGGAGTGATAGCTCACAATTATAACAAATTAGTGTCATACTTGGAATTTACAAAAATTCTATAGTAGTATATTTTATTAAATATACTTCCTCATGAAAGTTCAGTACTGACATGTAGGATAGGCTCTAATTAATCTTTCTCTTCTTTGTATTGTTTTAGGGAATTTATTTACCCAGTTTTCTTTTTCTCTTGTTTGTATTTTTTAGGGAACTTATTTACCCATTATTCATCTTGATCTTCTTTGTATTATAATCTTGAAATGTTTATACTTATTATACAGTCTTTAAATTTAAATTATTTTAAAAAATATTGGTTTAATTTAAAACGTTTTGTTATATTATAATTGAAATAAGATTTTTGTGATTGATATCTTTTTCAAAATTTTTAAAATTGTTTGTTCTATAAATTTTGATATGATTGATTATCGTTTGAAATGGATGCTGGAGTGTATGTAGAATTTTTAGTGGGGTTTGTTGATTAGAATTTTGCTGGTATGTGATTGTTTTTTGAGATGGAAACCCATTATTGCCTAAAGAAGGAATAACAGAGATTATGACTTAGAGAGGCAGTAATGAGATAATATTTTTGTGTTGATTACTTATGTTGATGATTGCCATAGATGCAAAAATAATGATTAATAATGTTGATTGCCATAGATGCAAAATGATGATTAATTATGAATATTGTTTGCCTTTGAAGCAAAATATTATTGATGTTTTGAATGGTTTCTTGTTTAATGATTGATAGTAAAGTTTTGTCATGAAATGTAGTTTGTGTTTAGAATATTTAAAGTCGAAATAAACTATAGTATCCAACAAACGATGATTAAGAATATTGAATAAATTGCTTTTTATAAATTATTTGAACAAAATTTAAATAAAATTTATAAATTTGTCTACATAAATAACTTTGAAACCCTGAATGATAAATCATAAATGTGAAATACTATATTTGAAATGTTATATTGAATGATAATGAAATGCAGATACATATTGTATTATGAATGATTTTTAGTGGAAGACCAACTGTATGAATAGATTGAAGTATGTATTAAAATTACTTTGTTGTGATGATCTGATGTTTTTTGCAATTTTGATAATGATACAGAGTGTTATGACATTTATGTAACATGTATTTGATTATTTCTAAATTTTTAAAAATGGATTTAATTTTATTAATTGAACAGTGAATAGATGAAAATGAATGATTTTTTTCTTGAACATTAATGCCATAGCCCAGTACCTCTCTCAACTCAAATTAGGAATTAATGAACCAAAATCCCATTTTTTACAATTTACACATAGAAATAATTCCAGGATAAATAAACTTATTAATGTATAGAGATAAATGAAAAAAAAATGTTAACCAGCCTCATTTCGTGAAATTCCTAGGGGTTGCTCTGGATCAGCATCTCTCTTGGGATTGCTATACTGATCAGCTCTGTGGGAGGATTGCATCTGGAATCTTTGCACTCCGACAAATAAGAAGATTGAATGATACCAAACTCACAATGGCAGCCTACCACTCACTCATAATGTCACACATCCGCTATGCCATTATTGCGTGGGGTGGGTCGTGCCAGAATTTGGAGAGGGTGTTCAAGCTCCAAAAAAAGCTGTTGGAGCGATCAAAGGTATTATGCCTTTAGAGTCCTGTAGGAAACACTTTAAAAAATTAGGCATACTAACCGTTACCTCTATTTATATATATGAGGTGATTATGCATGTTAGAAGAAAGACAATGACTAGAAATGCTGATTCGCATGGATACAATACTAGAAATAGAGGAGACTATGCTTCACTGTATCACAGAACAGCTCTTTTTGAGAAAAAACCTACATATATGTGCCTTGCATTCATTAAAAAGCTTCCTACTCACTTGAAAAATTGTGAAGATGTCGATGTTTTTGAGAAGGAATTAAATTTTTTTGATTCTTGGAGTATTCTATACCACAGAAGAGTTTGTGTGTAGAGAGGGTTCCTTTGTGTGATTTTTTTCTTCTTTTTTTGTAATACTGCATGTATTATAAATTTTTGACAATTCCTATACTCTGATTAGAGTCTCTGGGAAGCTTTAAAAACAAACAAAGCTGCTTACCGTCAGCTGATTGGCGAGCGTAAAGAAACTCTTCTCGTAAAGAAGCTCTGGCGAGTGTAAAGAAAATTTACTGCGCATGCGCGGATGGTTAGCGAGCGAAAAAGTAGATTCTCCTCAGAAATAAGCTGTTTTACGAGAATTGAGTATGTAAATTCTTTTTTTACGCGCAGTTGTAGAAAAAATTAATTTTGATAGGCCTATTCCAAAACATAGTGTTAATTTAGTAAAGGGATATTTCTTACCTCTTAACATTTTTGAAAGTCGATTTTTTTCCGGATTGTCCAAATAGATTCAAATTCAATATAACAACATGAAATTTATTACACATGACCTATAACTGTAACTAGGGATAACATGCTCCTAGTAATAATCAAGTAGTGAGTTAACACAGAAAAAATAGTAGAAAGTGTTATTATTTCTACTACTTTTTTCGAAAATTGTGTATGATTTTCGAAAGGAGGAAAAATAAATGGTTCAACAACACCATATTGAAATTTTAAATGGAACAAATATTGAAAAATAATTAGAAAAATGTTGTTGTTGTTGATTGATAATTTAAATTGACGAATTTTGAAAAAAATTGCACATTTTATTGATATTAATAGAATAATTATTGAATTTCTGAAATAGAATCCTTTCATGATGATGCAATTTTATTAATGATGTGTTGAGGGAATCGAATTCATAACCGGGAATGAGGTGCTATATAACTCTATGAATAAAATGAATTAAGTGGTTGTAAAATGAAGCTTGAAATATTTATGAAAAACAATAATTGAATTCGAATAGCAAGAGGAAGAGTTGTTTTTCCTAACAAAAAATCAAGAATCAACTCACCATCTTTTATTGCTGAAACAGAAGGTGATTTATCGTTGGACAACCAACCGTGAGTGACACATTTGCAGGGAGCCTCACGGAGATAAATTGTCTCCAGCTCTTCAAATGACGTTTCAATAGAAATTATTTTACCCTCTCGGCATTTTCTGTAGGTCAACAAGAACGAGACATGTTATAAAATCATAGACTCAATAATAAATTATAAAAAGACATATTGAGGGATGAAGACAAAAGTGATGTAGAGATAGATTTGTTATAAATATAGTGTATAACAAAAATTTATATTTTTATTTGATTTTCATATTTCAATGACTAGAATTGCAAATGATAAAAAAGTGATTGAACACTAGAATATTGTCTAATAACATCACAAACTTCGAGTCATACAAACGGAATTCGTGATATTATTAGACAATACTCTATTGCTTCATTACTATGGATAAATATCACTACATCTCACCAAAAACAGTATGAGAAGTCAAGAATGAAATGTCTTGATGAGCCAAATAATAAATTAAAAATTCTTTAACAAAAATTATAACATTTACATGATATTCTATATAAAATGAGGATACATGATATCTAGAATGAGGATGAAAAAGAGAGGATCAATTCAAATCGTCACATTTTCATCGCCAAATTCATCACATTTATTTTCTCTATATTCTCATTAAATTAATTGATATATTTTAATGCTTAGCAGTAGTCAAGTTCTTAAAAGGAGTTTGCTATTGTATAGATAGAATATTATTTTTACAGTATTGGCCATTGGATTTTCTCAATACATAAAGATTCCTGTTTTTTATATAGGAAAAACTCCAATATTGGACAACTTTTACTGTAATTGAATCGAATAAAACATATACCATAACTAAAGGAAGCATAGCTTCATATATGTTACTGGTGCCTAGTGTCTAAGTGTCATAATGATTATTATTGTTGAATGTAAAACTAATGAATATTATCTAGTTTGATTCAAAATCTGATATCGGGGCAATAATAGATTAAAAATATTCTTCATAAAGCAGAGAATATTTTGTTTACATTACTCTACCAGTATTTGAAATTGCATTACCAAATATATTATATAAATACGATTTTGAATAATTATTATGATTAATTTTGATTGAAGCTTCTATACTCAGCTTACGGAGAGAAAAGAGTGAAGACAACGACATAGGTGTGGATTGCAGCCCTCACTTCTGATACCTCAACAGGATTTGCAAGATTTTGCGAGTGCAGCCACTCATTGAACTTGGCCGGATCTTCGTCGTGTTCTCCATTTATTCCATCTGGAAAAGTCAATATCAGATCAAGTCAAGTCAAGCTTTATTCCATTAGATATATTAAATTTTTAATAGGTAAGTAATATCTATTGTTAGATTCAGAACATAATATGTATACAGATTCACAGTGATAATATAAAAATTTATTAAAAATTATTAAAAAAATCAGAATACGTGGAATGAACGAACATAGACGACATTAATGTGTCTGTGTGTTCGTTGGGTTGCAATCCACAAATGTCTTAACCAAGATTCATCTACTTTTATCGGAATCATATCAAACTAATCATATTACTAATCAACTACTCCTAATATTCCTAACACCACCATTTTCAAGATGTTCAGGCTATCATGTCATAGTAAAGTTATCTAATTGTGTCTGAATAACTCAAGTAATGGCGGAAAAGAATTTGATTTCGAATAATATTTATGATGAAAACTGCACAATGACAATGAGTTTATGAAACTCGAAAGTGTGTAAGTAGAAAAATGAGGTATTTCTAATAATTGAATAGTTGACTGCATGCTTTTATTGGAGTAAAAAGCTCGTGTGTCTGAAATATTTGCTGTAGAGCTATAAAATGCTATTGGTAGTTCCATCTGAATCTAAATTACGAAAAATAAAAGAATCCATTCCACCATTTTGTTGTGCATTTCCTCTTCAGAAAAAGGATACTAATAGATAATTTACTTTTTAAGGACAGTCCTTTTAAGGACTTCCCGACTAGAAATCTTGGCCTTCTGTCCGAATTTGTCATTTAAATGTAGAGAGTATAAGCTATTCTAATAGCCAGTATTTACCAAAGATTTTAAAACGAGACAACATTGATCTGGTCGCAATCCAGGAAACACACTGTGACAGTGAAGAACAACTGAAGAAAAGAGCCATGATACCTGGCTATGATTTGATTGGTGCCACATACCATCATGTCGCAACTTATGTGAGAGACAATGTGGATAATGCTACCTTGATTTCCACTTCATCAGACAACGATATCCATTCTGCTGTAGTCAAAATAGGAAGCATAACAGTGACAAATATCTACAAACCATCAGGCATTATATGGCCACCTGCAGTGATTCCAATACAACCACATCCTGCAGTCTATGTGGGTGATTTCAATAGCCACCACGAACAGTGGAGATATAAGACATCTGACGGAAATGGTGAAGCAGTAGTGGAATGGGCTCAAGATGAGAATCTGAATTTACTATTTGATGCTAAAGATAGGTTTACTTTCAGATCAGCAGCGTGGCAGCGAGAGTACAATCCAGATCTATGTTTTACTTCAAGTGATAGCAAAGGCCAACTACTGCCAGCCACCCGGAAGGTTCTATGTGACTTCCCGCACAGTCAGCATTGCCCAGCTCTCATATATTATAGAGATAGGCATTCAAATCCCACTTGTTAGATCCACACCCCAACCAAGATGGAATTTCAAGAAAGCAGATTGGGAGAGATTCTCGAAATAGCTGGATAAATGCCTAGGTTGGATACCGCCGACAAGCAAAAACTATGGCAGATTCATTGGAGCTGTTGAAAGCGCTGCTAAAGTCGAGAATACATTCCGGGATGGTCTCAAAACAGCAATGAATTGTACTAAACATTTTTGGAGACTGGCGACCAAATTGTGGCTGATGAGCTACTCCACAGTCTTGATGAAGCAAGGAAAGAGAAATGGGTGGAGATGGTTGAGAGCATGAACTTCCAAACCTCAAGCCGCCAGGCATGGACTTTGCTGAGGAAGCTGGGGAGTGGAGCACTTATGAAGAGACAAAAAACAGATGTTTCAGCGAATACCATAGCATCTCACTTGGTAGCAGCATCCAAAGCAAGAATAGACAAGGCACATATAATTGAAATAACACGATAACTGAAATGCCTGAAAAGAGAGTCAACAGAGAGCGAATTAAGCCATCCTTTCACTTCACAGGAAATTGAACTGGCACTGAAGTCCATAGCCCCCAGAAAAGCACCAGGGTTCGACAGCATTAACCCGGAATTCCTAATAAATTGTGGGAAGTATGCAAAGTTTTGGTTGGCTGGATTCTTCACTGACGATATAATGCAAACTGGTATTATACCCAATCAAAGATCATAGCAATCTTGAAGCCAGGAAAACCTGCAAACACACCCAAGAGCTGCAAATCAATTGCATTATTATCGGTGACATACAAACTATTGAAGAGGCTGATTTATAATAGGATCAGCCCGAAGGTACTTGAAAGTATTCCAATCGAACAAGCTGGATTCAGACCTCACAGAAGCTGTGTGGAACAAGTTCTCTCACTCACAACATGTATTGAAGCTGGATTCCAGAACAAGCTAAAAACCTCTGCTGCACTTATCGATTTATCAGCAGCATATGATACTGTGTGGAGAAAGAGAATGATTTACAAGCTCCTCAAAGTGATAAACTGCAAAGTGACAGCTCGACTCTTGAAAAATATGCTTAGTGACAGACATTTCAAAGTCATCCTGGGCTCGATATGAGTACACAAAGAAAGCTCAGGAACGGCCTGCCTCAAGAGTCAGTGCTTGTCCCTCTCTTGTTTAGTCTGTACATTGCAGACATGCCAGAGACAATATTAAGAAAATATGGCTATGCTGATGATTGTGTGTTAACAACTCAGAGCAGGACTTTTGAGGAGACGGAAAAGACTCACAGCTGACTTGGAAAAACTAGGAAAATATTTTCGCAGATGGCGCCTCCAACCGAATGCCAGTAAAACCGAGGTTAGCATGCTTCCATCTCAGTAACAAAGATGCAAACAGGGAGCTTCGCATCCAATTTGAAGACAAGTGGCTCACTCATTGCAAAGCACCGAGATACCTGGGCGTAGTACTTGACAGGACGCTTTCTTTTAAGGAGCATCTTTCCAAAATGGCGGAGTAGCTGAAGTCTAGGAACAATATCATTCAAAAGCTCTGTGGAACTTCTTGGGGAGCTTCAGCTTCTACATTGCGCTCTTCAGCCCTGGGTCTCGTGTTCTCAACTGCTGAGTTTTGTGCGCCCGTGTGGCTGAATAGCTCACATGTGCGGAGGGTTGATGCTCAGTTGAATAACTCAATGAGGATGGTTGCTGGAGTCATAAAATCGACGCCTATAGATCGTGGCTCCCGGTGCTGAGTCACATTCCACCCCCCAACCTCCGACGCATGAATGCGCTAACAAGAGAGTTCAATAAGATCCTGCAAAATCAAAACTTGCCAATACATGGGGATATAGAACATGCCAATCAAATCCGCCTGGCGTCTCGAAAGCCTCCCACCAGAACGGCATTACATGCTCTGGATGGTGGGTTCAGTTTAACAGACGCCTGGCAACAAGAATGGCATGCAAGGCAAATCGATCTTAGCCCATGTATCACCGAAAAGCCACCAGGTTTTGATTTGCCTCGCAAACTATGGTCGGCTCTTAACAGGATCCGAACTCAGCATGGAAGATGTGCCTATGCGTTGTACAAGTGGGGAAAGGCTCCAACAGCTTTTTGTGAGTGTGGCGCTGTGCAAACAATAAGACACATTGTAGAAGAGTGCACAAGAACAGCTTATGAGGGCAGGCTGGATGACTTCCTGGTAGCTACACCAGGTGCAGTGGCATATTTAAACCGACTAGATATATGTTGATAACTTTTAAAATTTTATGTTTAATTTGTGTTCCACCTTTTTATTATTTTTTTAAAACTTCTGACTAAGATGACTTCATTGTTTATATATGTGACTTATGTTAGATAACATAAAGATTTGTGTCGTAGGGCCATACGCAAAATAATAATAATTTACTTTTTAAATTTTTTCCCAGTTAACCGCATAATTTAGACCTATACCAAGTAATAATACCAATTAAAAATAATATGAATATAAATAATATTGTTTTGTAAAATAAGTATGTCAAAGCAAGCAGAGCTGAAGCAATATTGTGTTGCACATGCAAAAAATGTATGATTTTTTCAGCTATAAGATATTCTGCTGAAAAGACCGAAAGAGTAATACCGTAGTAAAGCTGGCACTAACCGAGCTCTTCTACAATAGTTCATACTTCAATATGCCTCTATTTTTTCAAATTATTTCAAAGGAGCAACTTGCACTATACTTAAGTCGTACATTGCAAGACTCGTTATGATAAAGAAATGAATTTCTGCATTGATATTACAATATCTTCAATAGCTTCTTCCGAAGCAACCATTAATCACATTGAAGAGACACGATGAGTGCACTTTCTGGTGAACATAAAGGTCATATAGAACAAATTTCATAGCAAAGATGGATTATTTATTCATAATGAATTCTTGAACTGAATTAAACCCTGTTTCCGTCTTTGTGAACACTTTTCTATGAAAACTTACAAAGAAATAGAAGGAGCATTATCCGTGTGGTAAAAGAACGAGTCATGTTTGAAAAAGGAAGAGCCTCCTATGACAGTGGGGCACACTATGAATGGTATTGAAGAAAATAGTTTCAGTCAGATCCTATCAACCCTCAATCAATGTTTTCTGGCAGGCACTTACTGTAGTAACTGATTAAATTCAACAAGCATTAGAATTATAATACTCTGTCACCTATAGATTAACTAAGTGTCGTATTAGTCATGGGTAATTAAACACAATTCTTTCTTGTCGGTATAGACATAGATAGGCCTATGATTGTAAATAAGTTATTCAATTGCTGGTTAAGTTTTACTAGGAGGCCCGTAATAAGTGATGTATAATCATTATACTGAACAATGGATATCATGGACATTTATATTCAAAATTAACAAATATGAAATAAAATTGTCAAATTATAATCCTATATAAATATAACTGGGAATTAACATTCTGGTTCTAAATAAGTTTCAGATAATTCTATAACAGCAGAATATGCTTCTAATGATGGCTGTCGTGTACGGTAGATATTTAAAAATTAATTATTCAAAGTATTTTGCATATTTTTTTAAATTTTATAATTTTTTGGATTCCAGACGAATTTGGATAATTTTCGTACGGTATTACGTTTACCACAGGAAATATTGATTAGATGGATATAAATATCCCTAGTTCCATTTTTGTTTTGTAGGACGAAATCCATTTCCAAGCATGTTGTGAGTATTTGACAGACGTAGAAGTAATTTGATGAGAAACGCTTCAAAAACACCATTATTAAACTCTGAAGTCTTTCAACGTAAGTAAATTAGCCTATGGTACTGCAATTGACAATAGTCTAATAAAAATTGAATTCGTAGATATTTGATGGAATTGCACAGGATGTACAGTTTAGAGTACATTCATTGCAAAATGGAAAATTGTAAGTACCTACGGTGAAAATAATAAACGACAGCTTCTCGGATAACTTGAACATTAAATAAGAATTCGGTTCTGAACTCGATATTACCTCAGGTCATTTGTTGAACTAGCAAGTAGTTAATTTACAGTAGTGTACGAATAGTTCAGTGAGTTAGAAGTGCAGATGGATTATTCCTTAAGCATTCATTGAGTGAGTTCATCATCAAATTTATTTTTGTTATCTTATCTACGAAATTGACATGCTAATTGCTGAGAAAATCTTCGTCTCTCCAGAAAAAATAAAAAAAAACTGAATTCAATCTTCCAGATCAAAATGGAATTAACAATTTTTATAGCAGTTTCATACAATTTATCAGTTGTGATAAGAAAATATAAGTGTTCTCTTCTCTATCTTACGAGTTGAATGGTTTGATTTGTTTCACTGTACCGGTATTAGACGGCACAGGGACGGCACCGGTAATTCAAGATTTGATAGGGTTCTAATCAGTGTGAGCTAACTTGCAGTAAAATTGAATAGATATTTTATTTTCAGAAATTATAATTAATTATGTCCAAGAGAGAAAAGGGTATTTATTTTCAATACGGTATACAGATCGAGAGATACGGTAACCAATATAATGTCATTATCTCTAAGAAATGTTTTAAAAGGAGGCTTCACTCAGTTTTGCAATTGGAAGTACAATTTATTAGTTTTGTTAACAGCCGTAAAGTAGCCTACTTATAATGGTCCACAGTTCCGTTATCTCTATAACTATACTAGCCGTCAGGCTCGCTTCGCTCGCCTTATCCGTCTAGCCAGGGGGCTCCGCCCCCAGGACCCCCTACTGGATCGTCCAGGAATGAGATCAGCAGGCTCGCTTCGCTCGCCTGCATTTTTCATTTGAGCATTTTTATCATATGTTAGGACAATCCAGTCGGGGGTCCAGACTAAACGTCTGGCTAAACGGATATGGCAAGCGAAGCGAGCCTGACGGCTAGTAATATAGTATTCCCAGGATTGAAGTAGCAGTGCCCAATCAATTTTTCCGCGATAAATGCATTAAATCTTCAACTTGGTGCCAACCTAACAAAGTCAACTCAACCTAATGCCAACCTGACAAAATTATTAATTTAGTTGCCAGTTAACAACTGTATCGAATAGGTACTCCATATAGATTTTAGTTCTATAGTAACATATGATATGGAAATTTCAATTACAATTAAGAGATTAGGAGAAGAAGAATATACATGCTAAAAGACGAACTTTAAACCCTTAAAAACAACCCTTAGAGTTAAAATATTGCCAAAAGATTTCTTAGTGCGCCTCTAAAGGGCCAACTGAACATACCTACCAAATTTGAACGTTTTTGGTCCGGTAGATTTTTAGTTATGCGAGTGAGTGAGTGAGTCAGTCAGTGAGTGAGTGCCATTTCGCTTTTATATATATAGATAACCATGTTATACAGTTATTGTACATCTAAGAGACTGGCTATATAAACCGTAAGATATATAAGTACACAACATAGTATTACATTCACTAATTTTTTTTAATATGCATTTCTACATTACTAATGGCTAGTATAGTTGGCCAGTGGCCAGCATCAGATACTGGTATATATCATGTCAAACTGAATGAGGAGGCCTAGTCTCATTTGACTAAATATAGTAGTGGAAAAAGATGGTATAGTTGGCCTACGCTAGTACGCTGAAATGTAGTAAAATTTCATGCTAGTCGAGTTTACTGAAAATATGAGTACATCCCAAGCAAGTCTAGTTTCACTTAATTTAATGAAGTAATAAATAAATCACAAATTTAACGTCGTTTTACTGCAAATCAATGCTTGGTACCTTTCAACTGGAATCATTCATATCAATTTTTAAGGGTTGTGCAATACGAACCCCTTTTTATTGAATTTTACCTACCAACTCTAATTAAATTCGACATTATTAATTTGTAATTGAGGTAATCATTTAAAATTCTAAAACAAATTGAAAGTTTGAATATACTTTTTTATTCCAATTCTACATTACCGCCATTCACATCAATAAAATAAGATTCTTAGTAATTTAATCTCTACACTAATAAAATAATTTATAAAACCTATTGTAACGAATCAGTCCTCAACAAAATATCAATCAAAATGAAATTAAAGTTGAATTAAAAACTATTTACAAAGTCATAGGTTTTTATACATATTATATAATACAACAACTAACTGAAACCAACTGCTCTAAAAGCAAATAATATTAGTCCGCTTTACAATATTATGATTGACTAAAACATTTAATAGAGGAAATTGTTTTATATTAGTAACAGGATTATGACTTGAGAAAATCAGAATGATGACAAGAACGTTGTTCTACGACAGGGCCCATAGACAAAGAACCAAGAGGTGGACCCACAGAAGCTTCTAATCGCTTTTCCAGTTGCTTTGAATCGAATACAAAAAAAATAATAATAGAATAATTATTCGCCTTTGGATACAGTACAGTAAACTAGGTTTTATAACCTAAAAAAACAATCTACACAGTCCAACAAAACATATAAAAATCAAAATATTCACCAATACTGTGAAATGCTCTGTCCTTGAGCCACTGCGTCTCTACTGTTCTTTTTCTTCTCTCCCTATCCCTGCCTCACAGCGTCCGGTGTAGCTCGGACCATCTTCTCCATTCTCTCTTGTCGCCAGCCAATCTTTTCATCTCACTCAAATTTTTGCCTCTCTTCAAACCAGCTACCATAACACTGTCAAGATAGGTTTTCCTTGGACGACCTCAACCTCTTTTTCCTTCAGGGTTGGCCTACATTATTTGCTTATCTTTTCTCTCCTGTTTTTTATAAGTTGGCTTCATTACATCAGGTTGCAGAATATATTACAAATTCATGATAGAGTCATTACTTGAAATTCTGAAAATTTTGTCTACAAGTTTCATTATCTCTCAAAACAGCAATACATCTAATAACGTTTTCTCAAAACAGCAATACATCTAATAACGTTTTCTGCCAAATAGAGATCGTCTTAATACCACTGCGATTACCCCACAGGCGAAGCCCATAGTTCAAAGTATGGAACTGTCCATAATAGGCGAATATTAGAATATCACTTCTCACACACAGTTTCAGTCTCTTGAGCGCAAACAAGCTGCGAGATGGTTTCTTGCAAAGACATTTTATACGGTATGACTGTAGTTCCACAACAGTTTAATGTCCAGCATGACTCCTAAAATTTCACAGGGCTCAAATATAATTCTTGTACTTTCCACAAGAGAAATTTTTCAATGAGAATATTATACCACTGATTTGAAAAAATATATATTATGTCTACTGTTGTTGATAATAGTGATATTATTGAAGTTTCATGGCAAGGCATGGCGAGTTTACAGTATAAGAGTGGACAAGATTATCCTGACTTTCAGGAATTTTTAGAAATACTTTCCATAAATTACTTGTTACAACTGACCAATATTGAATTCTTGAACATGGGGCGGTGTTTGTGTTTCACTGTGAACGAGATTGATTGATGAGCTGAGAGGAGAATTGTTGAGGAAAGACCAAGCCGTTTGAGTTTCATTATTTGTAAAATCAACCAGATCTGGAAGGAATGTGTCATCACATGTCTGCGTCCATCGCGTGTCCTGGTCTAGGATGTCGTTGGTCTGCGTCTCACAGTTGGTCAGGTAATCATCGAGCAAGTTATTCAGACGGTTATCAGTTTGCGTTTCAATATGGCACAGAGATGTGTAATTTCGATCGCTACTGTTCGAGTCCTGGTAGAGGCATAATGATCTGTCATCAGTTTTTCTCTCCAAAAGACTAGAAATATCTTTACAGTCAATCTCTTTGGAACTTTCATTACTCAGCCACAACTGAGGCAAACAAATATCGTGCTTTTTGAAATTGTCTGACTCTGAAGATTCTTCATCCAAAAGTGGTCTTTCTTCAATTTTCCGATCTTCCATTTTAGCTTCAACATGATTATTCGAAGTTTCTGTAACTGGTTTTTCACGTAACTGATCAATCGCCTTTTTATTCGCTTCTAGCTTTACAGTTTTATCTTCATCATGATTAGTAACATCATTATAAAGCAAATCAAGTTTTCCTGAGGTCACTGTAAATGTCTCACATTTTTGGTTCACTGTGCTTACAACATTTTCTGGTTTCACGATTGTCTGAGTTTTCATACTCTTCTTCCTCTTTTTAGCTGAATTTTTTATTTTAGATTCTTTCAAAAACTGATTCATAGTTTGAGTTTGTGACGATATCTTTGGATTTTTCTCCCCAGTCTGAGTTTGTTGAGACATTCGTTTCTTCACGCTTTTCTCCGTAGATTTGACTGGACTAGCCGACTTTTTCCGTTTGAGAGATGTAGGCCTAGCACTTTCAGTCTGAGATGACGTTTCGACAGTTTGTGAGTTTAGTTTCACCAAATGAAACAAATTGGTATTTGTCAAGTCATTCACGTTAACTAAGCCATGGAGAATGAGGACACTAGCGCCTTTTGGGAGCGATTTGGTGAGTGTAGTAACATCAATCGTTTGCTTATCTGAGTCATTGTTTGCAATTACTGTGAGCGTCTCCGACGATTTGGTTGATTGGCACCTGTAACAAGAAATTTTTACTTATGCATTATACAATACTAGCAGGTAACCCGTGCTTGCACTGGGAAAATTTTGGTGTTGTAGAATGCATTCTCCTTATTATTATTATTATTATAATTGGTGTAAGTGCACGTCCAGTGCCAACATACCTGTCATCAAATTTTTGGTTGGGATCGATTTAGTATCTTATTTTGAGCACAAAATCACAAAAATTAAACGGCGGTCACTATTGTTTTTAAAATAAACTAAGTTCAAAGTAGCACAATTTTACATGCATTTAACCTATGAGTAGCAACCATTTTGATTATTGAAATCATCAAATTATGATATTCCTAATCTGAGTTTTCCTAACCCAAAGCTTTTCCTAACCTAACCTTTCCTAACCCAAAGCTTTTCCTAACCTAAAGCTTTTCCTAACCTTAGCTACTTATGGTTGCTACTTATAGCTTAAATGCATGTAAAGTTGTGATACTTTGAACTTAGTTTATTTTAAAAACAGTAGTGACCGCCGTTTAATTTTTGTGATTTTGTGCTCAAAATAACATACTAAATCGATCCCAACCAAAATTTTGATGACAGGTATGTTGGCACTGGACTTATTTTTCAGCACAGCTGACCAGGAAACATAAAAAATAGAATAACTATTTACTCGTATATTGTTGAAATTACGTCAATAATCTTCATCAGAGTTGGAAATTTCTCTAAAGAGAGAAAAAATAGTTTTATTGATCTTGAACCCGAAAACTCTCATTCATGAGGCAGGCAAAGGTTTTTAAAAGTTTTTTACCACGTAAAAAGTTTAAACATAAACATCTTAAAATTTTAAACGTTCTAGTTTTTAAAAACATTATTTAACATTGAAAGTTTCAAACTTTAAGAAGATGAATCCAAATATGAAATGAGAAATCATCTCCCATTACCACCCCATAAAATACGAGAAAAAGGAATCTGGTACAGTAGACTTCACTGATTTTTTTACGTTTTCACGATTTCAATTGTCATTCAACAATGATTATTAGGCTGAAATCGTTGAAAAGTACTCAAAATTCCCAGTAATTATTGACTTGAAATCTTTGCAAAAATCAATAAAATCTATTATGAACATACAGAATAAGCATTGTACTGATCTGAATAGATCTATGGTAATAATAGAGATTGAAAGAATATAATATGTCATTCTATTCCAAGTAAAACGAAACTAATATTTGTGTTTGTATTAGAATTGCTGAGTGGATACTGTATACTGATAAATTCATAAATAGTCCAGACTAGCCTGTCGACTTTGAAACTATTGACAACGGAGTCCCGTTGTATTTCCATCAAAGAATGAAACTAAGTTAAAACCATGTATCATGGTGCTAAGCTAAGTGAAAACTGTCCAAGTGAAAACGTTTGGCGCGAACCTTCTGTCATGGGGAGACAAAGAAATTAATGAAAATCTATCAAAATAGTGATATGGATATCTGTCACACGTTTTCAGTCTAAGACATGATATGATTATCATAAAATTGATAACAGAATTCATTCAACAATTCATTTAATAATTGAGAAGATTTATTTTGTATATTTTAATCGGGAGGAAAACGTTGGGTTTTCAATGTTTTTTTACTCCCTTATTTTTTAGTATTTTCAGAAATCAAGATTTCTTAAATCAAACATTCCACCTTATTTCTCACACAGATAGATACAGTGCAAGTTATATTAGAATAGCTACAGTATAGCCTATACGTACTGTATAGTACAGAACGTATTCGTACAGTACTGTAGAGTACCTGCACGTTATAAGTGTATAATTATATAATAGTAAGCTACGTTAAAACTGCCATAATTTTCTTGTTTTCGGGTATTTTCGAAAGTGGGGGCTAAGCTTAAAAGAATTTGGTGTCGCTGAATCCAAATCCGAAATCAGAATCTTCCTATCTTTATTTTCAAGAAAGATAGATTTTGAGAAAAAGTGGTCACGCGAGAGACGTAGAATCATCATGTGAAATCCGCCACTTGTCTTATAGTATCTCGATCAAGAGCGGATTTTGCCTGCTTCGAGGGGCAAAGACGTGACAAAAGCTGATTCCTGGAGTACGATCATCATGTGAAAGACACCATTGGACTTAATGTACTTCATTGTTCATGGTTCACGTCTCCTATCGTGTGAAAGTAGCCTAAGGGCGATTGCAGACGAACCACAATAGCATGTGGGATGTGGAACCGACATACTACGACATACTAGAACAATACGACTAACGCAGAGTCTTTCACACTACATTCGAGAAAACGCTCATTAGTAAAACAGTAATGTTATGCAATGTAAGTTGTAGGTTATGTTGAGGTGATTACATTATAGTGTTTTCATAGTGAGAAAATTTGTAGAACCAATAATTATCGATATCGTGGAATCTTTCCATAAGTTGAAAACTATTTGAAATTGTCAAACTCCACTTTAATAAACACAAAGTTTACAGGACATGAAACCATGGTAGGCTACACTAATCTGACAATAGTATGGAGACAATTGAGTTATCTTAGCACCAAACTATTAAATAATTGTTATTAAACGAAAATCCAAATTAAATGCCGTAAATCATCCCGAAGACTTCTGCTACTGCAAATATTGACAACAGGGTAAACAGCTAGATGGAAATTCGATGAGCGCTACTATTCAAAAATAATTTTTTTCAAACTATTTGAAATTATCAGTAAGGTCAATCTTTGCAGTAGCAAATATTGACAACAGGGTAAACAGCTAAATGGAAATTCGATGAGCGCTACTATTCAAAAATATTTTTTTTCAAACTATTTGAAATTATCAGTAAGGTCAATCTTTGCAGTAGCAAATATTGACAACAGGGTAAACAGCTAAATGGAAATTCGATGAGCGCTACTATTCAAAAATAATTTCCATCTAGCTGTTTACCCTGTTGTCAATATTTGCAGTAGCAGAAGTCTTCGGGGTGATTTACATAATTTAATTAGGATTTTCGTTTAATAATAATTATTAATTCATTAGTATTTGAATAATTGCAATATCTCAGTAATTTCCATCTGTAAACTAATAAATCTCATCCCCAGTAGCAGAAATGATATTTTTCCCCTGTAGGCAGGCGAAGGATAGGAAGGGAAGTCATAGACTGGATAGTTGAAAACGTTTTCTTTGACATAAGTAAAATATTGTAATTTATTTTTCCTACTTAATTTAACACCTTTGGTTACTTTTTAGTTCCATGTTAGATTGATTTTGTTTTGAATTGGTACTCTCGCTCAGCGGACAGGATTTTTCCTTTGCCAATAGTGTATTTAAATTGTTTTGTTAAAATTTTCTTCAAATTTGATCTCCCTATCGAATAATTCAAAGGAATTGATAGAATGATTTTACACTGTATTTACTAACATAGAGAAAGGATAAGCGTTAGTCTCAGGTACTATTTGTTTGCCTCTGCTACTGAGTATGAATTGTAACATGTAAATATTTTGGCAATAACAACTATTATTATTATTATGAACTTTGTGTTTATAAAAGTGAAGTTTGACAATTTCAAATAGTTTTTCAATTTTTAAAGAGAGTTTCGCAGTCCGACAATGTAGGTCTTGATTCAATTTCAACAATGAATCGATCCGTGTCAAATTCTGACATTATAAAGTACACAATAAAGTACCAATTACAATTAACTACCGAGCTATCTAATATAACCTACAAATTTGAGGTAAAATTCGAGGGAACACTATCACAGCGACTGCGATTGTGGTACAGAAGCTAGGAGAAGTGTGGTGCTCAAACTAGTGGTACTGAAATCGCAAGAAAAATAATCGCTACCACAGCGCGCAACGCCATGTGGAAGTATCAGTACCACTGCCATGCCTGCCAATGCATTTCATATGCGCTGCGTTTGTGGTACCACAGAAAGAAAATAGTAGCTCCCACATCCCACATGTGATTGAGGTTCGTCTGCAACCGGCCTAGGTTGGATCCAACGTTAGTAGACAGTAACTTTGTCCACTAACTTTGGGCTGGATATACATTGTAACGACTTTTCCAGTCCGTTCGTTTTTTAATAGTATTGATAATATCGTTGGTTGGAGACGGACGGACGAAAGAAGAAGACATGTTTATCATTGATCTCGCCAGTAAAACAGTTGTTTGATCTAGAAACAAATTCGATCAAGTCGTCGAATTCCAAAATTCTATTCTTCATCACAGTTTGTGATCATTTCAGTTACTAGTAGTTCTGTGAAAAGTAGACCTCACGCAGTTTTCTTATGTTAATAAACTCAGTTCACGTTTGAATTCGTATCCCAAGTGATAATTTATCCAGTTCCGTGATAATATTTTCATCTGATAGAAATATTTCTCAACTAACTTATTTTAAAATTATTTTTTCAATTCAGAATATTTCTATTTCTTCAGCATTATTTAGTTCATTCATTTTTTTAATCACCTATTAAATTTGTTTTTCAAATGTGGGAATATTGATACTGATGGGCACGCATCATAAAAGATATTGAAACCCTACCTTATAGAAATAGACACGGCCAGACATCTGTGTAATGCATGCAATAAATAATCCACTTGTCAGCTGATTGATCATGAATAATTCTATAGTCTGATTTATCCTATCTTCAAAGTAGATATAGTGATATCACAGTATGGAGGAATTCCTTTTCTTTTCATATTATCCTAAAAATGCAAAATTTCAAAAAACCTTGTGTATACATCGACGCGCAGTTGAAAAGTAATATTCCTGCCAAATCTCATCGAATTCTATCAACGAGTTTGGCCTTAATCGCGTTACATACCGACAGACAAAAGTAAAGCCGAGTTAAAACATAGACCTTACTACGTTCGGTCAAATATTTCAAAATAGAAAATCTGGTGTGGCGCACTCACACAACTTTCCTTGCCGTTATGAAAATTGATCACCTGACGCTAGTGTTCCCGCGCATCTCAAGTCTACTATTCAAAGATTTGAGCCAGCTGGTGACAGGGCAATAACGCTGGAGACACACATGAGGTCTGCTATCTCTTCATAGTGAATCTATTTATATAAAAGCGAAATGGCACTCACTCACTGACTGACTGACTGACTCACTCACTCACTCACTCACTCACTCGCAGAACTATAAATCTACTGGACCAAAAACGTTCAAATTTGGTAGGTATGTTCAGTTGGCCTTTTAGAGGCGCACTAAGAAATCTTTTGGCAATATTTTAACTCTAAGGGTTGTTTTTAAGGGTTTGTTCTTCTCCCAATCTCTTAATTATAATTGAAAATTTCCATATCATATGTTACTATAGAACTATAATCTAGATAGAGTACCTCTTCGAAACAGTTGTTAACTGGCAACTAAATTAATAATTTTGTCAGGTTGGCATTAAGTTGAGTTGACTTTGTTAGGTTGGTACCAAGTTGAAGATTCAAATGCATTTATCGCGGAAAAATTGATTGGGCACTGCTACTTCAATCAGAGCTATTCCTGGGAATATTATATTACTAGCCGTCAGGCTCGCTTCGCTCGCCATATCCGTTTAGCCAGTCTGGACCCCCGACTGGATTGTCCTAACATATGATAAAAATGCTCAAATGAAAAATGCAGGCGAGCGAAGCGAGCCTGCTGATCTTATTCATGGACGATCCAGTCGGGGGTCCAGGGGGCGGAGCCCTCTGGCTAGACGGATATGGCGAGCGAAGCGAGCCTGACGGCTAGTGATTTAATAGAATCAACAATAATTTGCAATTGAATAATCACATTTTCTCGAATTTAAAGCTTATTTTCAATTTTAGGTGAAAATGTTACTGAACATTAATTGTAGAGATTTTCATGCTCAATCTACTCCACTTGATTTTTTTTGTTTCAATTGTATCTGAAGCCTGATAATTGGGAATCTATCTGCATTGATGGGCGGAGCTCCTGAAATTTTTACAGATATGGGACTTGTGGCAGTTGATAGAGCTTATCGATGACTATTTTAGGTATGAATTTGATCAAAATCGTTGGAGCCGTTTCCGAGAAAATCACGAAAAACCCTGTTTTTGACAACATTTTCGCCATTTTAGCCGCCATCTTGAATTGCATTTGATCGAAATTGTTCGTGTCGGATCCTTATAGTGAAAGGATCTTAAGTTCCAAATTTTAAGTCATTCCGTTAATTGGGAGATGAGATATCGTGTACACAGACGCACATACACTCATACACACACACACACACACACACACACACACACACACACACACACACACCAATACCCAAAAACCAGTTTTTTGGACTCAGGGGACCTTGAAACGTATAGAAATTTAGAAATTGGGGTACCTTAATTTTTTTCGGAAAGCAATACTTTCCTTACCTATGGTAATAGGGCAAGGAAAGTAAAAATTATGACCAAATTGATTTTTAAGCCATCTAGATATCTATTCTTGTAAAATAACAATGACATTCTATGATACTGAACAGACAAATCTATTCTAAATATGTTTTCAGCAAAGGAGTCTTTGGGAACCAATCACAATTGTTGAACCAGCTACTTAAAAGAATTGTTCTATTGGTTCCTCTTATTGTTTGGTAAGTAATCAAAACTTGTTGGCTAGGGAAGATCTTGAATATCGTTTATCTATACTTATAAAATTCTTATCTCACTGACTCACTGATCACGATTTCTTGAAAACTACAGGATGGATTGCAACAAAACTTGGAATATTGCAAACTTTGGAAACTCCTCATACGTTCTAGGTGCTCACTAAGAATAATCTTTTGGCGATATTTCAACTCTAAGGGTGGTTTTTAAGGGTGTAAAGTTCGTCTTTTAGCATGTATATTCTTCTTCTCCCAATCTCTTAATTATAATTGAAATGTCCATATCATATGTCACTATGGAACTATAATCTAGAGAGAGAGTACCTCTTCAAAACAGTTGTTGACTACTGGCAACTAAATTAATGATTTTGTCAGGTTGGCATTAAGTTGACATGACTTCATTAGGTTGGCATCAAGTTGAAGAACTAATTTATTAAAATGCATTTATCGAGAACAGATTGATTGGGCACTGCTGCTTCAATCGGAGCTATAACCTATTCCTGGGCGTAAAGATAATTTTTATTTTTCATAAAACAAACTTTTATGACTGGAGTTGCTTCAATCAATTCATCCTATTCTATCAAGACTAATTCTGTTTGTATATCCGACATCGCGAAAACTGCTTGAACAGTTTCGATTAAATTTTAATAATTCAGTATGATATATGGAGGGTATTTTTAAAACTTCAAAAGTGTCCGTTGTGGGATCTATTTGCAAAGAATGAGGAAATTCGGCCAAAATATAACTTGGGCGAAAGAAAGGGGTTATTTATTAGAACGGCCTAATAGCTGTTGTTGCTTTTCCTAATGTAAAATATCTTTCACAGAAGTAAGGCGCTTTTCTCATGAATCAATATTATTCCCAAACAATGATTGTTTGTTCCAAAAATATTAGAAAATATGCATAATAGTTCGTTGACTGTCAGTATTCCTCATTAATAGCATCAATGCTCCCCATTCAAACAATGCTGACACATTGATGTGAATCTTACTATAATTTGGTTAATAATTTAGATCAGATGAAGATAATAATGTTGATGATCGCTACTGTTTCAATTTCAATCATCATTGACATTTTTGCTTTTGATGCCAGCTGTTATTATTATGTGAAATAAGCTCTCATTGAATGAAATCATAATCATTGAAGTCAATTATACTAAGAAAGCAATTTCTGTTTGAGTATGTGTGTTCGTGGATAAATGTATGTATGTCGGATGGATCTCGAAACGGCTTTAACGATTTTTATTAAATCAGGAATACAGTGGGTTTGCGAAAAAAAACATTATTTTGGAACAAGTCTCAACTCTGGGAAAATTCGCTGAAGTTCCTTGAGAGAGGATTATTGGTCCCTCAAGTAGCAGCTGATCAGAAAAAAGTTTCCATAATCTGTTGAAAACGTGAGAGAGTGTGTGCAAATGAAAAATATTACAATAGCTGTTGTTGAGTCAACAAATTTGGCGACCTAATTAATTAGAAACATTACAGTATTCATGGAACATCTGGAAAAATGGATTCAGAAAGTGACCGGATTATAGCAAAAGAAATTTAAAATCGATCTCTCCAAACATATGGTAGTTGAATGTAATGTTTATTGTGATGTGATAGAAATGCGACTAATTTCTTCAGCTTCTGTTGTATTGGTTCCTCTGTTACTTCATGTTTGTACGCAGCCATGGCCTTGAGAGAGCCAGTAGCACTGTCTGTTAATTCATTATCCGGACTAAATACCACGAGAACCAATGAGAGAAGCCTTCTATTAAAAAAAACCCTGCTCTGATTAATTCTCATGAAATTCAATCCTGATGGAAATCCTGATGATCAAAATAATCTGATTTGTTGACATGACATGGTATATCATCCTAAATTAGAGTATATCATATTTTTCAAAGTTAATCATTATTTTACAGTTTTAAGTAATTAGTGAGTGTTTTTTTGTTATTCAATTTGGTCTGTAAACAATCTAGATCAGAACGTTTCTGTTTTGAAATGTGTGGATTAAAATTGGATCTGAATTCAAGTGTATGGAACATAACCTACTTTTTGGACTATTTATTAGTGTATGAATCAAAATTCGGGGAAGAAACAGTTTTGGGCTGTGCCTGTTAGTCCTTCCCCAATCATTTTAAATAATTGTATTCTGTTTATCAATAAATAAACAACAAGCGAATATTTAAGATAGAAATTAAATTGAGTCATCTGTTAGTTTTCATCCAAATTTTCATCCCTAAGCTTTTGGTTTCAAGCTAAGATCAAAGAAAGAAATCATATATGGTAGTCAATAATCAAAGTGATTGAATAAACTCTTATTCAGATTTATGCAAATTCATCCCACTTTATTTATGATAGTAAAGTTTAGGACATGAGGAATCAGCCACAATAAATGTTATACTAATTATTATGAATAGACTTTTTTGTATGAATGGACTTCCATGGAAGAAAGAATCAGTGGATTGGCTGCTTTCACACTTTTGAATAAGTGAAACGAAAATTAAGCGTCATGCTATGCCAAAAATTTTAGAATAAGCAAGAGATCCATGGATACCAGAGTCATAGAATTCCGAATCAACTTAATTTGGAATTTAATCTTCAATTGCATCAAGCAAAAGCAAAAATAACATGATCACTGCTAATTTGATAACTGTCAACGGGAAATATTAATTGCCAATGAATAGAGTCGAGGTCGACTCTTAAGCCCCGCCCAATATTCTACAAAATTCTCTGCAATTGGACTACTATTCTACAGAGCAGTTCCAACACATCAATTAATTATTCGAATGATTTGGCTCAATGATTTTCATGCCAAGTTGTGGCCTAATCTCAAAAACGATTATAAAAATTTTGGTAGAATTTAGATTATGAATGTTTAACAAAAATAATCTTATCTTTTAATTCCCGAAGCGAAGCACGGGTGCCCTGCTAGTCTATACTTATAAAATTCTTATCTCACTGACCCACTGATCACGATTTCTGGTAAACTACTGGATGGATTGCAACAAAACTTGGAATATAGCTTCCTTATACGTCCTAGGTGCTCACTAAGAAATCCTTTGGCGATATTTCAACTCTAAGGGTGGTTTTTAAGGGTTTAAAGTTCGTCTTTTAGCATGTATATTCTTCTTCTCCTAATCTGTTAATTATAATAGAAATGTCCATATCATATGTTACTATAGAACTATAATCTAGAGAGAGTACCTCTTCGAAACAGTTGTTAACTGGAAACCAAATTAATAATTTTGTCAGGTTGGCATTAAGTTGAGTTAACTTTGTTAAGTTGGCACCAAGTTGAAGATTAAAATGCATTTATCGCGGAAAAATTGATTGAGCACTGCTACTTCAATCAGAGCTATTCCTGGGAGTATAGATATTTTTTATTTTCCATAAAACAAACTTCTATGACGGGAGTTACTTCAATTGATCCTATTCTATCAAGACTAATTTTGATAGTATATCCGACAGATCACGAAAACTGCTTAAACAATTTCGATGAAATTTTAATAATTCAGTATGATATATGGAGGGCATTTTTAAAACTTCAGAAGTGTCCGTTGTGGACTCTGTTTGCAAAGAATGAGGAAATTCGGCCAAAATTTAATTTGGGCGAAAGAAAGGGGTTATTTATTAAAACGGCCAAATAGCTGTTGTTGCTTTTCCTAATGTAAGAATATCTTCCATAGAAGTAAGGCGCATTTCTCATGAATAAATTATTCTCAAACATTGATTGTTGAACATTGAGATTCTCAAACATTGAGAAAATAGATGGTAGCCTTAATAAAAAAATCTGGTGTGGTACTGACACTCACACAACTTTCCTTGCTCATTGATCTATAAGCCTCATTAACGAGGATAATTTAGGGAATAACATTATGCCGATTGGCGGCTAAATAATTAAAATTACGATTATACTGTGATTGTATTCAGAGTACATTTTCCTTTGTTTGAATTATGAAATTTGAGGATTTTTTAAAAGTTGTCAAAACAGCTGTTTTAAAAATAAAATATCGACATGTGTGTTCTTTTGAATAAACTGCTCACCTACCTACCTCACGCACGAGAAGAAGGTTACAAAGTAAATTTCTCAAGGATGAGGTGGACCCCCTGTTAATTTCTCAAGGAGGAGACTCATGCTAGTTAATAGAGCTGATATATAACTATACAGGGTATGAAATTGAAAAAAATTTAACAAAATTCATTCTTCTCAGGAATATTACGGAGCACCTGCAATTTTCTAAGAAATGAGACTCATGTCAGTTGATAGGGCTTATAAATAGCTATCTATGGTATAAATTAGAAGAAAATCGTTAGAGCCGTTTTCAAGAAAACCGTGAAAAACATGGTTTTTCAGTAATTATCCGCCATTTTTCTCAAGAATATTACGGAGCTCCTGCAATTTTCCCAGAAATGAGACTCATGTCAGTTGATAGGGCTTTTAAATAGCTATCTATGGTATAAATTTGAAGAAAATCGTTAGAGCCGTTATCAAGAAGACCGTGAAAAACATGGTTTTTCAGTAATTATCCGCCATTTTTCTCATGAATATTATGGAGCTCCTGCAATTTTCCCAGAAATGAGACTCATGTCAGCTTATAGATAGCTATCCATGGTATAAATTTGAAGAAAATCGTTAGAGCCGTTTTTGAGAAAATCGTGAAAAACATGGTTTTTTAGTAATTATCCGCCATTTTCTCCGCCATCTTGAATTAATTTTATTGAATTTCTTATTGTCGTGTCCTCATGGTATAAGGACCTTAAGTTTAAAATTTCAAGTCAATCGGTTAATTAGAAATGGAGTTATCGTGTTCACAGACATACACACACACACATACACACACACACACACACACACACACACACACACACACACACACAGACCAACACCCAAAAATCATGTTTTTGGACTCAGGGGACCTTGAAACGTATAGAAAACTTGAAATTGGGGTACCTTAATTTTTTTTGGAAAGCAATACTTTCCTTACCTATGGTAGTAGGGCAAGGAAAGTAATAAAGGAGAATATGCATAACAGTTCGTTGACTGTCAGTGTTCCTCATTAATAGCATCAATGCTCCTCATTCAGACAATGCTGACACATTGATGTGAATCTTTCTATAATTTGGTTACTTTAGTAATTTGGTAATTACAATTTGGTTACTCTAATTTGATGAAGATAATAATGTTGATGATTGCTACTGTTTCAATTTCAATCATGTTTGACATTTTTACTTTTGATGCCAGCTGTTATTATTATGTAAAATAAGCTCTCATTGAATGGAATCATAATCATTGAAGTCAATTATACTAAGAAAGCAATTTCTGTTTGAATATGTTTGTGGATATGTATGTATGTCGGACGGATCTCGAAAACGGCTGTTAACAATTTCGATTAAATCAGGAATATAGTGTGTTTGCGACACAAAACATTATTTTGGAACAGGTCTCAACTCTGGGAAGATTCGCTGACGTTCCTTGAGAAAGGATTATTGGCTCAAGTAGCAGCTGATTAGAAAAAATCTGGTGTGGCGCACTCACACAACTTTCCTTGCCGTTATGAAAATTGATCACCTAGACGCGCATCTCAAGTCTACTTATAAACAAAGATCTGGGAAAGCTGGTGACAGGACAATAACGCTGGAGACATACGAGGTCTGCTATCTCTTCATAGTGAATCATTTAATATAACCAACAGTTGCCAACAGTTTGCAATTGGATAATAACATTTTCTCGAATTTCGTGCTTATTTTTAATTTTAGGTGAAAATGTTCCTGACATTAATTGTAGAGATTTTCATGCTCAATTTTTTCCATTTGAAATTTTTGTTCAAATTGTATCTGAAGCCTGATAATTGGGAATCCAAAATCAAACTTTGCATAAATGGGGTGGAGCTCCTGAAATTTTTACAGATATGGGACTTGTGGCAGTTGATAGAGCTTATCAATGACTATTTTAGGTATGAATTTAATCAAAATCGTTGGAGCCGTTTTTGGAAAAATCGCGAAAATCCCTGTTTTTGACTACATTTTCGTCATTTCAGCCGCTATCTTGAATTGCATTTGATCGAAATTGTTCGTGTCGGATCCTTATAGGGGAAGGACCTCAAGTTCCAAATTTTAAGTCATTCCGTCAATTGGGAGATGAGATATCGTGTACACAGACACACATACACTCATACACACACACACACACACACACACACATACAGACCAATACCCAAAAACCACTTTTTTGGACTCAGGGGACCTTGAAACGTATGGAAATTTGGAAATTGGTGTACATTATTTTTTCGGAAAGCAATACTTTCCTTACCTATGGTACTAGGGCAAGGAAAGTAAAGAGTTTTCCATAGTCTGTTGAAAACGTAAGAGTGTGTGAGCAAATGAAAAAGATCATAATAGCTGTACTTGAGTTACCAAATTTGGTGACCTTATTTTAAAACATTGCAGTATTCATGGAACATCTGGGAGAATAGGTTTAGGAAGTGATCGGATGATAGGAAAATAAATTTAAAATCGATCTTTCCAAACATATGGTAGTTGAATGTAATGTTCATTGTGAGGTGATAGAAATGCGACTAATTTCTTCAGCTTCTGTTGTTCCTCTGTTGAACCAAGTTTTTACGCAGCCATGGCCTTGAGAGAGCCAGTTGCACTGTCTGTTAATTCATAATCCGGACTAAATACCACGAGAACCAATCTGAGAAGCCTTCTATTAAAAAAACCCTGCTGATTAATTCTCATGAAATTTAATCCTGATTGAAATTGAACAGGCTTTTGTGCTAATGGGCCTGATATTTTCGTGTTTCAAAATCAGCTAAAAACTTAATCGATAAAAAAATATGATATTCCATCAGCTGCTCCTATTTCCTTTCATGATGTCATTACATGACACATGAAAAATCTATTGATAATAGATCACAAGTAAAAAATAAAGTTGTCAATTTAGAAAGAAATCAAATTGAGTTACATGTTAGTTTACATCCAAATTTTCTTCCCTAATATTTTGATTGAAGCTGAGATCAAAGAAAGAAATCATATAATGGTAGTTAATAAACAAAGTGATTGAATAAACTCTATTCAGATTTATGCAAATTCACATTAAATTGATCCCACTTTAATATTTATGATTGTTAGTAAAGTTTATGACATGAGAAATCAGCCACAATAAATGTTATACTAACTATTATAAATGGACTCTTATGTATGAATGGACTTCCATGTAAGAAAGAATCAGTGGATTCGCTGCTTTTACAGTTTTGGATGAGTGAAACGAAAAGTAAGCGACAGGCTATGCCAAAAATTCCAGAATAAGCAAGAGATCCATTACTCTGTTGTATATCCATACTTTTTCACTGTTAAAATTAAACTTGAATTTTAAAAAACTTTTGAAGTGAAAATACACTTACTTTTGTAGTGACGATCGTTTCGACCTGTTGTTGGTCATCATCAGACTTTGGGAATTTATTCAGATGACAAGGCTATGTGTGGTAAGGGATGAAGGTGGTGGAATAGGTTGTGGTGGGGGTTGGGTTGATGGATACTTAGTGAGGCGGTAATTTTGAACTGTGGACTATTTTGTCGAAGAGTGTGTGGGAAGAGAAATTAACTTGATCATTTAGGAGACTGTTGGGAAACTGTTTTGTGTGGTTGTAAATTTCGTATTGTTCCAATACATTGAGTTTTCTGCTTTTTTGTGGGATATGAAGGATTTCAAGATTGGTGGCGATGTCGGTGTTTGTGTGGTCTGTTGATATAATATGGTCAGCAAAGTTTGAGTGGCTATGTGGTTTATTAATGGCTCTGATGTGCTCTTTGTATCTTGTCTGAAAGTCACGTCCAGTCTGTCCGATATACAGTTTACTACAATCATTACATTTCAATTTGTAGATGCCTGGTTGCTCAAATCTCTGTTTGTTTGGTGATTTTGAAAATGTTTTCTCAGTGAATTTGTTGTTTTAAAGGCGATTCTGTATTTGATTTTCTTAAAAGATGATGCTACTTTCTGTGATTTTTTGTTGTAGTATGTGAGTGTGATGAATTTTTGGTCATTTTCCATATTATTCTTGGTTGATGATTCTGTTCTTATTTTGTGGAGTAGGTTGTCGACTAGAGTGGATGAGTATCCATTTTGTTGGGCAATGAATTTGATCGTGTTGAGCTCTTGATTGTAATCAAATTGTGGCATGAGGGGATATTCAATAGTCTGTTGATCATGTGGTGGAAAGCTGCAAGTTTATGTTGGGTTGGGTGGTTGGAGTTATTGTGAATTACTGTGTCAGTTGTGGTAGGTTCCTGTATATTTTAAATGTTTTGATAGTATGGTTTTGTTTAAATATGGTGATGTCCAAGAAATTGATTGTACTATTGTTTTCCAGTTCTATGGTGAAGTGCAAGTTTGGGTGTATTTTGTTCAGTTTGGAGTGAAATATTTCAGTTTGCCTAGTGTTTCCTTTGTATAAAATGAAAATATCATCAACATATCTAAACCAGCTGATGATTCTGTCAAACTGATTGAGAATGTGTTTTTGTTCAATGTTGTGGATAAAGATCTCAGCTAAAATGGAATAAATGGGGCTCCCCATGGGGAGACCGTTTGGCTGGAAATAATATTGGTTATTGTAACAGAAGTAATTCTGTGAGGTGACTAGGTTAGTGAGATTTACAATTTCATTTATATGTTTAGGTGGTGTATTATTCTGTTCCAGCATTGTTTTAAGGAATTTTACAGTTTCGGGAATTGGTTTGGTTGATGGCATCTTTTATTTTTGTTTGATATTTGTGAGTTGGGTCAGTTGAGAGTTTGACTATGTTATTGTCAGTGATGAATTTGTCTATTTTCTGGTCTATGTCTGTTTTATGCATTATAACTGTCATGTTGCCTTTGTCAGCATTAGTGATGACTAGGTTGTGTTGTTTCTGCTTGTTTTTTATGACACTAGACATTTCAAATTTATACACCAATGTACCAATTCCCGAAACTGTAAAATTCCTTAAAACAATGCTGGAACAGAATAATACACCACCTGAACATATCAATGAAATTGTAAATCTCACTAACCTAGTCACCTCACAGAATTACTTCTGTTACAATAACCAATATTATTTCCAGCCAAACGGTCTCCCCATGGGGAGCCCCATTTCTTCCATTTTAGCTGAGATCTTTACCCACAACATTGAACAAAAACACATTCTCAATCAGTTTGACAGAATCATCAGCTGGTTTCATCAGAATCATCAAGCAAAATAAAAAATAACATGGTCACTGCTAATTTGATAACTGTCAACGGGAAATATTAATCGCCAATGAATAAAGTCGAGGTTGACTTCCAAGCCCCGCCCAATATTCTACAAAATTCGCTGCAATCAGACTAATATTCTACAGAACACTTCCAACATATCAATTAATTATTTGAGTGATTTGGCTCAATAATTTTCATGCCAAGTTGTGGCCTAATCTCAAAAACTATTATAACAATTTTGATAGAATTAGATTATAAATGTTTCACAAAAATAATATTATCTTTTAATTCCCGTAGCGAAACACGGGTGCCCTGCTAGTAAATAAATAAGACAAATAATTTCTCACAAGTCCAATTTTCATCCTCAGACAGAGTTACTAGGATGAGGTAACAAATACAGTAGACATAGCTATTTGGATAACCAACAACTTGAACGACTAGCATGCAGCATTGATAGCAATTGGGAAGCCTCAAAGAACAAAATACTAACTAACAGATGTGCTGACATAATTTTTCAAGAAAAGACAAGGGAACCTCGACCAGAGATAACAAAAACGGCAGACATCATGAAGAATTTAAAGAAGAAGATGAAAACCAATGACCTGATGATTTTGAAAACTGACAAAGGATGCACTACAGCAATGGTCGCCAAACTTATGAGCCTGTGAGCTAGAATAGCATTCATAAATCTTCTAGTCAGCTACCAACGAATATTCGACTGAAGAAAGTACGGTACGCAAAATAAAATCTTCACACATTTATTGCCTATAAAGATACATTTATAGTGTTGAAATTTACTCATCTCATAGCAAAAAGTATAAAAAAAGTTGAAATGTACATTTCAATGAGAGCAGTGGAACTCTTTTTGGTCATCAAGTATTTTCTTGATGTTTGTAGTGTGCGTTGTAGCCGCCATTCTGATGCAGTTGTCCAAATGTTCGTTCATTAGTCAGTCTGTTCCTATATCGATTTTTTATGAATTTCATACTTGAAAAAGATGCTTCACACAAGTAGGTAGAGCTGAACATAGCTTTCAACCTCAATGCAACTTTATAAATTAATCAATTCATTTAGTTCACAAACAAACATAATACAAAATAACAAAGAAAGATTTTTAAATGTGAAATGAAAGTGGACAACCGAAGGCATAAGCCCGACTGGGGTGTACTACTCCTAATAAAACAACATAAAATACTCAGAGGTGTAAGGCCGCTCCGCTCTAGAAATAAACTTAGCATAATAATTATAACAGAATAAAAACATTTTTTCTGCTACGATAGTCCGACAGATGAAAACTGGGATGAAATACTTTCATTATGATAAATAAAAGGTATACAGAAATAAAACCAAAAATAGGAAATTTACAATGCAAAATGCAACTTGAATAATATTTGATTGAATATTTTTCTTTGAGGACTTGAGGCCAATTATTGGTTCCCAACCCAAGCATTTCTGTGAGCTACCAAAAACTACCCCACGAGCTACCGGTAGCTCGCGATCGACTGTTTGGCGACCACTGCACTACAATAATAATGGATAAGGACGAATATCTAAGTAAGGTAAACCATTTCATTGCAGATAACAATTTTATTGAGATTAACTCCAATCCCACCACCAAAATCAATAGCTTGATTAGAAATAAGTTGACTACCACCACCAAATTATTTAATAAGAAAGAAACTAAGTATCTAACAGTTATGAATCCATATCCACCTAGACTTTTCGGTCAACCTAAATTACACAAAACTAATGTTCCTATATGACCAGTGGTATTTTTTGTTAATTCCCCCTGCTCTAAATTAGCTCACAAACTGAATAGCACCTTTCGGTCATTAACGGGTTTTCAACCAAAGTTTAGTATTAAAAATTCATTGGAGTTGGTCAACAATATAAAGCATATTCCTGTTCTATCATCTTATAAACTTGTGTCAATTGATGTTACTAATTTATTTACTAGCATTCAGGTAGGAAATAATGAAAGCCTCTATAAATGATCATACACTCAGAGAAGAACTGATAGGATTGATGAAGTTATGCACTCAGCATAATTATTTCAAATTGAACTATAGATTTTTTGAACAAAGAGAGGGGTTGGCAATGGGGTCACCCCTCTCACCACTCCTAGCTGAATTATTTATGGATAAGTTGGATAGTAGAATCATTGAAAATAGTCATTTCAAAGATAAAATTGTTTACTGGTTTCGATATGTTGATGATATTATTTGCTTATGGAAAGGAAGTAACAGACAACTAGACAATTTTATTTCTTATCTGAATGGATTACATCAGAGTATAAAATTCACTGTAGAGGTAGAACTGGATTGAGTATTGAATTTTCTAGATTAAAGAATAGATCATAGCACTGGTTTTCACAAGTTTCCTATTTTCAGAAAACCAACCCATACTGATGTTATCATTCCTCTTCATTCTTGTCATCCTATTTCTCACAAACTTGCTGCTTTCAATAGCATGGTCTATAGAGCACTAACAATACCTATGAGCCATCATGATTTTGATATTGAGATCACTAAAATTAAACAGATAGCTGTCACAAATGGGTATGAAGAAAGTATGGTGGACGGATTATTGAGTAAAATTAATAGACAAATTTCAATCAGTTCTAGCTTTGTAGGCTCAAACTGTGAGGAGAAGACTTGGATAACAATCCCATATTTAGGCCTTGTATCTGATAATATAGGTAGGGAATTTAAGAGGAATGGATTTCCTGTCGCTTTCAAGACCAAACCGATTTTAAATAGTCTATTTAGCTGGAGTAAAGACAAAATTGATATTTGGGATGAAAGCGGGGTGTACAAACTTATATGTGATGATTGTAATGCTTGTTATGTGGGTCAAACTGGTAGAAGTTTCAAAAGTAGAATTAAAGAACACATCAGAGATTGGAATAAACAAAATGGGGAATCTAACTTTGCAGAACATTTGATAACAAATAATCACAAGTTCACAGTTAAGGAGCATGTTGAGTTTCTGCATGCTAATAACAAAGGCAGATCTTTGAATATTCTAGAGGCTTTAGAAATAACAAGAGTAATTAAGGAAAATTCCCAGTATAGTTTAAATGACCAGATTCATTTCAACCAATACAACACTACGAATTTAGTTTCATCATAAAATTGTAAGCATACATTAGTCAATAGTTTTTCCATTTACATATTTGTTTTATTATCTTTCACACTTGTTTTCTTGGTTCTTATTTTGTACTGAAAGTAAATTTTGTTATCATGGCGATTCTGTTGCTTAAGCCGCCATTTTGTCACACCGTTGAGTGGGAGGAGACTGTCTAACTAGGCCAATGGCAGGCGTTCATGCCCTCGACCAATAGCAGTAATCCCTTACTAGTAGTATAAATTCTGCTGCTCTTGTATTTAGTTTTAGTTTATCAGAGATTGACAATGGTGTAATAACCGAAACCGGTCTTTCTAATAATTATTATCAATAAATCAGGGTTTTTTGACAATTTCTTAGTCTTTTTCATTCAAAATAAATAAGACCTTAAAATTTACACTATCCACCAAGAAACATTACCAAGAAAATGATGATATTATTTAACCGACTATCATAAAAAAGTATTATCATAAAAAATAATTACTTGAGCTAAATTCTAAACTATAATATTGTGAAGTCAATATTTTCGTTTGTAAACTGATAATCTTGATTCCAATGTGCAGCGGCTTGATATGAGAAGCAAAAACAAAATAAGATTGCTTTATCGCCAGAAAAGTATATTGCTCTGTAGCTTATTCGAGGAAGAAGTACCTATCTTACTAATAAAAAACTTTTAAATAATGACATTAGAGTAATTTCTGTGAAAATACAATTAATATCAAATCAATGTCAATGAGACAATACATGCATGCACAGGGTAATGGGGTTTTGAGTTGAGGGTTTGAAATGTTGAGATTTCAAATAAAATGTCTTACATGTATTTAGTTTTGATTGAATGAGTAGTATTGATGGCATGCCCCTTCCGCATTGCGTGTGTTTTCAAAGCACTGATTGAATTGTACACAACCCCACACGAACAGGTGTACTTTGATCCACACTCTTCATCATGTCTAGTTTTGTGCAGCTCAGTGGGAAAGCCTTTATTGCATTTCAAGCATATGAACGGTTTCACCATGTGAACCTTTATGTAATGCTGCAAAAGATAAATATGAAAAGAATTAATAATCTAGTATAATATATTTGAATTACTTATAGCAGAAAACCTTTCCTATGATGTATGTACAATAATTTATTTTATTTACTTTTATCAAATAATATCATGCTAAAAATGTCAGATGTTCTGTTCACTGATATTGGTGTATCCCGTATATATTCGTTAATAATCGTAGTACAAGTCATGACTTTGTTATATTGGTTGGATATTAAACTATTAGCATGAAAACAGTGAATTATCAAATATTATAGTCCAAGAAGAAGGATGATTAAAATTTAAAAAAGAAAATGAGGAAACCATCTACATACAGCAAGCCCCTACCAATACTTCTACTGAAACTTCAGATATGGACAATTTACAAAATGCTTGCTGGATCCAGTAAGAGATAAAATGCTTGCTAGGATGGGTAGGCCTAAGCCTAAGCCGAAGCTGGACGATTCGGGGGAGCGGGAGAGCACTCTTGCTGTGAAATCAGTAATGAACATGGCAGCTAGGAGAAACGCACAATAAGGTATGAAACAATTATTAAATCATAAAGCTTACAGAGGTTTTAGAAAACATAAATATGTCTGAAATAAAGTGTTGGACAGAGATTTTCGTTCATTGAAGATGATACAACTAAATGTTGTATAGTGACAGCAACTCTACATAGTGTATCTGAAAATACAGTATTAGTATCTACAAAATAAATATATATGTTACATAATTATGTTTTTATGTTATATCAATAAGATTGAGTTACTTAAAAGTTCTATTACTGTTATTACATAGCATACTAGTACCCTTTTTATTTTATTTGAGACACTTATTTTATTTTTTTATTGAACTGTGTCTCAAAGAAAATAAAAATGGTACTACTAATTCTATGTGAAAATTATGATATGATTTGATCATTAAGAAACGGTTAGTGTAGAGTGTGTGTTCCCAGATAGCTGCAAGCTCGTTCTAAGGGGGTTATAACTAGGAAATCCGTATTTACTTGTACTGTATATGGCAAAAAACCTGTTAAATTTTGATCAGAAGGTCTTAAAAAAATGTCTTATCTGATTCTTATTGGTTCTCGAGGCAATTGATCACGGTTGTAAAAAGCCAGTTGAATTTTTATCAGAATGTCTTTTTGACGAAAGGTCTTCTCTGATTGGTTCTTGTGGCAATTGATCACGGTTAAAATTTAACAAGTTTTTGTGCAACCGGGCGAAGACTGCTGGAACTCGGACAGCTCTCTGTGTGAACATAACCTTAGTATGTACAACGAAACATGTTAGTCTATAAATAATACATAAGTAGCCTACCTGAATTAAAATGATTTATCATAATAATTCACTCCGACTACTTATGTTTACAGTAGGGATTAAGTTTACTTTTTAAAATTGGTGAATAAAAATTCAATAGACTGGTATTAATAGAATATATGAATTGAACTTACTTGTTTCAAATATCTGAATTGGGTGAAGAATCTATTTGAGAAATTCTTATTAACGTTGCTAACTTCAGGATTAAAATAGTATTTGCAGCTTTTTTCAGGGCAGTAGAATTGACCATATTTTGGTCTACAAGCTGATTCAACAGTTCTTCCATGTCGTTTTTGGAGGTGAAGCGTGAGATTTGATGGATTGTGAAAAATGTCGTTGCAGTTTTTTTCAGGGCATTCAAGGTTATTTAAAATTTCACTCAATTCTGATGCTTTAGGAAATATGCAGCATTTACTCTCTTCCAACATCTGTGAATAATAAATACTTTATCAGGATTTTAAAGAGTTGCAAACAAATAAATATAGTTTGTCTTTCTTAATAGAATAATACGATTCTATACATTTAAATGGGGCGTTCACATTAGTCAATTTTACAAAGAAGTTTTTTTTCAAAGCTGGAGTTGAAAGCAGCGATTTTAAAAATTAGATGAACATAGCCTAAAGGGTTCTGTTTAATTATGTTTTAAAGATAGGAAGAAAGTTTAGGAGAGTTAGTTTTGTTTTTTGATGGCAATATGTTGATATTATTCTAAATTTTGCGATAAATTTAGAGATAACTTAATAAATATGAAAAGCGAAAAGTTGAAAAATTTGACGATTTGAAATACTGAACAATTTTCAAAAACACCAGAAGCGACAACTGTAGCTGCGTGGTTATAGATGCTATTGCTTTAATATATGCAAAGAAAAAATATATTGTTGAATAATACCTTGTAGTCCGGGCGCAAATGTAATTCCGTGGTCATTTTTGGGTAACAGCCGTGGAAGATGTCTCAATTTCTTCGTTAGGTCTAGCATAATAAGGATCGTGATGATAAGTCGAAATCACAGGCAAACACCTCGGAAACAAGATGTCTGCCAAAATTTTCAGGGTTTTGCTATATCGCATGTATTTCAATAACCGTTCAAGATACTCAACCGTTTTTCTTGAGAAAAATATTGTTAAAATCTACCTCTACAATTTTTGTATAAAATTTTTCTTTAAAACGCATATTTTTCTAGTTATAACCTTCAAAAGCCCCCCCAAAAAACTTTTTTTTCTAATTTTTTACAAAGTTCATTCTATTATAACTTTTTTTGTGCAAGAGTTACAGAGAAATTTTGAATCTATGAAATTTAGAGCGTTCTTTCAACTTTGGAACGATATTTATCTTAATGCGCTCTGTACGTCAAAAAATGAGTTCTCCAGCGCCCTCCAAAGAAAATCCTGCATGATTTCTGGTGCGTTTTTTCATATGCATGAGGTAAAAAGCTAGAACAAAAAAATCTATTTTTTCACGACTAATTCAAGATAGAGACTTGCAAATGGTATCAATATCTTCGTTAAAACAAGCTGAATAACTATATTGATGATGGAAACAACGAAAATATTTGACATCATTGAAAAATTCAAGATGGCGGTCATTATTGACAGAAATTTTTATATCGCTTGCTATTCAGTTATTGTGAGAGATATCGGATTGGTTTTATCACCAAAGTGTTTAAAATTAATGAAAATATGATGTTGAAGAGAAACGTCTTATTTCGACCACTGTTTTCATGATTTATTCAACTTCAAAAACTTGAAACATACATTTTTCGGGGACAATATTTCACTTTACACCCTGTAAATGTATTCGCAGTTGACATACACTAATGTTATTGATAATGGGTTCATCGGAAAAAGAGAGAAAGTACTGCTTGCAACGGAAAACACGCTTTTTCCAACAAATGCCAAGATTCAAGATTCAAGATTTTTTATTCGCCATTAAGTACAGTACAAGTTTATCTTATACTAGCGTACAATAGGTCGTAGTCACTAATCTAATTAAGACTTATATTACAGTCGAGTCAAAAAGAATTAATTAAAATGAGCATATTATTCAATAAGCTGTCAAATAGTCATAAACATTAAGTATGCAAGAAACATAATTAACATGTTTGCATGTTGAAACATAAATTACAAACATAAAACATACTTAAAGTATAAATCAGAAAACATCTATTAAAAACTATTGCTGATACATCAACCATACCGGTACGTCAAACTTCTCAAGTCATGGGCGAGAAATTCTTCAATTGAATAAAATGCTTGTTTTTTCAGCCAGTATGATACAGTAAGCTAATTAACTGATAAAGAAATAGAATCCCTTAAATCGGAAATAAAAACTATGAAAACGAGTCAGGCTACATTGAGACAGGAACTAGCAACAAAAAATGAAATTATTCGTCTTCTGAAATCAGATAGTGAATTTCCACCCTTATCTCAACCAGCATCCGAGATAGGTGATTTTATTACACCCAAACAAAGTTTTAAATCGAGAAGCTGTACTTCGAATCCACCAGTTCAAACTGAAAATAGATTCGCAGTGTTGGGGAGGAGTGATTCGCGTTTCGCTTTGCCTGCAAACAGAGTTACTGTGAACAGAACGCGGACACACGAGTCTGCGGCGCCTGTTTCTCAAACGCAGCAAAAAAGGTCTACTAGAACTCGGACTTTCAATATTCAGTTTTACGCTGATAGCCAAGGGAGAGATGTCTATAAACATTTCAGAGATGAGAATCATACATTCTCAAGCATGATTAAACCTGGAGCAGGATTCAGGGAGGTGGTGAAGGAGACTGGTGAGGTGAACGCCAATGATGTGCTTGTTTTTCTTGCCGGCACAAACGATATAGCCTGCAATGAGAGGAAGGAGCTACAATCTGCGCTTAGAAGTAAACTACGCGACCTGCAGAGCCGACGTGGAGGTCATGTGCTGGTGTTCTCGGTGCCTCATAGGCATGACCTGCCGAGATGGTCTGCGATCAACAAGGAAGTCCAGAGAGCAAACAACGAGAACTTCATTCTTTGCAAAAAATTTAAAAATGTTTCATTTGTTAATATAACCAATATAGGAAGAAGATTCCATACATCAAATGGCCTTCATTTGAACTCTTTAGGCAAAAAGTTTGTCTCTCAAAAGATTTTAGAATTGGTGCATCAGCTAGCCAACACAACGGAACTAGTTCTTGACCCAATCCCCTTGAAACACAATAACGTCAATCATTTTTTAGGGCACAATCTGATGAAATAAGATCAAGTAGAAGTGATAGTGATTGTATGAATCCAAACAACAAGGGTTATCCTAGCTTAGAAACAAACAAAAGCAAAACAACAAATTTGAAGAAAATAAAAATGTTTTTAATAAATATTTGTTCTCTAAGATCCAAACTAAATCAACTAGAGCTAATCTTATCAGATAATTCTACTGATGTTGTGTGTATCAATGAGCATTGGCTTAGTAATGATGAAATTAAACTTTATGTTCCAAGTGGTTTCACCCTAGCTGCCTCGTACTGCAGGTCTCCCCCACTCACACATGGTGGCTCATCCATATTAGTCAAAAACTCAATCAAATATAGTTCTATGAATGTTAGTAACTTTTGCGTAGAGAAGGTTTTCGAAATATCAGCCATAAAACTCGTCCACAATAAAGGTATAATAATAAGTGTATACAGAACACCGGACTCCAATATTCAGGACTTTCTCAGCAAGCTAGAAGAAGTTTTAAATTATATCACTGAGAAATCCTACTCTTTCATTGCAATTGCTGGAGACTTTAATCTTAACATTCTTGAATTACATAGACCTGAAATCCAACAATTTTTAAATGTCATGAGATCCTTTAATCTGTATAACGTGCACTCCCTACCAACAAGAGGAAAAGCAAGCTTGGACAATATATATACATGTGTTAAGTCCGAACGTATTGAGTGTAAACTGTATGATCAGGATCTGATATCAGACCATGCAGGTATATTTGCTGATCTCTCCGTAGATATTGTCAGAAATTTTAAAAATAATAACAATGAGACAGAAATCCATAAAAGACGTCTCATTACAACTAATAGGATTAATAACTACAAAAAATGTCTCTCTAGTTATAACTGGTCATACATATGCAATGTCTGTGATACAAATTCTGTGATGTCTATGTTTATTAATGTTTTAAAGTCCTATTTTGATATACACTGTCCTGTAATTAATTATAAGCCAAAGTCTAAATCTAGTCAGAAAAACTGGTACACGCCTGAATTAAAACTCATGAGGGAGCACCTAATGATGCTGTATAATGTTTGGAAGATAACTAATACTGAAAATGCCAAAGTTATATTTAAGAATTACAAAAAACAATATTGTATAGCTATTGATAGAGCGAAAATTATGGCAAATGATGATGTTATCTGTAAATCCTCTAATAGGAGTAGAGCAGCATGGAAAATTGTAAAGAAGGAAATAGGAAATGACTCACCTCCTCAAAAAATTAATATTTCACCAGACATACTCAATGACTTCTTTGTTAATGTGCCAAATACTGTATCCAAAGATCTAAACCAATCTTCGGTAACCTATGCTGAACTATTGCATAATTTTAAGTTTGCTGAGGGTATTAATAGCAGCACTCTTGAATTCTCATTTAAAGTGGTCAAACCTGAAACTGTGATATCCATTGTGAATAATTTAAGCTCCTCAAAAAGTGAAGACTGTTTTGGTCTATCGAATACCACCTGGTTGCCAATACCATCAATTAGAAAACCGTGTAACTCCTTGAAGGTACAGACTTGGCAATGGTATCAATCTCTTTGTAATGATGTGTAAAAAGAGATTATCCATGATGGCCTTCTCAAAAATGTTTGTCATCATGAAAAAAACAAGATGGCGTTTAAAATAGGACGATTTTCAAGAAATCGTCTGTAATTCTAATAATGTCGAAGATATCGTATCAATTCCTCAAGGTCAGCAGCTCGGCGCATATTGTGACTGGGATTTCACCTCTTCTCGTCCAGTCTTCCTGGTTGTCCATCAGGTGTGATAGTGAGCAAAACACGTACTGACTGTAGATGGTGAGCAAATGAGGGTATTTGTTTTGTCCTCATTCAGCTTTTGCTGAGAACCACTTTTTTGCGCTGCATGGCAGTTCTGCAGATCTTGGAATGGCCTCATCACTTGTTGGACCTCTCGCTGTTATTGTAGTGTCATCTGCAAAAATCACTGCTTCCTCCTTCCTCGTTTGCTGTGAAATCATTCATGAGGAGAATAAACAGCAAGGGTCCCAACATTGAACCCTGTGGTACACCATGCTCTACTCTCCTGATTCTTGAAGTCGCTCCCTTTATTGAAATAGCTTGCATTCTATTTTGCAAGTAGTTTACAATTGTTTTCAGCACGGTCCCTTTCATGCCATACATTTCAAGCTTTTTGATGAGTAAGTCATGCGGCACACAATCAAAAGCCTTACTCAGGTCACACATTGTGAGGGCCAGGGCTTCACCACCCTCAAAGGCACTTCGTATCTTGCTGGTCAGGGTGAGCAATGCACTTGTAGTTGAGCGCCCATTTCTGAAGCCATGTTGGGATTTTGCCAGGATTTCGTTCCCCTCCAGAAATTCTGTGAGTTGCACCTTCATTTCTGTCTCGATGACCTTGGACAAAATTGGGACTATTGATATTGGTCGAAAATTAGATGGGATGCTGGTGTCACCTTTCTTGTGAATTGGTATTGTTCTTGAAATCTTCAGTAGATCTGGGAACTTACCTTCAATGGAACAATCATTTATTGCCCTTGCCATTGGTCTTGCTATTAAGTGTGCTGTGGATTTCAAGATAAATGATGACAGGCCATAAATGTCCTGTGTTTTGGTGTTCTTCAATCCTCTGATAATGTTCTGTATCCTCCTTGGGTTAACCTCCTTCCACACATACATACTTACACCATCTCTGGTGTTGATGCCAACAACTGGATCGTGGTCGCCTGTTTCGTCCAGGTCCTTCAACACATTACCAGCAGCCTCAACAAAATAATTGTTGAAATCGTCTGGGCTGAGCGGAGAGTCTACCTGGAGCTTCTTTGGACGATGTTCGTTGATCACATCCCAGGCCGCTTTGCACTTGTTGTCTGCATTCATGATGATGTTGGCTGTGTGCTCTCTCTTTGCCTGTCTGACATTCCTTCGGTACTCATTGTTTACTCTCAGGTAGAGCCTGTAGCTGTTTTGTCTCTTTTCTTTTGTTTCGGCTGTCTTGTATTGATGGTTTAGCAGCATCACTAGGTTCTTCTGCCTACAGAGATCCCCTGTGAACCATGTTCTCTCGTTTGAAGTGTGGGACAGTGGACCTCTATTGAGTCTTGTGGATTTCCTCATCACTTTAGGGTATACAGAGTTGAAAGCGCTTATGTACCCAGTAATCAAATGTTGCTATATCAAATGTTAGTTCTGGATGTGTGGTGCTGAAATATTTGATTCCAGTTTATGCTGCTCAATTTCTGACAGAGCTCTGAAATTTGCTCTTCTCTGACTACTCTGGTGTAGGAGCTGTAATTTGATTTCCATGCAGCCTCTGATGCAATTTCACCTTTTCCAGCCTCCTGTTGGATCTGGAAGACAACCGCGCAGTGGTCTGAAATCATGGGGTCAACTACTTTAACTGTATAATCCCAGGAATCCATATTTGTTAGAAATGTTAGAAATGTGTCCAGGCATGCAGTTCCTCTTGTTGGAAGGTGACTGGCTACAAACAAACCATGATGACGCAATCATACTACAATATACGGAAGATTTATCCAATTCCATTAGTCTGATACCATTCCCAAGTCTGTACCTTCAAGGAGTCATGAGTTACACGGTTTTCTAATTGTTGGGATTGGAATTTGATGGAAAAAGCGTGTTTTCCGTTGCAAGCAGTACTTTCTCTCTTTTTCCGATGACGCTCCAGCCGTGGAATTACAGCGTCCAACCAGATGTCATTTTTAAGCTTTGGAAATGTTCTGAAACCCTGTATCAATAACATTAGTGTATGTCAACTGCAAATACATTTACAGGGTGTAAAGTGAAATATTGTCCCCGAAAAATGTATGTTTCAAGTTTTTGAAGTTGAATAAATCATGAAAACAGTGGTCGAAATAAGACGTTTCTCTTCAACATCATATTTTCATTAATTTTAAACACTTTGGTGATAAAACCAATCCGATATCTCTCACAATAACTGAATAGCAAGCGATATAAAAATTTCTGTCAATAATGACCGCCATCTTGAATTTTTCAATGATGTCAAATATTTTCGTTGTTTCCATCATCAATATAGTTATTCAGCTTGTTTTAACGAAGATATTGATACCATTTGCAAGTCTCTATCTTGAATTAGTCGTGAAAAAATAGATTTTTTTGTTCTAGCTTTTTACCTCATGCATATGAAAAAACGCACCAGAAATCATGCAGGATTTTCTTTGGAGGGCGCTGGAGAACTCATTTTTTGACGTACAGAGCGCATTAAGATAAATATCGTTCCAAAGTTGAAAGAACGCTCTAAATTTCATAGATTCAAAATTTCCTCGTAACTCTTGCACAAGAAAAATTATAATAAAATGAACTTTGTAAAAATTTAGAAAAAAAAAGTTTTTTTGGGAGGCTTTTGAAGGTTATAACTAGAAAAAAAAGCGTTTTAAAGAAAAATTTAATACAAAAATTGTAGAGGTAGATTTTAAAAATATTTTTCTCAAGAAAAACGGTTGAGTATCTTGAACGGTTATTGAAATACAAGCGATATAGCAAAACCCTGAAAATTTTGGCGGACATCTTGTTTTGAGGTGTTTGCCTGTGATTTCGACTTATCATCATCACGATCCTTATTATGCTAGACCTAACGAAGAAATTGAGACATCTTCCACGTCTGTTACCCAAAAATTACCACGTAGTGCCTTAATCATGACATTTGCGCCCGGACTATTGTATAATAATATAAGTACTTCCAATATCTTCACCACGTTTCTAGGATCGGGGAACTGTACTGATTAAAAATAATATGTACAGCAATAGACTACTACTACTGTAATGAAGCTGTTCCGTTAAATCGTGCAGTTTTCGCTTAGGAAATGAACTGTTAGTTTGATGAAATAAATAAGTTTACTTGGATTCAAGATCTTATAACCTCAAATGTATAGCCTAATTTTTATAAATAAAAATCTAATTTATCTTGGTTTTCTTTTTTTAAACTTTTCTTGGATCATACATCCTCATCAAGTTATCTTTGACCGAGCGAAGTGAGGTCTAAGATTCAAGTCGACGTTTTGGCATTTCTCTTAATGTTTAAATGTTTATATGTTGCGCATTTACGGCGAAACGCGGAAGTAGATTTTCATGAAATTTGACAGGTATGTCCCTTTTTAAATTGCGCGTCGACGTATATACAAGGTTTTTTGAAATTTTGCATTTCAAGGATAATATAAAAGGAAAAAGGAGCCACCTTCAAACGCCAATATTACCGTAAAAATCAGACTATAAAATTATTCATCATAAATCAGCTGTCTAGTGGACTATAAAACTACCCGTTCAAAAACATCGAACATCTTAAAAATGTATCTTTCCATTAACGTTAGTAGACAGTTGACTATAATACTACCCGTTCAAACACATCGAACATCTTGAAAATTGTATCTTTCCATCAACGTTGTGGCCGTTGCAGCCAGACCTGATAACAGCGCTCACACTCACATTCCAGGACGACACGTCACGGTACGATATAGAATAGAAAGCTCTATGCTTATTTAGGAATTTTTCTTGACACTTTTAATTGATAATTTATTTATTAATTTTTGAGAAAACAACAACAGGTCAATGTAACTCATTGAGCGCGAGGTTTACTGTTCACAGAACTACTAGTTCTACATTGACAGACAAGAAGTACAATGGAATTAAGATTGTGTTTTTATAAACTTGACTTCAAGTTACACTCATTTTATACCAAACATTAATTCAAGGTCAAAGAAGCTTGAGTGACGACACTTTTGAAATAAGACAATCGCAATGTCAACGTTATATCAGCGATATACAACGGAATGGGTATTTTGTTGATAGAGGTTATAATGTAGAGTTATAGGTACCGTAATAATGTAATGTTGGATACTGCATCCATCACCAATTAACATTGATATCTTTCAATGAACTATCTAATCTAGACATAATAGTAAGAGCAATATGATTAAAAATAATTTCCATATATTCAGATGTCAATAAGAATATTAATAAGTATTGCCTAGACTTGTGACAATTTTGCAAGTACACCACATTAAAATTTGAAATGCTATTGCTGAAATATTGTAGCTACTATCTTTAGTATTATAACAGCTGTGACCTACTAAATTAATAGTGTGTTAAAGTCCACTTTTACTAATCTGTTCGATTACCGTTTAGCATAATAATCAAAGCTGTTATTTCAATGTTACAAAACCCATGTTCATGTAGGCTAAGGTAAGTTTCACTACAGTTTTAAAATTACAGTGTCACTCTTACTTTCAAAAACTAATATCTTATTTACAGTTAACTCAAGTTAATAAGTTAAGCATACATAGAAATAATTTAATCTTTAGTAGGCACAGTACCTTGCGTTCATAACATTATTCACGCTTAGATAGCCTAAACAAAGTTTCAATAAATTGTATTTCATTTCCATCAGATGAGAACATTTTATTAATTATAAAGTTACTTTTGGATTTCACATAGCTAACTTTAATATCAATAATTGAATGTTGATTTTACTTTTATTCTTTATCATTTACAATCCTAACCTCATATTCTACACCAGTTACACCACCGTATTTATTTACTTTTTTGTTTCTTCAGTCTACACTGCCTTTATGATAACCAGTTTGTCAATGACAGGTGGATAACATTATTATTCTGCAAACAGTTTTCATGTTGAATATTTAAAAAAAAATTGAAAAACTGGTTTAAAAAAATCAGCCAGCCTACATTTTTTTATTCAATAAAATACCTGGATGCCTCGTTAGTACACGACGAGATGACTTCTAGTTTCCAATGTTTTCAACCATCTCGTCAAGTGTCGGGTGAATGCCTTGTTGACATGAAATTTTTATAGATACAAAACAGAAGTAGATGCAAAACAAATTAAACCCAACAGTTTCAATGCAATTGCCCAGGAAAATACTATTTATAACTCTATTTAATCATTCAATAAACTTGTTAATTAAAAAAATAGAATTAGTTCTACATATTCCAAATTGAGTGTAAAGTACAGTTGGCACAGCTTTTGTAAATCGAAATCGGAGGATTGACCGGACCGACCGATCGTTTGCTGTGTGTGAGTGTGTGTGCTTTTTGCTCTGTTATTAAATAATTTATTATGGAGTACAGACGGCTTTTTCAATGAATTCAATTTAAGTAATTGATCATGGGGAATAGCATTAATTGAATTTATGAAGATTAGTATGAATTCTAAATACGAGAAACTACCGAAGCTTCATACGGCATCTTTAATTGATGACGAGAGTGAATCTTTGGAAAGCCTCAGTTCTGCAAAAGTAAGTACATATTTCCCAGGATTGTTTCAGATACTACAATTTCAGAAGCAGAAATGTATTATTTAGAATATATTTCATACTATACATCTATCAAGTAGCGTCCATCTGTTATGAATAATCAATGAAAATAAAACAGGTGTCAAACCTTGTCAGATAGTAATGGACGTCTGCTTCTGCTGACTGTCAAACCTGTTGGGGTCAATAACAGAAAAATAAACAAATACTTCAAAAGACTTATTATTTTTAACACGATTAGATGTATTCATTTATCTATTTATAATTAAATAGAGATAAATGTCCAAACCATTTTTTCAATTTATCCAGTGTGACTAATGTTTAGCTAAAGAAAAATCTAGCCTACAACTGTAGTAGGGTAAGTTGAACTACTATGAAGGGTACTATTTTAATACTACACAATTTTTCGTATTCTATTTCGAAAATGATAATGTTCAGTTATTGACCGAGCGAAGTGAAGTCTAGGATTCAAGTCTACGGTTTGGCATTTTTCTTAATGTTTAAATGTTTTTATGTTTCGCATTTACGGCGAAACGCGGTAATAGATTTTCATGAAATTTGACAGGTATGTTCCCTTTTTAATTGCGCGTCGACGAATATTCAATGTTATTTGAAATTTTGCATTTCAAGGATAATATAAATGGAAAAAGGAGCCTCCTTCATACGCCAATATTAGAGTAAAAATCTGGTGTGGCGCACTCACACAACTTTCCTTGCCGTTATGAAAATTGATCACCTGACGCTAGTGTTCCCGCGCATCTCAAGTCTACTATTCAAAGATCTAAGCCAGCTGGTGACAGGACTATAACGCTGGAGACACACGAGGTCTGCTATCTCTTCATAGTGAATGATTTAATAGAATCAACAGTTGCCAACAGTTTGCAATTGAAATAATAACATTTTCTCGAATTTCGAGCTTATTTTTAATTTTAGGTGAAAATGTTACTGAACATTAATTGTAGAGATTCTCATGCTGGATCTTTTCCACTCGAAATTTTTTGTTTAAATTGTATCTGAAGCCTGATAATTGGGAATCTAAAATCAAACTTTGCATAGATGAGGCGGAGCTCCTGAAATTTTTACAGATATGGGACTTGTGGCAGTTGATACAGCTTAACAATGACTATTTTAGGTATAACTTTAATCAAAATCGTTGGAGCCATTTTTGAGAAAATTGCGAAACCCCCTGTTTTTGACAACATTTTAGCCGCCATCTTGAACTGCATTTGATTGAAACTGTTCGTGTCGGAACCTTATAGGGGAAGGACCTTAAGTTCCAAATTTCAAGTCATTCCGTTAATTGGGAGATGAGATATCGTGTACACAGACGCACATATACTCACACACACACACACACACACACACACACACACACACACACACACACACACATACAGACCAATACCCAAAAACCACTTTTTTGGACTCAGGGGACCTTGAAACGTATAGAAATTTAGAAATTGGGGTACCTTAATTTTTTTCGGAAAGCAATACTTTCCTTACTACCTATGGTAATATGGCCAGGAAAGTAAAAATGTTATTTGCTACAAAGCAGCTGCCTTGAGCATTTCTATGCTCAAGTATTCTCTTATGGCCGCCAAAAATTTATGAAATTTAAATTTGAAGGAACAAAAAATGTGCAATCCCTCACCATCATTATCCCAGTAAAAAATTTCAACCCATGTTTACTGGATTTTTATATTTATTTTGATTTATGAAAAACATTCACGAAGAGTTCCAAATTTCAAGTCATTCCGTTAATTGGGAGATGAGATATCGTGTACACAGACGCACATACACTCATACACACACACACACACACACACACACACACACACACACACACACCACACACACACACACACACACACACACACACACACATACAGACCAATACCCAAAAACCACTTTTTTGGACTCAGGGGACCATAAAACGTATAGAAATTTACAAATTGGGGTACCTTAATTTTTTTCGGAAAGCAATACTTTCCTTACCTATGGTAATAGGGCAAGGAAAGTAAAAATCAGACTCTAGAATATTATTCATCATAAATCAGCTGACAAGTGATTACACAGATGTGTGGTGAAGCCAGTCTATTACTGTATTTCCGTAAGGTCTATAGTTTTAATCAGGTACTTGTGGATGAACATACTGCGTTAGGTCTACTGTTCACATAACTACTAGTTTAGCTTGGCCCCCTAAAAATTTTTACATTCTCCTCTGAACAAGTTCTTCTTGTTCGTAAGTTGTTTTTATAATCTTTATAAGTTTGCCTTTTTATTCTTGGTTAGGCTATCAGGTCTTCTTGGGTGTTTAATTGGGTGGCGATGATTATCATGATGATGATACAATTTCATTCAGATTTGCTGAATAATTTATTCTTCGGTTTTAAAAATTCATTAGACAATATTCTTTTCCTATTTTTATTTCCAATTCTTCTTTTCTCATGCTAGAAGCATTAGGAAAATAATATGAATTGAATGAGTTAAAGTGAGAGTACAAGATATAGGCCTACTGATGTTAGTATAATTCTAGTAACTAGTCCTAATTCTATATTACTTGTTATTATTCACACTATAATAATTATAAATACTATATTTACTGCAGAACGAGTTGTGTTTGACTTTTCATACCATTTATTGAAATTGAATAAGTTTCTAAAAACTTGTATTTATGAGTCTTAAAGTTCATTATGGTTACATAGTGAAGCTCTTCATTGTTGTAGAACTAGAATTAATAGATTATTTTTATTACCCTAGCCCCAATGTTACATTAGAAACAAGCAGGATACACCAAATATTCAAGAGAAATGCGGGACATGGGTTTTAACTGTGCATATTTTGCCGCATTCACCATCGCCCAATGCGTACAAATGGCGACGTACTCCAAAGTGTGGATCGTTGACCTTTGCTCGTCATCGCTCTGATTTTTGTCGAGGGAATTCGAGTGGCCATTAACCATTCCAAATGGTCACATTGTAGTGAATGACAAGACTAACGTGGCAAGCCACTTGGCCAGTGACTGGACGATAGTGACTGGGACTAGGACCAGATTGTAGCGTCCCGGTGGTACACCATTGATGTTTCACTGGTGCCACTGCTTTTTTTACACACAAACACAGCACTCGAAAACTAAGGTCAATAGGAAAAATCTGGTGTGGTACACTCACACAACTTTCCTTGCTCATATTTGAAACTACGATCAGACTTTTGTATATGTGTATATATAATTGTTTTCAGAGTACTTTTTCATTTGTGCAAATTGTGAAATTCGATGATTTTTTCAGTCGTCATTTTTTTAAAGTCGTCAAAACAGCTGTTCTACAGATGAAATATCTCTACTATGTTTTCTTTTTATGAACTGCTCTACCTACCTACCTTATGCACGAGAAGGAGGTTACAAAGTCCATTTCTCAAGGATGGGGTGGACCCACCATTAGTTTCCCAGAAAGGAGACTCATGCCAGTTAATAGAGCTGATAAATAACTATACAGAGTATGAATTTGAAAAAAATCGGTCAAGTTATTTTGAGAAAATCGTGAAAAACATGGTTTTTTAGTAATTATCCGCCATTTTTCTCAAGTATATTACGGAGCTCCTGAAATTTTCTTAGAAATGAGACTCATGTCAGTTGATAGGGCTTATAAATAGCTATCCATGGTATGAATTTAAAGAAAATCGTTAGAGCCGTTTTTGAGAAAACCGTGAATAACATGGTTTTTTAGTGATTATCCGCCATTTTTCACAAGAATATTACGGAGCTCCTGCAATTTTCCCAGAAATGAGACTCATGTCAGTTGATAGGGCTTATAAATAGCTATCCATGGTATAAATTTGAAGAAAATCGTTAAAGCCGTTTTCGAGAAAACCGTGAAAAACATGGTTTTTTAGTAATTATCCGCCATTTTTTCCGCGATTTTGAATTGAATTTTATTGAATTTCTTATTGTCAGATCCTCATGGTATAAGGACCTTAAGTTTAAAATTTCAAGTCAATCGGTTGATTAGGAATGGAGTTATCGTGTTCACAGACATACACACACACACACACACACCCAAAAATCATGTTTTTGGACTCAGGGGACCTTGAAACGTATAGAAAACTTGAAATTAGGGTACCTTAATTTTTTTTGGAAAGCAATACTTTCCTTACCTATGGTAGTAGGGCAAGGAAAGTAAAAAAGTTTACTGAACATTTTTTGTCAGAAATGTTGTGTAGAATCTATGGTCAACGGGTGTTACAACCTTGGTGGGACTGGGACACTCTGTATAAGCACATATGTAATGTATTGAGAATAATATATTTTAATGTTACTATGTAATATGCTGTTATGTATAGTGTAATAACAGCTAATGTCCGCCAGATCTCGTTCAGACACTAGGCTAATCTTTTGTGACCTAATGTGATACAAGAGAACATTCCTGTCAACACGTAATCGCATGATTCGCTCCAAAACATAGAACAAATGAATTTTAAGTAAAAAGTCAATCACTTTTATAGATTCTGAATGACTATTGAATAGCTTTTGGAAATAATTATTCAAGTACTAATAATAATGTCTCCCCCACCAGAAATAACATTGTCTAGAGCCGCCTATGTTCAAATTTCATCCGGGGAGGCGACGAATATTTGAAACAATGAAAACCAGGGGCCATCTCGTTAGGCAGTAAATATAGTGAACGCGAGATCAAGTTCTTCGATTTGTCATTAGAGCTCGCTGTTTCACCCTCCAGTTGTGCTAATTCTGATTGTACTGTAGGGGATATTATAGCCGCTAGTCTCATGAATACTGATCTTGGGAGGTGAAGCTTTAAAAAGAGTTATGCATATAAATAATATATATTTAGAAAATTATGCATAGTATATTCTGTTGGACAGGATAACGTCTGGTTTATACATGCTTGGAAAATTGTTGATTAATCGATTTAGAAAATGTCTGAACTAATCTAAAAGATCAATTAAAGATTAGCAAGGAACTCCACATCGGCAACAGCTGACTATAAGAGGTCTACCTATGATTTATGTTCTGGTTTACATAGTAAGCCGTCTATGTCATTCTAGTCAGTCAGTGAATCATGGTCAGCAAGTCCGGTTTTACCGTACTTTCTCATTTTTATAGGAAAGAATATTTAAGTTGGCAATTGACTGATTAATTTAACTTGGCCTGTGAGCGTGCTGACACAATCACGTCACTGGGTATTCTCTATGTAACACTTTTCTTTTGACTACGTTATTTGTATTTTTCCCATTAATTGAGTGCTGTCCTAACTGGCGATTGGCTAGTCGTTTTGAAGCTGTTTCAAAACGGTTCGGTGTGTGGTGTGAACAGATAAATTTTTCTCTATCCAATAAATAAATGAATAAATTATGTTCATCTGCTCTCACGCAGAACTGTGCGTTGTAACGTAGCTAGGAATACACAGTTGTCCTTAGGCTCCTTACTATTACCCCTGTACTATAGTATATTGCTCCAAAATTCTCATCTTATTACCTGCAATATTCAATCCTGGTTGAATAATGAAGCAGTTGGAGGATCAGCGATAACATAATGGAGAAAGATAGGATGGTTACCATCATGTCGATAAACAAAGATCCAATCATGATGATACGGACAGGGAATTTGTTTTAAATGTGGAAGTGGTTGTATAGAAACTTTATTATTGAATTCCTTATTATTCTTAATAATTATTTCATTCTAATTTTGGTGAAAAACTTGTTGGGACTTTGAAAATACTGTTTGTCGTTAAAGTTGAACTTGAACTTTTTTCAATATGATGTTGAAGTAAATGGCTTGTGATTTCAGTTACTTCGGACGCTCTGTCATCTTACTTCTAATCTCATTCATCCACATCTATTTTCCCAGCATAAAGAATAATTCGCAAAGCAAAATTCAGGAAATTAATCGTAAATCCTTTTTTCTAAAATCACGTTTTTAGTTGGAGGTTGGAATACTTACTAATTCCATCGGTTCTCATCTGAAATAATTGAAAAAATACTAGTATGACTTCTGGTAGCTTGTTCGTTATTGAATAGGGCCATTTCAACGCTTTTTAATAGGCCTACATTATTTTAATGTGTCCCGTTTTGATGAAAGAGAATTATAGATCAGTCTCTTAATTCGATCGAATGCCTTTTTCAAATATTGTTTGTATTGGGATTAACAATGATTCGCTATTATTGTCACCAGGTGTTGAAATGAAATGTTGAGCCGGCTTGATAGTTGAGTTATGATTGAGTTTGCAGCTCTGAGGCACCGAAAATGCACAAGTACAACGTTCTTTACAAAAAACATTCAAATTCTTGGATTTATCAGGTGTGTATAGTATTCACTTCTCAATAAATCAGTTATTCTGATTCACTTCGTTTTCACTTTCAAACCTTTCCGACTCGATAAGTTCTTTGGATAGACCCAGCTGAATATTGAAGCAATAGATACACTTGAAAAAATAATAACTATAAACCATAATGCTTACACAATGAATAAAATCGTCATGCTCCGTTTGCTCCTTATCTACATAACACCAATTGAAACACTTGTGGGTATCAAGGTTTCAAATGATCAAAGATAAATTGAATTCATACTTAATCATAGTGACCCCTTGCAGCGAAAAGTGACACACATTTCCCCACAGTTGACCATCATGTGTAGGCCTATAGCCCTATAGCCGACGTAGGCCCTACTGTATTTAGGGTTATAGTCGGGTAGCTCTAGCAAAATACCAGGAGTTGGGTATCATTTACCTGTAAAATACAAGAACCCCTCGTATCTTGAAAGTATTTCCTGTACACTTTACTTCGTCCAATAACCATACCGTATTTCGAAATACAAATAAAACATGTACAAGTGCACGTATTCTCCTACCTTGTGCCCAATCAGACAGCTTTTATAGATATTAATTTCTTGGTTGTCTTACACTCATATAGTTCTCCAGCTCACATAGTTCTTCTAGATTGCTGATAAGAAGGCTATTTTCTAAGTAATTTTAACAAATTACTGTGTTTTTTTGCATATTGTATTCCGGAAATCCCAAATTCGTTCCGAAAATGATTATTAAATGTCATGAATTATCATGTCAAAAATCCCAATTTTTTCTTGGAAAGCATCAATTCATTTGATTCGTGGAATCAGAGTCCACAATAGCTATCTTTTTTAAATACCTAACACAAATAGTTTTCTCCAAAATATCAATTACGGATGACATTGAAATAAGAATATTATCACTTTACCAAATATATGAACGAAATAAGGTTCATGAAATACTGTTTTGGGATATACTGGTTATGTTGTAATCTGATATTGAAGCATGCATGAGCAGTTTAGTCAATTATTTAATGCCTAACAAATTCACCTAAGTACGCCTATTTATCTCAAGTAAAATGTTTTTGGTAATATTTTACTCAGTTTTTCGTCCTTCAAAATAATACTTATAATTATCGCAATAATTCCTAGCATTTCTTCATATACTTTTCAGAGTTGAAATGAATCTTGATCAAGATTTCTACTTGCGTATCTTATAAGGATTGTTATCTATTCTACTATTAAACAACCAATTCTTTGTTCGTGTTGGCTTATTTTTTTAAAAAGATTTTTCAAGCATATTTCAGAGTTGTAGAGGAACTCTCCCACTCTTCTCCGAAATTCTATTAAGGAATTGAGACTATTATTAAATAATTTATGTAACTTGTATGGTGATGTCTTTTTAATTATGGGAATATTGTGCCAAATGAACTAGCAGCAGGTATTGTATTCAGTGATTATTACTGCTCGCATGATTATTAACTGCTCGCATCCTGTTGCAGTCTTCAAGTGAGATATGTGGTTTGCTCGTTTCTACAGTAGACCGTGTTATTTGAAATCCAGTCGAGTGATTTAAACATACTAAACGCCTGATCTTCATGGTTGGTTTATTTCCAAGGACCTTGCTAATAAAAGCTGAAAAATATTGTATTGTTGTGCCTTTGTTATTCTTGACAGTCTTCTTTTGTATTTCTTCAGATATGCTTCTGAGTTGATTGAACATTCTTTTGACGTATTGTTGGTGTTCATTATACTTCTTATGTGCGTGTAATGATATTTTCAACCTCATTCAAAAACTTTATTACATGGCAGTTTACAGAGAAATTCAGACCTTTCAAGAAGGATGACTTATTATATAATAAATATATATGATTCAATAATGCTGATTTATTATAAATAACTGATAAAAATGTGACTGTTGTTACAAATTATATATTTCGATCATTCTTTCGTAATGTCCATCAATAATACAAGATTGCATAGAATGAAGTATTCATTATCTACTTATTTATAAAGCTTAAAAGAACATGGCTTATTTTTTCTATCTTGTAATGTTGTAATCAGACAATAATCAATCGAATGTTACAAAAATGTGATAGTCTATGTAGAGGATTGAGTTTGGTAGAGAGCCATCTTTCTGAAAGCTCTCGACATTCTTGAACCTAGCAGCAAGTCGTACTGTGCACGTCTAGAGTGGGTGGGATGTTCAGTGTCAGCTTTCCAATCGGTCTTACATGGGTTTATTGTATTTTTCTTTTCTTCTCCATTATTCTCCCCTGCCTTATGGTTGCATCAGATCCTTACAAAAATGATATCAGCACTGCACTCAAAAGGTTGTGAATCATTTGGAAAGTCGTCAAATGTGTGCGTTTCTGATGCTCATTAAATTCATTTATCCAGTTTAATATATTTCTCAGAAATAACTACTAGAACCCTTCACTGGATGCATAATAATGATACAAGAGCGGCAGATTATGTTTGATCTTATCTATGATTGGGACACTATAGGTGTTGTCAGTAGAGCTTCTCTTCATTTGGCCATCCCAGTTAATGATTTATAGATTTTTTTTAACAAAATCACTTTCAATCTGTTCATGTTCGCTACGTATTATTTATCTCTGTATCTGAACAAGAATGATTGTAATCTTCAGTAATAATTACTCTAATTTCTATTTCACAAGTTAGAGATTGTAATATCCATGAACTTTATCTTTACATAGCACACCATGATCAAATAATACAGGCTACGTTATCTGAACTTTGTGGAATTGAGAAATCCATGTCTACTATTATTTTCTTCTTCAAATATTCATTCGTATTTTTCACTCACATAGCGTAAGGTATTGGCGAAAAAAATGTCGATAACGTTTGAAATTCATATCCAGTTGACTGGGAAAACTTAGTAAAAATCGTTGTGTCTTGACGCAGTGGGCCATACCATACCATTTATTATGTTGAATGCTTCTACTCTGTAGCTCATCGCATATTCCATTCGGGCGTTGATAAAAATCTTTTATATAATCAACAATTATTTTGATCTGCAAAATTTGTTTTTGTTTTGAGGCAATTGTTCTGTTCAAGTGATTCCCACAACGCTGCTCACACACCGTGTGTGAAACCACATAATCAAGTACCCACTGTTTCCTTCGCTTTATCATCATATAATCTACCAAACTTTGAATTATCTCGCTCAAGGTGATTGCTTCTCTGTTAAAATGTAGTCAGCAAAAATGTACATAAAATTATACTAGAAGATATTTCTACCATTATCTTCAAATTTGTCCTATCAATTATTGAAAAGTTCTAGGATGATAGTTTTTCAAAATTTAATTATATCTAGGTATAAGATACTGTAAAACACAAAAATGTAAAATACCTAGTCATGTTCCTTTGAAATCATAAAAACAATTTCATAAGAGATGCTTAGGATATCTCCGGCTTATGAAAATAAAACACATTTTAAGACCTGGCTGGCTGAAAAGTGGTGTCAGTGTTCAATGTTGTGGTGCGGCAATTGCTTATTGATCACGTTGCCATGTGTGATAAAAACGCTTATTTGTTTCAAGCTATTTAACATTTCTTAATAACCCTTTTTTAATTCAAATTAAAAAATATATAAGTTGGATTTCAAATTCATGCATTTCATTCTTTATGTCATATAATTTTGTAATTTACTGATTACGGTAATGTTGAATTTTCAATTCCTGGATATTCTCATTTTTCATCATAATCAAATGTGTAATATTTTTGTTCGATAAAGAACATACTCCTCTCTATAATAGGCTTACTTATAATATTTGGATTATAATAGGCTCATCCATATAATATCTCATCCAATAGAAGTTATCTGTTCATCATCATACACTTTGTTTCCATAATATACATTTGTAGTCTACCTGGTTGTAGGTTGCATTGTGGGTGGCATGGACGTTCGACCATCTCATCCAATTACCCTCGCACAAGCTAAAAGATCTTGTGGGCATCATCCACAATAACAAAAATGTTTCTTTTCATAAATTCTCATCTTATAAATTATCATAACACCTTCAGACGTGTTTCAGGTGATTAGGCAGAACCGCGTCTACACTGTAATAATGTTTTTATAGTTAATAGACTACATCTCTACTGCTCCATATCTACTTTTAAATCTAGAACTCTTGAGCGTAGCAGGCAAGGGTTCCATTTGATGCATGAACACTGTGCTAATTCAAATTAATTCAATAGGAACACATAGAATGATGAGACCAATTATTGAAATCATTTGATTTCGATTAAAATAATAATTCAACAATCAGCAAAGTAAATTTGGCGTTGTAAATTACTCTGGACAATGGAAGTATTTTGATTATAGAGTCCATTTCTGTGAAATTGAAATTTTTCTCGCCATTTTTATTTTTCTACTTATCACGAATAAGAATCTTGTTTGGCTTAGTACTACCTATCACAATCACCTACTTGAAAATTATCAAAAGGATTGCATTCTACACTTTTTGCATTGGATCTATTTTTAGGATTGATGTAGTAGATAAGGTTCAAAACTACTTGATTTCTAGTTTGAAATTCGAACTTCAACTATTATTGACCGAAGCGAAGCTGAGGTCTTAGTTTCGACTCGATCGGCTTTCGTCTGTTTGTTTGTTTGTATCGCAGTTACAGTCGCAGTTATTATCCGATTTGGATGAAATTTGGTATGCAAGTTCTTTGAAACAAGGCGCAGAAACGTATGTGTAACGATTTTTGATAAAACCTCTGGTTTTTTTGTAATATTTAAAAAACCAAACTCACCTCAATCCAGAAAGGATGTGTCTTTGAAGATACAGCGATTCATTGCCATACTTTTTCGCATCTATTGTTACGAGCACATGGTGGGTGAGTCGGTTAGACCGTGGTCTGTCACTCTGTGGGACCCAGGTCCGATTCTCGTTACTGCCAGATTTTTTTTTGCAGATACTACTAATATTGTTTTATCTTATTCTAATAATATATCATAAAATAAATTATTATGATGAGATAGAATAATTAAATTGAATCATCTTATTATTATTATTAAATTGATTTAACAAATTAATTGGATAAATTATTTTAAAAAATCTTTATTGTATTGGAGTCCAATACTGCAGTTGTAGAGAAAAATGTGTATGTAAAGGTATAAAGGTAATTTTTTTCCTTTTTGTGTAGTTGAGAAGTTTATATTGTGGTAATTATTAAAATTAAATCAAAAAGACCTATAAATTGTCAAAAAACCACAGATTTATTGATACTTAGAAATACCGGTTTCGGTAATTACACCATTGTCAATCTCTGATAAACTCTGATAATGACCGAAACCGGTCTTTCTGAGTATCAATTAATCTGTGGTTTTTTGACAATTTCTTAGTCTTTTTCATTTAAATAGTATGTATTTGATATAAAAGTACTGCTTGATAAGTCCGGTGTCCCTGGAAACAGTGTCTCTAGCACTTTCAATGGAGAAAATAATAGATGACAATTATGGCTAAATCTTCACAATATACTGTACTTACTTTACTGGCCCTTTTCATCAGATTGAAAGTTGTATTTATGAGCGAGATCTACTGTTCGCAGAACTACTAGTTAACTATAGAAATTGAAGCCACTGTTAATTGTTTTGAAGATAGAAGTTATAGAATTTGAATTTTTATTATTGATTATTGATTGATTGATTGATATAATAAGTATACATCATATAAATGATAGGGAGAGGAAAAATAAGGTAACCTTGTGCTATTCCTCTCCCCAATTTAGATATGGTTACACATAGTCCGAAATAGGTTAAGTCTTGTAGCTCTTCACTTTGCAAAATTTTCAGACCACTAATATGTTCACAAAGTAAATTTTCAAATTTAGACGCACTAAACAAAAAATAGAACAGATATTCCACATTATTATCACTTGAATAGAGAAGATTTGTATATTAAAGAAATAATTTTGAAAAAGAACCGAAAAAACAAACTTAATTCTAGAAGCACAGCTGTATATTACATGGTTCTTTGTTCGAGAGCGTTGGAATTCCACCAAAACTTGGTCAAGCAGTAAATTATACCGTACAATTTGAAGCTTTGTATAGAATATGTGGAAGTTCTTCCAGACCCAGTTGTCAGGAAATGCATAACTAGACAAATAGATCATTGAACAATGGAAACACATACATGAGTGACACTAAATATAGCCTTGAATTCGGCGCCAACTAGATAACGTTAATATGCAAATAACTCAAAATAATGCTAAAAAAGTACTAATTTGTCTATGCTCTGAACAGGTTCATTCAAAAACTACTACATTTAAACTATGCAAAAAAGAAAATTAATTTGTAATCATGAACATTGTGCCTATTTCATGAAATTAATTTGTAATTATAATACAAGGATAACAGATTAGAGTTGAGATTAAAATGGGTTTATATTAGAAATTATAAATTTTGAGAGTTGATAGTTTGAACTCTTTCTATTGCTCGTTTGAATCCTGAAATTTGAGTGGCAACTATTCTTCATTACAATACATAATAATATATGGAACATGATCTCGTATCCGAATATATCCATTATGATTTAAATAATGCATTTTTCAAAAATACATTACTTTTTATAAAAACTTACTTAAGAAATTTTTGAAGAAAATCAATCCTGGAGGGAGATTCATTTGAAGTCAAACTTGATTGACTCACTCATTTACACTCTTATTGGTTGGAATATACCACACTATGGAATAAAATAGAAGTTTTTATTTAAAACACTTTAAGAATAGCCTTTCACACAGGGGTGCTCCCAAGCTCATGGACGAATCCCCCTCCTTAATCTAGAAAAAAGTAGTCCGTAGTCTTTTAAACACTGCTGACCTCTCTTTTTTGGGATTTCCCCTCCATTATTTGATTTGAATTATATTTCAGAATTCTGATGGGCAGATCAAAACGTTCCATATATTTTATTGTATCAGTTAAGCACTGACTGCAATAGCGTTTGTAATCGATCTTTTTCAACACTTATTTTTTATCATTGTTAATCAACTTGTTTGGGATAAGAAATAAACTTGTGACATTGTCTTTAAATCAAACAGTCCAAAGTTTCTCTTAGTCCACGTATACCTTACTGATTTAGAGGTGTCAAATTGTAGGTCATGTCACAAACTTCACTGTTTCAATGATTTAAACTTCCAACAATTAAACCAATAACACTATAATTTCAAAAGCTCATATTATTTTTTAAGGCGGCACCTAGTTGAGCTTACATCCTGTTTTGTTATTATTGAACTATAATACCATTTCAATTATTTTTACAAATTGATGTGGGATTTTCATTGTGTTAGGTCTCCAGGTGTGAAGGTAATTATTGCTCAAATTTCACCTGTAGTTCTGATAGTGGTGTTATTACATCAAATTAACTTTCTTAGTCGATAATAACCAATGAAAGAGTTGTCATTCATCAATAGATGACAGGAGGTGGATAGAAATTATAGTATAATATTACAATACTGTATTATTTGGTTTTTCACATGTAGAGTGTTGATGGCAGGGTAGTATGTTGAAGTAGTGGGGAGTTGTCATTACCTCCCACCAAAGACCATCTGTTAGCAGTTGATGGTATGTGTTGGCTCTGGCTCTGCCAGTGTATGATTACATTTAGTGCGGCAGTCCAGCTCCGGTAATAATAGTGAATGGCTTAGTACACCGGTGATGATATTGTGCTTCTATATAGTGGGAATCCACTTTTGTTGTGCTAATTGATGATTGAATCGAATCGGTCGTGCATAAAACGTCTGTCCACATAAAACCACCGTCAACTATGCTATGAATAGTTTTCATTTCAATCAATACACGTCATTTCTTTCTCTGATTCCGGTCTGGCTGCTGTGTCATTTTGTCTAGTTCCTTTACGGCGGCCCCCTTCCGATTCGCACTTCTCATTATAAATTTAATAAATAGTCTACCAACGTTGTCCTTGATGCTTTCCGCAATTTCAGCACCCTTATACGTTTCATTCTAATCCAGTTCTGAAAGTGAAATAATATTACTTGATTCATTTTCAATATTCTCCTAACTATCTTTAAAAAAACCATTCTAGTGCTGTTAAGCTGTCGGTCTTGGATTGAGATATTTTCTTGCCCTTCAACGTTTTCAGTTCTTCAAAGTTTTTGAAACCTTTAACCTCAAGTTCGAGAGTGTTTGCACCTAATATATCTATATTTCTTGAAAATATTGTTATCATTCACGGGAATGGCTGGAAGTGATAAAGACACTAAAAATGATGAACACACTAAAAATGATAAACACACTAAAAATGACAAGCAAAAGAAGAAGAAGGATACCGCGGTAAGTTTAATTAATCAACTCTTACAAATTTCGTCGTTTTCCTTATTTTTAAATTAATTTCCGTCTAAATTTCTCAAGCTTCCTTTACATTCAACCTTTTGAAATTAAAGTACACTGTTGGTCTCTGATGAATGTATCTCAACTTATTTCCTAAAGCTTGGACTTGTATCAAATTTATTATTCATTTTTCCAATGATTGCTTCATAGCGTGTGGTGTTTTTGTATTGCCCTAGTTGAAAGTCTCAACCGTAGGAAAGTTCTGCCAATTCTTAGTAAGAAAAATCCATAGAACTGACTGATGACCTGCGGCAATAAAGACTGACAGAAAGAAATTATAATAGTACATGCTGAAGCAGTTGATGTTTTGGATAAAATGCGTGTTACTAAAAGTAGAAATTAAAATGATCAGTTTATGAGTAAATTAGTGATATTAGTTCCTAATTAAGTGCTTCTTCCTTTTAAATTCAATTTCCAGTTTCTTCATTTCTAACATTTATATAATTTGACTCAAATTCTAAAAATTAACCTATCTTTTGCAAATTTTCCTTTCAATGAAATTTGGGAGTAGAGCAGTTTTGGGCTATGCCTGTCGCCCAGTCATATCTATATTATAATTTCTGATTGTATTGATGAATCTTTAAATGAATAGAATACATGAATAAATGAGAATTTATAGGCAATCAGATGATTCAAGAGACCTTCATAGCATGTCCTACTATGCAATAAATTTATATTTCTAGTTTAACTAGTTAAATTAAATTTTTAATCAATTCATTATGAAACAGATCCCTGATATTATGTGTTATTGATATTTTATGCTCTCCAACTTTCGTGAATCGTTTTCGGCTTTTGTTCACATGTTATTTATCATGTTAGCATAGAATAATAGAAACCAACTACTTCATATATCAGTTATGTGGATTCTAAATCACTGTTTCTCGTGGATATTAAACCAATCTAGAAGTTATGAATCATATTTCTTATCGTATTCTGTCATCAGCTAGTCACCCCAGCTTCTGTTTTAAGTTTTAAACGAGAACTTTTATATATGACTTGACGAGTCCTCCTTTGTCGAAAATCTTCATCTAGGCTATTGAAAGTGAAATTCTCTCCAAACTCTTTCTTTCAATTCTCATTCAAATCTTTTCATTACTATCTTGATTCAATTAATGATAATAATAGTTCAACATGCAATTTTTTTGAGAAATACAATCGTTATAATAAATTGATAGGCCTATTCTTCTCTCGTTTATATAGTTAACACTTTCATGGTGAAACTATGATTCAATTTTCAATTCAATGGCTATTGGCTTATTGTCATGACGAATTCAAAAAATATAAATATACACTAATGTTACTGTTTTTAATTGTCATTATTTGATTGACATGACAAATAATTACACTTAACAATAATGAACGGCTTTGAAACTTTCTTCAACTTTCCAGTCGTAAACTTTGTTCTATAATAAGAAGATGAGTATTTTCGCATTGTTCAAAGTACAGTTAGAAGAAACGCGACTGAATGCATGCATTATTTGCAATATTATCTGGTAGTCATCATCATTGTTTTTCACCGCACATTTGAAAAAAGAGTATTTAGGTTGAAACTGTATTGACTAAAATATTTTTGAATGAAGGTGCCAGTATTGAAATCAGGGTCACCGAAATATTATTCATTGAAAATAACAGTACTCATGAGTAAATATGAAACACGTTGCATTTTTCTAGTCATTGGTATGAGTCATTAGTAACTACCAAAAATGAAATACCATGTAAGTTAGGCTATATTATTTTTCTATTTTTATAAATTTTGAAAAATTGAGATCTTATGTAGGCTTACTTGATAAGTGAGTTGAGTTTATTCAATATTATTAAATGAACAAAATATTCTCTGTAATTCAGTGCATTTTCAAACTACCGTAGTATATTTCGCACCTCAAATGAAAATGATGAACATATTATAATTCTCATGTTCCCGGAAATTTATAAAAACAGTTATTCTTTGAAATCATTATCAAATGAAACCAATAGCATGGAAACCACCATCATTCCCCACGGAGTGTTTATGACATGACTATCTTGGATGTAATCAGTGGCGTAGCGAAAGGGGGTTTTCAGGTTACAACCCCCCTATGAACCCAAAAAAGATTCCTCAGAATCTAAGATCCAAGATGCACTATGTAAAAATGATATCAAATAATTTTTCTGTACTAAATGATTGCTGAAAATAAAAACTATTGAACCAAATGATTTGAAATTTGCTAGCAATGACAATCTTATTAGTAATATATTGAAAGAAACCATCTTGTTAATGCCTAAATGTGTAATCCAAATATCCATAAACCACAACGAAAACAAAGTTACAATAAAAAACAATTTATTGCCTACATGGTAGAGTACCGTATGCTAAAGGGAAGATTTAGACAAGGCAAGATCACTCACTAGGTGAGGTCTATAGGGAGCCCAACATTTTCGGTCAACCCCCCATTTCAAAATCCTGGCTACGCTACTGAATGTAAAATGAAATGTTTCAGTAGATAAAAGATAGTTCTAGCGGGCCAGCCTCTATCAACTCGGTTTTCATCACGGGATTTGAAACTGACAACCTGACAACCCTCTGGGTTAGAAATGATCGAATGAGCGTTAATAACTGTAATTTCTGCTTCAAATCATCTTCCTGGCACATGAATAATTTGGATAACCGGAAATATTTATGAAAACGGATGTTACTTGATAGATTAATAATTCTATTTTCCTATTCATCCTAACAAATTAAATGCACACAATTATTACAAATAAGTTACCTAATCAATTGCTGCTTTATTCATTTGGTAATTTGACCTATAATTGTTTTTGTCCATACTTTATTAGTCAACTGAAGCTTTATCTAAATAATCATCCATCGTCTTCATAATTATTTGCTTCTTTTAATTGTTAATGACGTTTATCAATATGATACTGAAAATTCCTTAACTTATCTATTTAACTTCAACATTCTATTAGCGTAAATGCTGGAGTATCATTATTATTCTTTGTCAGGCTATTTTTAGTATATGGCCTTCGTCATAGATTTGAACAGATTATTGAATCACGACAAGTCTTGAAAAGTTTCTACTGGATTCCATGTGCAAATGAGCATGCTCATCTTGAGAGAGACTTTTAGCGCTTTGATGAATTTATATTTCTGTTAATGTTGTGTTGTGAGAATTTGTAGTGGAGTAGATAAATTAGTTCAAAACTATGGTTGGACTTCATTTCAATTAAATTCTTGGTTAGATTTTATTTTACTTGGTATCAATTAATCAGTTTAGAAAAACTCATCTCACATCTTAAAATGGAGACTCTTTTAGGCTCAACTCACACTTACGTGACTTAGGTCGAGAAGAGACTCGACTCTAGTCGAGAGCTTGTGTTTTCAATTGGTGACGTCGCGGAGACTAGAATCGACTGGTCTGAGTGTCACCATTTGGAAACACATGCTCTCGACTAGAGTCGAGTCTCTTCTCGACCTGAGTCGCGTGTGAGTTGAGCCTAATCAGTTGAGCCTACAACGGATCCAATCAGTATTACCTTTGAAGAGAAAGTTAGGATTTAATCTTTATTGCACTGATTTCGCAAGCTCAGACTTATTTTTGTTGAATAACTTGAAGGGAAAACAACACCTCTTGTGGAGTTTAGACACAATACACTAATTTCTATCAGGAGTTGAGCAGTAGGCTACCAATGATGGCAACAAAATTGAAATCCTGTACGTGTACAATGTACGTCATTATTTCATCTATAAACTTATATTACAATATATTCTTCTTCTTCGTACTCCATTATTCTTCATTGAAAGAGTGTCATATTATAAATACTTTGAAAAATGTATGATGATGATAGATAATAATTATAATGCCGAGTGACCTGGCTGGCTCAGGTCTGGTGTCAGAGTTTTCAGGTCGCACCTGATCAATTTCAGGCAGGGCCTCTGACTTGACTGCTTTTTAGGCAGCCGGAACCAAATGTTTAACGTGTTTATCCGAAACACGGGACAACGGATGATTTGTGATAATAATTATAGTAACTTTTAATACATGGCAGGCACATGTATAAAAAAATTAAAAAATTACTCCTACTCATTACTTGAAAGGTAGAAGGCAATCTGAGCACCTTCAATAATTCGTATAAAAGCGTACTTGTCGGTTATGCTGGTCTCGAATAATTTTCTTAAGTATGAGATCAAATTACAGAGTTCTGATAGTTGAAGTATCATTCAAATATCCTATTGTTAATTCGTATCAAATATCTTATGTAAAACTGTGACCAGCTCAATTTCAGAGGTCCATTTTTGTTCACATCCGATTGAGCACCACTGAACCGTAAGCAACAAATTTCGTTAACAGTCGTGATGTCCTTTCGATTTACTCATTCAAGGTCCAAATAGTCTTCATGCTAGCTCATCTGCATTGGACAATAATATTATGTACCTTCCCTCTCTTAATTTCTGTACTTGACCTAAACGAATGATCGACTTGTCGGTTCCAACTGAATCAGTTGTCTGTGTGCTGGTAGCAAAGTTTACTTGTGGGCTCTCTGTTTGTCATAATCATCATGTTTATTATGGTGAGGAAATCGCTCTTCAAGTGCATTCCAATAATGCACTTCTTATTCAATCGATATTGTGGAATATTTTCAGAATCCCCATATAATCTTCAAGTGCATGTTGGTTACATGGTTGTGGGGTATGTCCTGATCCGATTACAATATTCCCATTCTGCTTATATTTATTCAGGATATATAAAGATATATTCATATTTATACATTTATCAGGATCATATATAATAATCGCTTAATGAAAATAGTTTCATTGTGGATCATTCTCAATTTGGTTGTGCTTATTGAAAATTGTGATACTTTGAACATTTAGTCCATTACATAATACCTAAAGCAAACTGTAATGTTTCTTATGGTCTACTCGTCTAGAGAAGACGTAATTTTATCTGCTAATCTGCCAATTATAAAATAATCAATATGTTCAACACTCTTGTGTGTAAGCGGTATTATAAAACGTCTCAAGAATAAATAAGCATGTCATTATCAAATATAAAAAATGTCCAATAACCTCCTCCATGCTCATTTTTGCATTTGATGTATTTTGTGTGTTATATAATATTCAGAAATAAAATATCAAAGCAAGAATTTTGTGATAGATATGGAGGACAAACAGTTGAAAATTATATTATTATAAAATGTATCCACATTAGCAAGCATTTAATTTGAAGGCCCACTATAAAAATATATATTTAGATTTTCATTAAATTTATCAATTTAAATTCAACTTTAATTAAACGTCAATTACTGCAGAAGTGTTCAGAGTATTTCAATTCTTCCATTTATCTCAAAGGTATTGTTAATGTAAGATTCTCAATATTCTAAATCTATAATTTATTGCGTCTAGATTGTATGCTCTAAATTAGACTAAAGTATAAAAAATCTAATTCAATGGAAGAATATTCTAAAAACCATGTATTCTGATGAATTTTGCCAACTGTGATAGAAATCAGATAGAAATAATTATAATTACATAAATCAACTTAGGCCTATAACGGTTTTATATTAGTAGGATTACTCAATGAAAAGAGCGCTTTTTGATAACCAATGAGTAAGAGTCATACCTAATTTCTTTATTGATGATGTCTCAAGCAGTACTGTTGGGGGGGGGGGAGTCTTAGCCTTAGAAGGGAGGGGTATCTAGATATCATGACTACCCTTTTAGGTTTAATATTGATTCAATGATAAACGTTTTGAATAATAAATATTAGGATTGATAATTGTGAATGTTTCAGAGCCCCGAGCAGGAGATGTGGCTGAAAACATCGGAGGCGGCCACTTTGGAGGCGGAAGATGTGGCGACGCGGCTGAACGTCGATCCGCGCTTCGGTCTGCGCTGGCGCGACGCCGAGAACAAGCGTCAACTCACCGGCTACAACGAGTTCCTTGTCAAAGAGGAAGATCCCACTTGGAAAAAGTACATAGAACAGGTACCGTACGAATGGCTTTCCTCATCAAATTAAACACTTTTATGTATCTTCTCTTTATTTCATCATGTTAAACTACTTGACTTAGAAAAGGTACAATAGGCTCATGCCCAAAACTATCCCATTTCCAATTTATACTATCCTATACAGACCAAAGCAAATACTTGGACTGGCCACTAGCGGTAGAACATGCATGTCATGCTCTTACACATGTTCATCATCAGCGAGAGGCTTCTAACATAAAGTAAACAACCAATAACAATAAATAAACCACTTGAAAGTTACAAATTATAATGATAGAAAAATAATTCAACCTTAAATAGAGTAGTAAAGAAAAAGTAAACAAACAAATCGATGATACAAAACCCTAACCTCAAATAAATTTTGCTCGAAGCGTTTCGCTGTGATCACAGCAGTCATGACACAACAATGTAACTCGACTGCGTATTTGCATGCATGTTCTACCGTTAGTGGCCAGCCTAAGGTATACTACCGATTTCCATCCCATAAAAAGAAAATGATGAAATGATTATTGAACATAGATTCTTTCTGCAATGAATCATTCTGGAGACATTTGCAAATAAAATTGCCAATAACACAAAAAAATGCTGAAATAATTTTCAATAATCGGTGAAAATTTTCTCGAAGGCACCTGACCTGCAATCAGGTCCTAGATTTTATTCGAGTCTTGGAGTGATATTTTGTGTATTAGAATAGACCAATCACCTATTTAATTATGTTGTGAAATAGCGCAGATGTAAAAGCCTCCAGAATGGGCGATAGCATGAAAAGGATTTCCGTTTCATTACCGGTATTTTGTTGCCTCTACCAGCAATTTGAATATTACGTCAAATTCAATATATATCTAGAGTGAGATTCAATTTTAACTGTTAGCATTCCTCATTAATTATTGCTTCTCATTCAACCAATGCTGTCTGTTTGAAGTGAATCTCTTGGTAGCCATATGTACGTAGGCTACGATTTTTGAATTGAGCTGTTTCAATCATTTTTATCAACTCTGTATATATTTTACTTTTACTGCTGCTCTTTTTCAATGAATATATATTTTTTAATAATAATTTCTCACTTGACATAATATGACAGTTTACCCTTTAGAGTAATCATAAAATAATAATATATTATATTTATCACATACGTCGTGAGAATCTATTTAGATCTCCATAATTGTTATAATAATAATAAGCATCAGAGACAGTACCGCACATTGTGTATCCCTGCCGGTCAATGGTAGGCACTGAATACCTCAAGAGGTATAATGATGTTGCTGGCATACTGCACCAGGACCTGGCATTAAGGCATAAGTTGATTGTCGAGAAAGTTCCTTACTATCAATATGCTCCAACTTCAATCGTAGAAAACAGTACCCACAAGCTGTATTGGGACAGATCTGTGCTGACTGACAGAACGATTCCACATAACAGGGCAGATTTAATCCTGATGAATAAGCTGACCAGGGAAACAGCCTTAATAGATGTAGGCATTCCATGCTGCCATAACATGGAACATTACTATAGTGAAAAGATTTTCAAGTATCTCCCCATGGCAGCTGAGATAAAGGATATCCGGCATCAAGAGAAAGTGGAAACCGTCCCTAATCGTCATAATATCTGCAGTTGGATTGATGGGGGAAAAAGTGACAAACCCAAGTCATCTGGGTGCCTCAAGAAACAAGATCTACTTGATGCAGAAGGCAGTGATGCTCAACATTGTATAAATGTTTAGGGCATTCTTAAACCTAGCAGCAGAATAATTCATCAAAGTCTTGTCATAGACCGATTTTGATGAAAAACTCACATATCAATGTGTTGAAAAATGAAAATAATAATAATGATTGGGAGCCAATAAGTGAAGAGCTGTGGTGTATGTGGCTGACAGTGGGAAGTTTGTTTCCAGAGACTGATGGGTTTGTACAGGCGATTCAAGATAAAGTGATAGCAACAAATGCTTATAGGAGGCATATAATGCGAGACAGGACCATGAGTGACAAATGCAGGATGTGTGCCAGTGCAGTAGAAAGTATCCAACATATCGTATCTGGTTGCTCAGTGCTAGCCCCAAAAAAGTATATTGTGCGCCATAACAATGTGGCAAAAATTGTGCACTTGGAGCTGCAGATCAAGTTTGGGAATATTGCAGAGGGATAGTATACATTGCAAGTTTGGGATATTTCCCCCCTATTATAACTATCAGCCTCCTCCTCTGGTTGAGTTCAATCACGTCAAGATCTACTGGGATGTCCAAATGAATACAGTTAGAATACTTCCAATTGTAATAACAGTCAATGGCCTGATACTCAAGTCGGTTGTGGAAACTTGTCCAAGTATTGACTTGGTAGACGAGGTGCTGAAGAGAATGCAAAAATCTGTCCTCCTTGACACTGCACGTATTGTGCGTAAGTTCATAAAATAGTCAATCAGTGTTATAAAGATGATATTTAATGAAGGTTGCATAAAATTGCCCCTTCTTTGAAAATATATCTGCAAAAGCGTGCTTATAAAATGAATAATAATAATAATGATATTAATAATAATATTTTGTAAAAATAAACAAATTTCATGCTTAAACACACTTATTGTTGTGAAGAAGAAAAATACTACGCATTGGGTGATGTTATTAGCAATGCTAACAACGTATGTTAATTGGAATTTAAGCCGATTAGCTAGGTACGGCACTTTAATCTCAGTTAAGCCGTGTTTTCGTAACGGGCAGAAGCAGAATCGATTCAAGCGCTCCAAGCGGGCAGAAACAGTAACATTCAAAGAACTAGTTCTTTTTTCCAAATTTTAAATCGTGCTAGAAACAGCTGATATTACAATTTGTTTTTTCAAACATCAATGAATAAAGTTTTTATACTATATTACTTTTTGCTATTGTTGCTGCCACCTATTTTTTCTTTTGCTTAAACATTTTGTTCAAACTTATTCAACCGAACGAAAAATATAAGGCTATGCTAAAATGTGCGACTATAACTTTAAAACTATTGCCGCATTAGAAAATCAGTATGAAGAAGAGTTAATTTTAATTACTTTACTTGAAAGTAGTGATGATGAGAACAGCGAAAATGAAGAACCAAAAAAAAAAGGAAGGCGATGCATCCAATGTACAAAGAACGTAATAGGGAAGGAGTATTTCAAAATTTGATCATGAGGCATTTAACAGACAATAACAGCAAGTTCAAAGAGTATTTAAGGGTAGATAAAGATCTGTTTGAATTGCTACTTGAGAATGTTAAAGATGATTTAGAGCCGTCGAGGAGGAGGAATAATTCAATCTCAGCTTCTGAAAAATTGGCGTTAACTCTGAGGTAAGAAAATTACATTGCAATCTAATAATTGTATGTGCACTATTAATGTTGAATAAAAAAACATTTTTCAAGTTCTTTACAATATTTATATTACATGAATTATTAAATGTGTTGACATTTCATCCTTTTAACTTACCAGCTTTTAATTTACTGTAGGCCTGCCATATACATTAAGGTGTGTATTGTTAGCTGATTTAATACCATGTAATAATTATTATGAAATAAAATGATCTATTTTTATAGATGATGATTGATTGTTCATCAAACATCAAACCTCAAGAGTAAAATCGTCTAATGATCGATTACCTGGTTTTGTTGAAGTAATAGTGGTAGACTATTTGCTTGAAGTAAAAAATGCCGCTTGCTTTTTCAGATCACTTTCATTGATACCTTATTTTTTGGTGCTTTTCAAGAATTCAAATATTTATCTTTCAATCAATAAAAAAATTAGGTTAATCAATTATAATGTCATTAACTTTTAACATTGACTACTTTGGATTGAACAGCAATGTACCCCTGCACATAACAAACTATGATAAATGATAATTTTTTTTTTCGTCCAGAATACTGTTTACCTTTGCTGGCACAATTTTAATTTTGCCAAAGCCTTTACAATGGACTATATTATTATAAGAATAATAATTGGACTTTACCAACTAATAAAATGAAGTGATTATCTTCGTCATTCTCAGTTGATATTGGAAATTATTTTCCTTTACACTGTGGAATAAATACATTTCAGTTTTAATTCAATAGTATCAATGAAAAACAACATTCATAAGAAAAAAGAAAAATCAACAGTAGTGTTTCGATTTATTTAGAATATGGTAAAAAATACTTAACAGATTATGAAGAGTGAAATAAAATTATTGCACCCTTGTAATTATTCAAATTACTTATATCACAATCAAGAAGTTACAAATTGAAAGTTAAATAATGCTCTCTGGTTTACCTAATTAATTCTAATTGTTTTAATAACCATTGAATAATCTAAACAGAGAAAGTGATCTAGTATTATATTCTAACATATTTTCTATGATGAAAGAGATGTTTTGTATTCAATAAATAAATATAGACTCCTACAACTTATAACATTTTTTTATTTATTATAAGTAGTAGAATTGAACAATTTTCCACTGAATGTATTATATTTTTCAACTCAGGAGAGCCAATTTTAAATTGGAACAAAAATAAACAAAACAACATTGAATCAACAAAGATAAACTGAACACATTGAATCAATATAAATTAATGCTAATTTATGTTCATAATGTTTATAAAGAGTGAGTCATATGTATGGGAACCCGTCAATAAATTGGAGACTGTTGTAGATATAATACTGCAACTTCCAGGATAAGTCATTGGTCAAATACTCTACCTTTCGAAATTCAACTGAATTTCAACCCCTCATAAGGGGGTGACTTGGGGGTTGTAACTCGAATATTTTAAATGTAAACACCCATTATGTGGTACATAATTTTAAAGGCCTTTTTAAAACATGAAAGATAACATTAATCAAAATGTTATATTATACATGTATCCAAAATGGCGGCTGATTGAGTTTTCAGTTTTCAAGGAAATGAGGGGTTGTAACTAAAATATTTCGAACGTCAATACCCATTATGTAATACATCATTTTAAAGGCCTTTTCAGAACAAGAAAAAAAAACATCAATAAAAATGTTATATGATACTTGTATCCAGAATGGCAGCTGATTGAAGTTATAGTTTTCAAAGAAATAATTTATAAAGTTCAATCATCATAGAACATTTTGATTAGACACTTTGTTCATAGAACACTTTGAGTTTAAACCCCAAGTCACCCCCTTATGAGGGGTTGAAATTCAGTTGTACTTCAAAAGGTAGAGTATTCGACCAATAACTTATCCTGAAAGTTACAGTATTATATCTACAACAGTCTCCAATTTGATGAAGAGTTCCCATACATATCACTCACTCTGTATAATAAAATCAAATGATTATTTGATAACTTGAGAATTTTTATATAATACAACTTAAAAAATTACAATGTTTTAATAGAAGGTTACACTTTATTAGTTATATTATTAAGATGTCACTCGTATCATTATAATACCTTAGAACAAAGATAATATAGCCTAATTTTCAGCTTAATGCTATTGTCCAAAATATTAACATAAATTTGAATTAATTTATAATGATTCAATTTTTTTTTATTGCTCCCGTGAGTTTAAACTTAAACATGCAATATGTAATCATTATATGATATGGTACAGGACGATATTTTTATTTCATTTCAATAATAGTGGTGCCCCTATATAGAATAAGTGAAAATCATAAAATGATATTCTACAACTTTGCCATGAGTGCTATTGATATATTTGCGCATTCTAATCAGTTAATGCACATTCATTTCAGAAGTTTTCAAAGTGCTAATCAGATTTTAATCATTGTCTAATCAATTATCTGCTGTACAAAACCGTTACGTGGTCAGATAATAACGAATCTACCTCTACGGTATTTTATTCATACAATACAGTGTACAAATAATACTGAATCACTTGGCCAAATTACTACTAGGAGGTTAAAGTAAAGTAGAGAAAATTTACCAGAAGAGTTCTTTCTAATTTTCTTTGGTTCTAGATGAGATGATGACATATTGATCAAATCCTCCTCCCACGATGACAATAAATTAGTCATGAGTCAGTCTTAAGTTACCATAGTTATTTGGCTCAGTGTTCTCAATGTGTGGTACAACTAATTTCGTCCAGATATGTTCTTTCAATTGAATAATACTGTAACAACAACAGTACTGTAAAAATAGAGATTATTCACTATATATTACCAAATCATAAAATTTTATTGAGAAGTCAAAATCTTTTCAATTTTGATATTCTTTTAACACTAAAATAGTTCATATATAAACGTTGCTAGGAATAACTATTTACAGAGAGTTACTTCTATAAAGACATAGTTTATTCTAGACAGATTTATTCTATATTATACATCAATATCGGGGCACCGAGCTTCGCTCGTTATTTTTATTTATTGATAAACAGAACACCATTTTCTAAAATAATCGTGTTTATATTTTACATCCGGCTATACGTCAGCTTATGAATTTCGGGGATGCGATATTTTGATTTTCCACAGAATCACTCGCTCACTTTTTACTATCCACAGACTGAAAGTCCACACTTGAAAGTCTCAGCTGTTTCAGCCAAGGATGAATTATCCTTTTAATGTCGTTCAGCGAGTTTTCCCTAGGATGAGACCTAGTGCAATCGAATTTTTATATCATAAACCCACTATGTTCCAAATTTCGTGAAAATCGTTAGAGCCGGTATCGAGATCAGTTAAACATAGATAACCAGATATAAAAATATAAACAGATATACAGAAATTGCTCGCTTAATATAATAGGATGTCCCACGAAGAGGTTTACACGTTTAATTTTATATTACGTGCACATTCATGCACCAAACTTTTTCAAATTTTACACAGTTTACAAAGTAGGTTCCGAAAATATTCTGGGAAAATTTCAGCTCCCCAACCTTCTTAGAAACAAAATGGCGGCATATTGAAAATTCTACAAATTTGCTTCCTATAAAAACTACTTTCATGAGTTATTATCTTATTTGTTTACTACGTTGCGGTAGTCTTGCCTCATTGGATGGTACCAGAAATGGATCAAGCAATCTCCCAACAAGATGGTGCTCTACCTAATTTCGCAAATCATGTCATGCAATTACTAAATGACAAACTTCATGGCTGTTGGATTGATCGTGAAAGTGATTATTTTAGATTGTGCACCCCGATCATCAGATTAAACTGATTGTGACTTCTTTCTATGGGGTTACTTGAAGGAAAACGTTTATACCCATAGCTTCAATAATGATGGGGAACTAGAACGATCAATAGAAGAGGAACTTCCCGGATATGGCGGAGTTTCTTTGTAAGAGCTTATGAATAATTTTGTGAGTATCAGTGTGTTACTGTGGATGGGTTTCAATTTGAATAATTTTGGACTTTAAGGTTTTTCATTAGGCTATGTTCTATTTTTTTTTAAATAAAAGTCATATTGCCCTAAAAAGCAACAATAAATATTTTAAAAAGCCACAAACATCTTTTTAATGTTTTTGAAGTATCGTTTTTCAATATGCCACCATTTTGTTTCTACGAAGGTTAGGAAGTTGAAATTTTCCCAGAATATTTTTAGAACCTACTTTGTAGACTGTGTAAAATTCAAAAAAGTTCTGTGCATGAATGGGCACGTAATATAAAATCAAATGTGTAAACCTCTTCATGGGAAACACGGTGTACATCAGACTTGATGTCTCTTCTATCAAATAAAATCCATCAGGTTGTTGGATCAGCACCGCGGGTTTTACGCCATGTCATAAATTAAAGTCATTCTATTTTAATACTATACTATACTATGGTAATCATAGTCAAGAATTTAATACTTATTTAAAAAATCACAAGCAATGAGAAATCAGTGTTTTCGTAAAGAGTATAAAAGTAGATTTCTTGACATTATGTATTGAAGTCTTGTATCGCATTAAAACCTTTACATTAAAAAAAATAAAGTCGCATTCAGAATGGCGGATCCAAGATGGCGGACTAGATTTTTAAAGTCATGATAAAAAATTATTTTTAATTTGAGTAGGATCCCCAATCACACCCACCGTAAAATCACCTTTGTGTATGAGATATTAAGCCGTTCTCGGACTTTTCACCCAACCTGTATATATATTATGAGAGAAACAATTAACAAACTACAATCCTTGCTAAGTTTTACTTGAAAATCGTTCACGAAGGAATAAAAAAATAAATTAAAGTAGAACTCCAATTATCCGAATTAATTGGGACTGACCCCATTAGGTTAATCAAATATTTGAACATAATATATATGTAGAAGCGAAATGGCACTGATTCATTCACCCACTCACTCATTCATAATCAAAAGAGCTGAAAATCTACTGGACCAAACAATTCAAATTTGTCAGGTTTGTTCAGTTGGCAATCTAGAGGCGCACTAAGAACAGATTTGAAAAAATCAAAAGATACGCTCAAAATCTGCGTTTTCCCACCTTTTTCAAGAACTAATTGACAAAAAATGTCCTAACTTGGTACACAGGCTCAGCTGAGGAATAGAAAAGTTGTATTGTGAGTTAAGTTCCGCCTAAAGTTGAGACGCCCAAGATCGGCGGATTTTGAGCGTTTTTCTTGTGTTTTCAAGAACTTCTCAAGAACTAATTGACAGATTATGTTTAAATTTCGTACAGAAGTTCATCAAGAGTCTAGAAATTTATTCTTAAGAGGACTCAGAATTACGCCAAAGATATGCCCCATATAGGCACTTTTAAAGCGTTTTCCAAGCGTTTTTTAGAGGGTTACTTTTCTCAAGTTTTTCATTGAAGTTTAAAATAATTTTTCTACATTTCTCATGCAAATTCATACAAGCATATTCTTATTTGAGAGGGTTATATATGTATGTTTGTTAAGTTTCCCATATCATTACTGTTTCAAATTTCAAAGAACTATTAGACTGAAATACAATTATCATCATAGTATCCTAACCAAGTTTCTAGTTCAGAAATAAATGAATATTTATCAATTGTGATAAAAATAAAGAATTCTGCAACCCTACACTACATAATTAAAATAAAACTGGTGATTGAATAGACTGACTTTTTGACGGAAAGAACAAAGCTCAAATGAAAAATGCAGGCGAGCGAAGTGAGTCTGCTGATCCTATATTTGGATGATCCAGCCGGGGGTCCAGGGGGCGGAGCCCTCTAGCTAGACGGATAAGGCGTGCAAAGCGAGCCTGTCGGCTAGTATTTGGATAATTGGATTTTTCACAGAAAAATAATGGGAATTGGATAAAAACTTTTTTAAAATATATTATAGTAGTATTAATTTAATTATAACCTGTTGAATGCTGTATGAATCAACTTTGCTGAAACATTGTGAATGCTTTTCCAACACTTCTAAAAATTGTGGGAATTTTGCTTATTTTATCTAAAAGCAATTTGGATAATTGGAGTTCTACTGTAATGGTTGGGAAAGTTATTCTTCTCCTTCCTTTTCTTCTGCCAACCTAATCTCAACTTCTGAAACTAGGTCACTCATTTTTTTTTTTAAAATGGCTATTTCTTTTTTTGGGAAACCCCGCATGGTATCCGCTAGACTACTGAAAAATTTCTCTAGGTTATCTGGTGGGGGAGGAAGAGGAATATTGGGTCTATCCACCATCTTCTTCATCAATTTCACCCTTAGTTCGTCCTTCTCGTTCTGTGGCGGCGGAGCTCTCTTGTTGGAGTTTGAAGTAGGAATCCTTTGAAGAACGGGCAAATCAAGAACAATCGCTTCTTGTCCCTCATCGACATGAACATCAACACTCTCCACTGCTGGCGCCTTCTCCAAATCGGTTAAGAAGTTTGATTTCGTCCTGAATAATAGAAATATGCTTTCAGATTTCATTATTTTTCAATGGATTTATAAGAAAATTAGATAAAATTAAAAAATTAGAGACATTCTTTACTTTTTAAAATTTTCTACATGTTTCAATTTATGTCATTTTCAAGAGAGTGAGTACGAAAATGACATTAGTCGAAACAATCATGCAGAAAATAAAATGAAGTTGGAAGAATGGTATTTTGATTTTTCAATTATTACATAAATATATGAGTAAGCCCTTACCAAGAAAGTGAATAGTGATATTACTTTGTAGCTTATTGATAAAAGCAATTCTTTTGAAAATGATAATATTCAAAAGTATTCATGGACAGAAATGAAAATTTTCCATGTATAAGAAAAATAACTAATGTACAATAATATTTTGAAAGCTCTCTGCCTCACAATACTGAACACTGTCTCATAACACTGTGTGCATAAAAAAGTCTTTAGGTTATGCCAAGAGACCCTGAAATTGATCAGGAGCGACCTGAAAACTCTGACACCAGAACCTGAGCCAGCCAGGTCACTCATTATTATTATTATTAACACTGAAACTCAAGAAGCCTAGATTTAAAATTTTGAAAATCATATCGGGGTTACTTGACATCAAAGACTAACTAATAAAAAAGAAAAGAGTTGCAACACTTACAGTCTCTGCACAAAATGCGATCCATCTAGGAATGCTAATTTGTCATCAGCCGGAACAATTCCGTCAGAGGATGACCCAGTTCCTTTCTTATTTGCTGCTTTTTGGCGCCTCTGATAATCTCTCATTACTTTCCATTTTGATTTGCAATCTTCCACTGAAATTAAGGATAAAGTAAATAGCTTTAATAAGATTTTATCAAAAGATGTCTTCAAGAATTAATACAGAATTGTAATCATTCATTTTTCAGGTACTTGGCAACAGGTGAATCGTACCGATCATTGGCATTTGCTTACCGGATTCACTATTCTTGGATTAGTAAAGCGATCTCAAAATGTTTAGAGAGCATTGTAAAAAAATTTCTACATGTTGTCATGCCAGAGCCAACAGAAGAACAGTTCAAAAAAATTTCAGCTGATTTTGAAAGACTCTGGAATTATCCGATGTGCTGTGGAGCGATCGATGGAAAACATATACGTATCGTCTGTCCTCCAAAAAGTGGTTCCCTTTATTTTAATTATAAAGGTTTTTTTTCGGTAGTTTTGCTAGCAATAGTGGATGCACAATACAGATTTGTTGCGGTAGATGTGGGATCCTATGGTCGGGAAGGGGATGCCGGGATATTTAAGAAGAGTAAGATGGGGGAGAAAATTATTAAAAATCAATTCAATCTACCACAACCAGCCACGATAGCTGGTACAGAAATTAAAGTACCCCATGTGATTTTGGGTGATGAGGCTTTCTCTTTACAAGATAACCTTATGAAATCATACCCGAGAGAACAAGCCCTGAATGACAGAGAAAAGGCAATTTATAATTGTCGACACAGTCGGGCACGACGCACTACTGAAAATGCATTTGGCATAATGACTTCATATTTTAGAATATTTCATTCTCCGATTCCTCTGAACGCAGAGAAAGTAGACAATGTAATTTTAGCTTGTTGTATTCTACACAACATGATGAGGGATGCAAAAATTCCTGCACCACAACAAAGGCATCTTGAGGACATAAATACACTGACACCAACAGAACACATGGTGAGCCTTTCAAAACCAGGAAACAGCAGATCAAAAGATTCTGCAATTGAAATCCGAAACAAATTTAAAGATTATTTTTGTGGTCCTGGAAGACTTGGTTACCCAAGAAATTAGTTCAATTCATAGCCTCCTGGGGAAATTTTTAACCGACTGACTCACCCACAGTTTACAATTTCAGAATAACCTACAACATAGATTGTAATAAAACTTGGAATTCAGTTTCCCCATAGATCCTAGTTGTTCATTTATGAAATATTTTAGAGAAATTCCAAATTACAGACTCAGCAACAGGTAATTAAAAAAGTTTATACTTATTATTACTCACTAGCAAGTAACCCGTGCTTTGCAATGGGGAAAGTTTTGTGTTTTAATATGGAATCAATTCAAGTCCAGAAACTAAAAAAAAATACAATAATTATTTATTATCTCGTCAAAATTACGTGGATAATGTTCATCAGAATTGTACATTTTCAGCCAAAGAAAATAGTATGATTGGTCTCGAACCCACTACCATTCATTCATGAATTATTGATCTTGGTCTTGAATCGCGCGTGCTACCACTCACGCCACGAATTGGCGTTGTTTGGTTGGGTTTTTATCGTTGTGTAAACTTTGGATCACAAATTAAATAAATTTGTTACAATTATTTAATTTAAATTTATTGATTAATGAAAATGGAAATAGGCATATGACTATTCTTTGTAATTAAGAATCTATAAGCTTTGAAAATTTCAAGTTAATCAGTTCAGTAGTTCAGACATGATGATGCACCATTCAAGTATACAATCTCGTAGATGTATCAGCCAATACTTTTCTTTATAATATAGAACTTCTCTCAAGATTTAAAAAGTTGTATTTTTGGATAGATACTTTCAAAATTGATAGAAAAATGAATTCATCATTAATTTTGAGTGTGAATACTTCATGGTAATCTTCTTTAATTAAATAGAAATATCACAATATCTTCAAAATATAAATTCAATCAATTTTCGTAAAATTATTTGATCTGAGTTATTAAAATAAACAAAAAAACTTTGAGAAATGTCAGCTGTAGAAAGTTACAGAAAACCTGTTGCTAGGAAGGTTTTTCCTTTTTAACTGTTTGAAGTTTGGTCCCTTGGAACCAATGTTGTAAGGATTTAATGAATTTACCTTTTTTTGAAAGACTCATCATGATCAAAGTAGTTTTATAACTGTTGTGGTTCGAATGTCAGTAAATTAATAACAGTTTTAATTCAATATTAATATTTTTCAATTTTTTTTCTATCTGATCAAAAAGTTAGGTAAGTAATTAATTTTCAATTTTATTATCACTGTTCAGATTTTATTATTAAAAGTATATTTATACTTTTAATAATAAAATCTGAACAGTGATATTAAAATTAAATTTATTTTTAAATAATTAGAACCTATCAGTGAAATATGGATAACTTATCTAAGAATATACAGATAGAAGAAGTTTTGTGGGAAAAAGGATTCATATTTTTCCATTTCCTAATGTTTTATTTGTTCACATTATCCAAAAAATAATACTGATATAGCCTATACTGTCTGTTGGATAGAATACAACATGTTAAAATTATATTGTCAAAGTATTACGCGTCCCCTAGCTTTGCCTCTGTGACTTTGAAACGGCGTAAATTGTAATATTTGAAATTTGTTATGAGTATTATGTATAATTTTAAATTTGAGTTGATATTCTTTGAAGCCATATTATGAGACATGCCTGCCGTTAACATAAAATTCTAGTACAGTTTATGGATACCTTCATATATTCAAATTTAACACACATCAGAAATGTGTATCAATAATTATTATCATAATCTGATGAGGTATATCAAGACATACCGATAATAATTGTTTTAATTATAAGTTTATTTATAATGAAAAGTTTGATTTTAAGTTTTTACATAAAGAATATTCTTACATTAATTTTTTTTTCATCATTTTGTAAATTGTTTCTAGAATACTTAAATTATTATGTTAGGCTACTGTATTTGTCAGTTTGGTGGGATAAATTTAATTTCCCTTACACTTTTTTTTCATTTTTCTATGCACTTCATATTAAAATGAATGGGAGAAAAAAGAAGAAGATATCAATCTGAATAACAGCAATAATTTGCATACATGAAAAATCTTGCTTTCTATGATTAGAACGACAAATAATCAAAGATGTCGGATATAAATTACTTTCAGTGGTAATCAAGAGCATTCCTTTCTAAATTACATTTTTGCAACAAGTTTGGTACAAGTACATTGGACCAAGGTAACTAAATTCCTGCTATTCTTATATTTTGTAAGAAAACAGACGTCCAAAATGTTAATGACGACCAAGTTGAATGTGAATGAGGGATATTATTTTAATTTATTTATAATTGCTATATTCATCCTTTTTAAAAATTAAATAAAAATTACAAGAGGGGAGTGAGCGAAAGTTTTTCTTTCTGAATATTTAGATGACTTAAATGTTTAAAATTTAGTTTTGTTCACATCTATGAACATCACAACTATGAATGAATAATGAATGTCCAAGTATATTAATAAATAAGTTCAAAGTAGAATAATTATTTAGACTCAATCCGGCAATAGCATAATTATAATATATTATGTTTCAAAAAAGGGTCTTATCTGGTTTTTCTTTTCATTTTTTGTTGACATGTCTTCGTGGTTTTGTAATCACATTATGGACATGCAATATAATATGAGTAGATACTCATATCAATAATTTTGTATTTACGTTGAGGTTTGTGTGCATAGAAAGCTTAGGTTAGGTTGAGGAGGGTTGTGCGAACAAAAAGGTATGGTTAGGATGGGTATTATAGGTAATGTTAGATTTATCATTTGATGAACATTTGATTTCCGATTACATGGCAAGCAGTGAGTTGATAATTGAGAAAACTTGAAAATGTATAATCGAGTGAATGGGTTGAATAATCAGTAAATAATACAGCCTGTAAATTGACAAGCACTGTCCAGAGACGAGATTAATGTTCAAAAAAATGAAAATAAAACTATAGGCTACATATAGTTGACAAGAAAGTTTTCCTGTCTGGGGGCACACTAATTCAAGATGCAAATTGATAATTTAAATTTAGATCTGAATCATGGAATATATTGAGATCAACTTATTGCCAGTTTCAATAAGTTGTCTGTAATAATAATAACTAATGTATTTTGTAATTACATTCGTAATAGAGATATATGGAAGTCTTTTAAACCAGAGTTGTCAACTGAGATTTCAATGAACTATGGCCACTTGTTACCAACTTTGTTAAATAGGCTTGTACATAGAATTGACTACTTTATAAAAAAAAACTATTTTCTTGTAAACTCTGGTGTAAACGAAGCTTGACATTGTTGGCATAAATTGGCAATATACCTATTAGCATATTACCAAGATTGAATTTACAACTAGTTCAATATTGGATTCTTCTCTGTTCTTTGTGATTACAATTTGTTACAGTACCTAAAAAATGTAGTCTAGGTTATGTAATTATTACTGAAATAATAGAACAGATATGATAAAATAAATATTATTTGTAAAAATCAACTTCTTGATGCATCAACAAGTATTTTCTTCTTAAAAAAGAAAAACTATAGCCTATAGGTTTGGCTACAATAGAGAGTATACCGATAGAATACAAGAATGTGCCAAAATAATAATGATATCAACTTGGGTAAATAAATTTATAAATAATTGTGTCTACTTACTTGACTTCTCCATAGTAGCAGCAATATTTTTCCATGTTTTATTTTTCAAAAAGGAATTCCGATAATCGGGATGCGATATTTGATACAAAACTTCGTTTTGCCTAATCAAGTCTATTAATTTTTCCTCTTCTTCCTTTGAAAATTTTGTTTTATTATCCATTTTAGAATAATAGAAACAATAGATAATAATTTTAAAAAGCACAATATTCCACAAAATAGCAAAGAAATCACAAATCGTCACAACTCCAGAAGCTTCACAGAAACATTCAACATTGAGGTTAAAAGAAACATGGCGACCGATCCAGACTCAGAGAAAGATTATTCTGCTGGTGTCACGTGATCAGAGCAGAAAAATAGTTTGAAGCTGTCTGTTCCCATCGACAGAATCCCGAAATTAGTTCTTTTTCTACTGAACGGTTCACTCGCAGTGATCGGTCAAAGCAAAATAGCATTGTGTTGATAGGCCTTAAAAAGAACGGCAAAATGAGTGACAGTTCGTTTATGATTTGAATAGTTCTTTTTTTCTGCTCAACTTTCTGCCGATGGGTGAACACTCCCATAAGAACCAATGTTAATTTAAAGTGAATTCTGTCGTCTGCCCGTTACGAAAACACACCTTTAAGGCAAAATTTGGGGAGGTAGAAAAGATCACGGAGGAAAGTAAGCAGTTGGTTGAGAAAGGTAACTCTAACAAAACATTTTTTCAACCTCAAAGAAAAAATATATATATATATATATATATATATATATATATATATATATATATATATATATATATATATCTGTTGCACGTTGACATCATACTCATATCATTTTTCCAGAATTGCCTGATTGTGAAGATATGGTCGACTGTTGATCTTCCTGGCTGGTAACCACATTGATACTCTCCAATATTACATTCTATCAATGGCGTCATCCTTTTTGCTAGAATTTTGGCAAAGACTTTGTACAGAATACCCAGTGGGGTGATTCCTCTGTAGTTTCGGCACTCCATTTTGTCCCCCTTTTTATGAACTGGACAAATTATACCAATGCTCCATTCTTCTGGCATTTTTTCTTCTAACAATATTTCATTGATTAGAGCATGCATCCTCTGTACAAACATGGCCCCTCTTTTTTAAACAAGTTCTGCCGTTATTAGATCTAACCCAGGGGCCTTATTGTTTGCAAGATCTTTGATAGCCTCTTTCACCTCATTAAGCATTGGTCTACCCACTTCCTCTTGTACCGTTCTCACATAATCATAAGCAGGTTCAGCTTCTTGTTGGCCATGGTTCAAGACTTCATCAAAGTGTTCTCTCCATCTCCTCTTTATTCCTTGTTCATCTCCTATCATATTTCCTAATTTATCCTTGCAGTACACTGCCCTGGGTTGAAACCCTTTCTTATCTTCTCTCATTTTTTTGTAAAACTTTCTCATCTCTCCTCTGCCATAATGCTCTTCTATACTTTCCAACTGCTGCTTCTTGATAAAAAAGAATAGCATAACAAAACCACAGAGAAAAGGGAGCATAAAATTATGCTACCTAGCTATCATACAAATGCTATCTTTTCTCTGAAAAATCCTGAGAATTGGATAAATAAAATGATAATTATGAATGATTTCTATAAAAATAAATAAATATTTACTTATCAACTCGAATACCAAAAGAATTGAGTACCTTAATTAACTAGGATATTCTAATAACTAAAATCTCTAAATTATTGTAATTTTGATTGATTGATTGAGTACTTTATTTATGTAGATTACAATATATACTGGCTTATACACTTATATACAATAGCTTACAATACAGCAAAATTATAGATGAATTAATATAATATAGACTAAGAAAATAATTATTGAACTGTATATGATATGAAAAAGCAATTTGTAATATAATAACTATATACTATATTGTTATGCATCTACATAAATTGGCGGAGCTTTGGACTTATCAATGTCCATTCTTCGGAAAGAATATTAAAAATATCCTTCCCACTAACTCTCTACCAACGAATTTTCCGAAGTTTGAGTCAAACTTCGGAAAACGAAAAGATGAAGTGATTCAAATCTAAAAAACCAATATCGATAAACATGCATAATATCAATTTCAAATTTGGTCCTCAACTGTTGAATTAAGGAATGAGGCAGTTTTGATCAAAAAACGTTTATTCTTGAGAATTTCGCTTTAAATAAGTCATTTTCACAACTTATTGAATAAATAATATTAATAATTTAATAGAATGATCATAAATCACTGTTCATGAGAAATTCTATTTTTGTTACAAAGTCTCCTTTTACTGAATCGATGATCACTCCATAAATTAGTCGTTAGAATCCATCCAGTGTCGAAGATTGCCTTCTCTTGTGAGACCCATTATTCTTATTCACCACAACTTGAGTGCTTTTCATATCCGAAGGTCAAAGCTGTATCTGCTTCTCATCGAGTAAATTGCCGCTGTGAAAAGAAATTAACTGCGGTGCCTTGTCATTCATACTTGGATTATGAGAAAAATTTAATTTTTTATGGAATACCTATTAAACTCTTGGTGACCTTCAAAACACAGACAATTTCAATTATCAGAGCTCTTTAAGTTGAACCTGGCTTGAAACTTGGGCTCTGAAATGAACATTTTATTAAAATAAAGATGATTTGAATTACTTACATTATGATGATTATGAGCTTATTATTATTAGTCTTTCTATAAAAATTCCCATAATTAATAATGTAAAATATATAACATTTTTGAGTTGTAGGAACTGCAAACCAATAATATAAATATTTGCAAGATTGTTTTCAGTAGCAATGAAATTCATTTATCGTTATGTTTCCGTTACTTTCCTAGTCACTTAGCTGTTCATGTAGCTTTAAATTTTTTACTAATAGTTGTACATGCTTTTAACAATATAAGCTAGTGATAAAGCTATATTGAATTACCATATCAACTAAAGAAAGAGGTCAACCGAAACGATGAATGCAATTTAGGCCCGTTTGGTATCTTGTGACAAGTGTTTTGTTGCAATGCAATAATTCATATGCGTGTGTCCCGTTCTTGCAAAATATCAAAGAAGTAGAAAATGAATAAGAAATGATCACTGATAGAACGTCCATAAACGAACGGACTCGATACTGAGGCAGTAGCCTATATCGCACTTTGTACTCTAAATAAAGTTTCTCTTATATTATACATAAAATACTTCACAATTCAAATTGGCAGTTTTATCATTCAATTCAAAATTCGCATTAAACAGAATGCTATCATTGTCTGAAAGTCAGCAATACTTCATTGAAACTGGAGTAAGTGTAGGATGTTAAAGGATAGATCATGTTTCATGTTACTCTATAACTATGGTACATCGAAAAACCATATTATAATATCATACACAAAACTGGGGTGATATTCTTAATATATAATATATTTAAGCTACTTTATTATTACAGGATCAGGAAAATGGAAAATTAAATCTCATTTAATGAAAAAAATGAGCAGTGGAAACACTGATATTCTCAATTAAATTTCCTGTTATTTAAACCCAATACAATTTTATTTTTGAATAAATTTTCATAAATTTTCTGATATTTCTATCCACGCTCAAAGTCATTTGGAAATTTCGATTGTTAGAATTATGAAAATTCTTCAATCCCAGTATTCGCACTGTGTTTTTGCAGTACTTGAGTATTGTAGTAATGTTTGAACTCTTCTGAAAATGTTGATACAAGAAAATCGATTGATGTTAATGCCAAATAGAAGCTATAGAAAATAGCAATAGAGTAGTGCACATATATACTGACACAATATTACTTGATTTATTAATCGATTTTTTTACATTAATCGATAAATTTATCATGATTCCAAATTGAAGTGATTCCCTCTACTCTCAATTCTGTAGATTTCATTTTTGATTTTTTCTCACGGATTACACATTCCAGTATATTCAATTCTATATAATATCGTTTTTCCTTCATTTTTTTGTAATATTTTATCACGTTAAGTATTTTGTTGTAAAATTATATTTACGCAATTCCCTTGATTTTTTAGAAATTAGACTCCCAGCATAAGTATTTTTGAATATACTTTTTATTTCATTCTTTCGAATTGTCTGTTACAGTTCAGAAATCCTCTAATTCTGCTGTTATTGGCCAGCGCTCTAGTCAGTATATTTATGAAACAGTATGATGACGCAGTCAGCATCACAGTTGTAAGTATTCTTTGTTTTTATCCAATTTGTCACAAAATTCACCAGTTTCACATTTATTTGTGTGTTAATCATTTTATTATGTTTTATATGAATGGTTGTTTATATTCCAAGAAACTTGGACAAATAAGTGCCCGAAGCTACATTTGGGGAAAAATAATTAAAACACAATTAGACTACTATTTGATTACTATGAATTTTTGAATCTTCAACTACGCACAGTACTAGGACAGTAGGAAATTTGAGATATTGAGATATCCACAAAATTGAGCAATATTTACCATTTTAATATTTGACAAACACAATATTTTAATATTTGATGTACATATCCTCTTTCGAACATTAAATTTTTCTATATGCATTCATTCATGGATTTACAGCAAGAATAATAATCGAAACAGAGTTCAAATTCAACAAAATGACAACAAATCAACCTTCTTGTTGTTTGTAGAACAGTTTATATTCATTATTATGTAATAAATTAAACTCAATCTCATCGTAAACGTTCTTAATATTTGTCAGTCTTTGATTAATAATTGTTCAAATAAGCTTTCCATCGTTTCTTATATGACTCATCAGGCTGATAAAAAATAGCAAGCATTTCATATTCATTAGATGACTATTTACCCTTGATCGGACATTATTCCTGTATCATTCATAGTTTATATTCAGGTAACTATGGCTTTAATTAATTATTAATATTCTAAAAAAATTGTTGCTGTCCAAGTTCTGTCAAGATAGAACTCATGAGAAATTCAAAGCTCTGATATACCTACAGTTCAGCCTTCTAGTATAATTCGATATAAAGATTCTTCACTTAATCTGCTACACATAACTAGTGTGAAAATTTGGTGATACTGTTCGAGTTGGAATCGAACGTTCCAATTCAATTCCTGGGCTGTTACCCAGTTGAAACCGATCATAAAAGTAAATAGGTTTTCTAGCGTATGTCGAACGTGCTGTGTTGAATTATTTATAACCTGATATGAAACAGCACTCTCCGATCAATAATCAACTTACTTACTACTGCCCAATCATCATACTTCTCAGAAAGTGCTTCTAGCTTTTCACTCACAGTGTTTTATTTATTATATAAGTCTTAGGTATTCATAATATCCAAATCAAATAGTATTTTGTAGTAATAATTGACCCTCACATTCATAATTTATTCAGTTTAAAGTTTTAAGTAGTTCACCTTCCACTCTTCTAATTCACTTTAATGCATTAGTCGTGATAAAATATTCAGTACTGTTTTTCGTTGATATCAGTCTGTGAGGGTTGAAAATTATTATATTATTATTTTGATTCAGACTGAATTCATATTTGTTACTAATAGATAGTTCAAGCTATTTTTTTTATAAAATCCTCAATAGCAATATAGCAATTTCCAAGCACACGAACCCTGACAATCACAGATTGAATTTTATAGTACGCATTCTAGTACGACCATATCTTCAGAATAACTCATCTACGGCGAAAATCTTATAAATAACTATTATAAAGATTATAAATATTTTACAAATGTTGATAGTCTACAGGTATGAATCATCTTAAGCATTTCAATTTTTTTAGCTCATTCAGACAACTATCAGTCATTTATTTATTTATCTATATTTTTTACAAAGAAACACTGATTAGGAGAGAAAAACTAAGGATACTCCTTGTACTATTTCTCTCCCAAATTTAGATAACATTTTAAAAGTCCAAAATAGGGTTATGATTTCACTTTACTAAAATTTAGTTCATTTTCACTCAAAAACAACGAAAACTAAGATTTTTAAATTTTGACGGTTGAAAACAATTGATTCAATAGCTATCGGCATTACTAACGATTAAGCATTGATTAAGGCATTACTAACCATATATTAAGCATTGATACACTGCTTCCGGAAAAGTCGTCAGTTTGAGTGCCATCAAACGCATGTTTGTTTCATGTCATCACCCACTCACAACAATCACAAGTAAAACTAAAATCATGTAAACCATCAACCTTCAGAAACTCATCCTTGTATTCAAGACTCCATAGATGTTTGTAAAAAAATTAACGTTTCCTTAAAATGATACCAAGACTAAGACATTCTTCTCTCTATTTTCAGGCCATTGTTATTGTAGTGACAGTAGCTTTCATTCAAGAATACAGATCGGAAAAGTCACTGGAAGAATTGACAAAACTAGTTCCGCCATCATGCAATTGGTAAGTTCGTGTTATGAAGTATTTTTTAGCTTTTCGTGTCCCATATATAATGTAGAATATGTTGTCTTCCTCATGTGCGTATGTGAAATCGTATGTTCAAATTTGAAATTCATAGGATGCCGCGGGTTCATAAATGAAATTGAATGTCATCAAATTACAAAAAAATGAATAAAACTAGACTGTCCTTGAATAAAAATTCTGAAATAAAAATTTCTTGAAGCCCCCTACACTTTTGTAAACTGTCAAAACTCTTATTTAATTTAATACAGCAGCTAGTACAGCCTTGGTATTCGCAGATGATATTGTTCTGATGGAAGACAGTGCAAGGAAACTCCAGAAGGCAGTTGACGTATGGGAAAAGGTTCTGTCAAGAAGATCAATGGAGGTGAATACGAGCTAAAGCAAGATTATGAGGGTAGCGGTGGGAGAGAGAGAGATAGCTGTGGAATAACATGCAAAGGAAAGGCCCTGGATGAGGTAGACCAGTACGAGTATCTGGGAGCAATTATCTGTGCAGATGGAAAACTAGATAGAGAAATTGCAAACAGAGTGAAAAAAGCAATGAATGTATATTTCCAGCTGAACAGCACCGTGGTTGGCAAAAGAGAGTTAAATATGACGACAAAGAAAAGAATATTTAATTGTGTGTTTGCTCCAACTCTCATTTATGGCAGTGAAAGCTGGGTAACCCTCAAGAATCACTGGAGTAAGGTTACTGCAGCAGAAATGAGGTACCACAGAAGAGCAATAGGAAAGGCAAGACACGATAGATGGCGAAATGAGAGAGTGAGAGGAGAAGTGGGAAGAAGAGCACTGATGGAAGACATAAAAGAAAGGCCATTCAAATGGTTTGGACACCTCACTAGAATGCAAGAATGTCGCCCAGTAAAGGAAGTGGTTTGGAGGCTAGGAGGGAAGGAAAGAGACGGAGAGGTAGACCTAGGATGAACTGGGAAGGCTATCTGGAGGAATTGGGGAGGGAGAGAGGCAAGACAATGAGAGATATGAGAAGAATGGCTGAGGATAGGACTGCATGGAGGAGATGGATCGAGGCTGGTACCCCTACGCTGTAACGGCAGAGGGGGTCAAGAAAAAGAAGAAGAAGAAGACAGCTAGTACAGCAGTCATGATTTTCGAAAAAATTAATTAGACAACTGCGATTTTTGAAACAATTCTAATACAATCAAGTCCTATTCAGAAAAGCCTATAATAAATCGTCCATAGCGATTGAAACATTTCTTTACTTGCAATATTTAAGTTTACTTGTTTTGAAATGTCTCGCTTATTTAAACACTTTTGTTTGGTTTCAGCTTCCGAGAAGGGCAGTTGGAAACGTTCCTAGCCAAAGATCTTGTTCCTGGAGATATAGTTCATTTGAATATGGGTGACAGAGTGCCCGCTGACATCAGGTTGTTCGAGGTCAGTTCTCTAATTTCTAGTCACTTTCTGAATTATAACTTTTTGAACGATTTTTATAATTCTTCGGATTAATAAAAAAACGTATCATATTTTACTTGCCATGACTTGAAGACACTGTCAATAAGGCTCTATCGGTAAAAATTATGAAATTCAGACGTTAGCAAATTTCTGGATTCTAAAATGATGGCCGTATTTTCAAAAGTACAAACTCAAGTTTCCCTCACCAAGCTCGATCTTGCTCTTGCTCTTTTGGCGAATAAGTCCCTGATGTTTTTTTTTTGTAATAAATTGGTTACATTATTACAGTGTAAATTTTATAGTTTTTTTTTAATTTTTTTCCAATGTTATTTGGAATGAATAGATAAAAGTTAATAATCGTCATACTCTTTTCTATCTTCCAAATTTTGAACCTGTTTTGTGTTCTTCATAATCATATTGTCTCCTTTCAGGCAATCGAGTTGGCAATTGATGAAAGTAGTTTTACTGGAGAAACGGAGCCTTCATCAAAACAGACAAATGCAATTCTCAAAACAAATGGTCACACATCCATGAAGAATATCGCATTTATGGGGACGTTGGTACGATGGGGGAAAGGAAAGGTAATTATTTATTATATATCAAGAATTATTTGTCTTGGTAATTTTCTTTAGTTATTTAGGGGACAGTAAACTAGTTGAAACGTGACAATATATAAAATGAATGTAAAATCTTACAGATGGAAATAAATTGGAAATTGCTTTTGTTCAAATGCTAATTAAAGAATAATCATTATTATTAAACGAAAATCCTTATTAAATGTTGTAAATCACCCCGAAATACAGAATTTAATTTGGATTTTCGTTTAATAATAATTCTTTAATCAGCATTTGAACAAATGCAATTTCTAATTTATTTCCATTCGTAGACTGGCTGGCCGCTATGCATCGTATAAAATGAGCGCTGCTATCCAGAGATCGTCAATTTGTTTTAAGGGTAAGCATTCTTGACTAATCGGGTTCGATTACCGGGCTGGCAAATAGTTTTTGGATAGTAGCTCTCATCGAATTTCCATCTAGCTGTTAACCCAGTTGTCAATATTTGCAGTAGCAGAAGTCTTCTGTATGATTTATAGCATTTAATTAGGATTTTCGTTTCATAATAATTTAAAATTTTGGTATGTTTGGAAAATGTACACCTTTATTCATACCAGCAATTAATGTTATTCAGATACCCAGAAACGAATTTAATAATATTATGATATCAATAGACTTGCCCAGTTATATGTATATGATTTATTATTGTATTGACTCAAACCGTCGAACTTTTCCTATCATTACTACCCTCATTACTGAACTACTGTAGTTTTAAAAATTGATTTCAAGTTGCTCCATGATTCGAACAGTTCAGTCTTGCAGTCAATTAAATCTACGTTATTCGATACCTATATCACTTTTTGAATGAATGTTTTATTTCTTCGATTAATTCAGAAGATTATAAGAAATTGTTCATTACAAATAGAATGTCAGTCTATAATTTCGAATAAATACCTTCTATGCTCATATTGTATTCAGTGAAGTTCCATATTTCATTTTGATGTAACACTACAATGCTTTTTATTCTAAAACTATTATTTTCTCAATAGGGAATTGTTGTTAACACGGGCGAGAAGAGTGAATTTGGAGAAGTTTTCAAGCTTATGCAGGCGGAGGAGGCTCCAAAAACTCCGCTACAGAAGAGTATGGACATTTTGGGAACTCAGTTATCGCTTTACAGTTTTGGTATAATCGGTCTCATCATGGTGCTTGGTTGGATACAGGGTCGACCCATCCTTGATATGTTCACAATTGGTGTCAGGTAGGCTACTGTCATCTTACCTTGATTCTTACTATATTCCACCACCTTGACTGCTTTACAGGATTACCGTAACTTTGAATTATTATTTATTAAATAGGGAATTATATTTCTTGTGATGTGTAGCTTATTCAATAATAAAAAATGATGGAGGTATAGCTACAGGGTCTCAACACATTGAAGGCCTTAACACAATGATTTATGTTAGTAGTAAAACAACCTTTATTGACAAAATTATAGTAGTAAACAATACAATACAACAGTGCAATAATAGAATTTACTACACAATAAATTAAATTATATTTGATATTATTAGGTTGGTGACTGGCATAACCTTTGAAGTTGTTTGCCAGGAGTCGGTCATAGCCTAATAATTGAATTCCAATATAAAATCCTTTCTCAAATTCAAAGCCGCTATCAGAAATGCTGTCAATCTACGCGTATTCCAACTCTTTCCGTTCAGCCATTCGATAACCTCAACCTCGGAGAGTCTACATTTCCCAAGCCATGTTCTTCGGACACTCGCCAATATAGGACAAACCCCATAAAGTGAAGAATGTCGGCCAAATTGCATAAGGAACATAACCACTGTCTCTCCTCTCTTCCATGCGCAAATTTGAGATAGAAGAGTGAACCTATGGCTTTAAGAATCAAACTTATCTTTTTCTATTGTACTCCGAGTTAAGATGAGATTTAACATCACTCCGCTGTTCTAACAGTTTATACAGCAGATGAAATTCTGCTTCATTAGCTCTCCTTACCCATTCAACTCTCATTTTCTCTTTCATTCCTTCGTACATGGACATGAAATATTTTCTCCATTCAGCTCTATTAATCAAACATCTCACAAGGTTACAGTCCAATTCCTCGTCCCATCTCATCCACTCTCTACACCAAAAACTCTTCCTTCTCAACACTTTTTCTGCTAACTCTCTAGGCAGTCTTCCCCTGGTTAGTCTCATAACTCTGAACACATACTCCACATGTAATTTTAAAACGAACAGAAACATATGCTCAATATCAAGTTCCAGAACATAATTAAGTGTTGCCTGTGGCAGCATTAAACGTTTTTTGCAAAAATCGTTGCAAAATCTCTAGCTTGTCGTAGCTCTTATAACCCCAAACCTGTCCTCCATATTTTGCTACTGTTCTCACCACCGCCAAATACACCCTCCACTTCACATTCATATCAATGTCATTTCGAACAATAAAATCTTTCCATACTCCATTTATTCCAAACATGGCAAGAGAAGTTCGTTCTTTGACATGCTCGGCAAAAGATAATTTGGATGTTAATATGACGACTAAATATTTTATAACTGTTTACCACTTCTACCTCTTCACCCGCTAGATACCACTTCTCATGCTCCGCTACATGTCCCCCTTTCTAAACACAAATATTCTAGATTTATCTCTATTTATCACTTAACCCCACTACTCACAGTACCCATGAATATCATCAATCATTCTCTGCTTTGCCTTTGGGGGGAGGAAGCTTATAGTACTAAATCATCAGCATACATAGGAATTTTTTCATTTAACTCATCTAACCAGATCCCTTCCCTCAAACTGTCACACAAATAATTAATAAACAGTGAGAAGAGCAATGGTGATAGCAAACAACCCTGTTTTAATCCACAGGTAGTCTTGAAAAACTGTGACATTCTATCCTTACACCAAAAACTAGCCGTTGTGTCCGTGTACAAACTAGAAATAATTTTGACAAACTGGTCTGACAGCCCTATTGCGTACAGTTCATGAATTAGCGTTAATCCATCTATCTACTTTATCATAGGCGGCTTTCAAATCGATAAAAAACAATACATATTTTCCCTCTACCCCTTATTTTCATATTATACTAACTAGGCTAAAACTGTGGTCGACCGTGGAATATCCCTTTCTAAAGCCTGCCTGATATTCGCATATCACCCACTATATTATTCACGTTCACCCACTTTTCTAGCCTTCCAAGCAGTACCCCAGGAAACCATTTAGCGAAGGAATTAACACAAGAAATCCCTCTATAATTTTCCACATTTGATAAGTCTCATTTCTTAGATATTGGAAAAATTACCGTTTCACTAAAACATCTGGGTATGTCTGTGCTCTGAAATGCATGATTTTTTATAATGATAAGACGGTATTGAGCTATTCATCTGGCGCTTTCTTAAAAAAATCCATCGGTATCCCATCTGTCCCAGGGGATTTTCCATCCTTTCCCCTCAGCAATGCTTTTTCAACTCACTCATATTTATCACTGCATCGAGAATCTCGATCCTATTAATAGGCCCCACATGCACATCAATATCTCTCCCTATCTCCGAGGTAAACTGTCGCTCAAAAAATCTACTTCACTGTTCCGGGGTTATAGAACTACTTTATAACATTTTCGACTTCTTAAACCAGCCTACCGTCTCCCAAAAATTCTTGGAGTCTCTTAATACTTATAATACTGTTTCCTTTTATTCTTAAACAAAGACTTATATTTATATTTTACTTCCAAATAGGTCCGTCTGGCAACTTCTGAATTATTTCTTCTAAATAATTTCAACATTTTAAAGCATCGCACACGCGCTCTTTCGCACTCCCATTCATAAAATATCATATCTCTCAGAAAGCTCCAAAACTGTTTTGCCTCTTCGATTAAGAATTAAATCCTTTGATTTACGCTCACATTTAATTTCACAATTTGCGTCCATCAATTCCTCGAGTATTCTTTGGCTATTCCCAATTCTACAATTGAAGTCTCCCAATAAAATAATATAACTATCACTAAAACTATTATCTAAATGTTCTACTCGTTGCCTTAGATTAAGTAAATATCCATCCCATCTACCTTCCGAACAATTGAAATGGACAGGCATTATGACAGCGCTTTTATTATCGATCTTAAAATCGATTTATGCTACTGAATAATATGAAATTTCAAAAATAATAGCATAGGCCTACACTATCATAATTAAAGTTACAATGAGAAATTTATTAATAGCAATAACAAAAACTGACTAGGAAAAGGACTCATACTATGTGTTGGAGACTGTTAGCTTTAAAACTAAAAGTAGAACCTCAACGATATTTAGACTGTAAATTAATCTAAAATCCTAAAGTAATATGGAGAAGAGAATACTGTTTTGATGTAAAGCATCATGTGTTTGTGCTCCAAAATGTCGTGAATCACTAAAAAGTACTATTTTTTCAAAATTAATCGGAAGTATTACAATTATTATGATACTCGCATCCATTGTAAAGTAACATTTTACTGTCGCCCAAGTATGTCATCATCTGATCACAGTACTAATTTTTGGTTCGATCTTCTTTACAGTTTGGCAGTAGCTGCTATCCCAGAAGGGCTGCCTATTGTCGTAACTGTAACGCTTGCATTGGGTGTCATGAGAATGGCCAAAAGAAAGGCTATTGTCAAGAAATTGCCCACTGTTGAAACTCTAGGTGAGAACTATGTTAATATGGGTTGATAATATACATGAAATCTAATAATCTTGATTATTAATGTTATTTTACAAACTTTTAACTCATAGTTTATTGAAATTAATTAAATGAAAAAAATCTTTATTAGGTGGAGTTAGGACTTTCCAGTCCTCTCTACCACTCAACCTCGGACATTTTACTTATACAGAAATTTAAAATACTTGTGAATGATCGTCGCGATTGAATTTATTCCAAAGTACCTCCAATTATCCATTATTTACTTCTAGTCATCATACATCGTACACAAAGTTAATTACAAATGAAAGATACTCGAATTGAGGAATTTGAACATCACCTTTATTCTAGTATAGTTCTTATAGAGTTTTCAAAAATGAGTCAGTTCTGATACGGATGATATCTTATATTTATATATTATAACTATATTATTTGAATTATTGAAATCAAGCACAATAGTTCAACTTTTCTATTTCAAATATGAATTAATTTGGTATATCTCCAAAGATTTGTTGAAATGATTCTTAGTTTAATATTTTTATATTGCATTACTTATTGAAATTCCCATTGCAGGTTGTGTTGGCGTCATTTGCTCTGATAAAACTGGAACGATAACTAAGAATGAGATGACAGTGACTGTTATTCTTACTTCCGATGGACATCTTGCTGAGGTAACTTGTTATTTACTAAACCTTCATTTACATCAGACTAACATTGACTTTAATTAGGCTAATGTTCGAACTTGAAAAAAGTCCCGGGTTCGGCAGCGAAACTTCCTTTTTTCAAGTGAACGCCATTCAGTCAGCTGATGTCGTAGTAGAGCGAATTTGGTCTCGTTAGAGAGGCCAGACCATAAAGTTTTTTTCCCGACATGTTCAGTTGCCATCTTGCATTGGAACAATGAGAAGCGTGAATTTGCCGCTGAGACTTATTTTTCGAGTGGATGTTCTTTGATCACAACCCCTCGCGGATTTCGAAATAACTTCAATCTAGCCCCTTTGGCTACTGTCCCGGACCGGGAATTAATTGTTACGTGGGTCACTACGTTCAGACAAACTGCAAGTGTGACAAGACGTAGAACTGAAGTCCCTCGGCCCATTAGGTCACCAGAGAACATCGAGGCAGTGAGAGTTCCAATGTTGCGATCACCACAGTGCTCTGTGCAAACATGCGTCTCCTGCTCTTGGACTTTCCGATCGTTTTGTGAGATGAATTCTTTATGATAATCTTCATTTCCATTCATACAAGATGGCAACTGTGTAGGAACTTTCTGAACGTGGCTTCAATTGAGGTAACACTTTCTAGGATACCTCATCTCAATTAGGAGTGATTTGGAGTAGCCAGCCCGATCTCCCTATTTGAACCCTTGTGATTTTTTCTATGTGGGTTTTTGAAATACATTGTTTATTTGAACCATCCAAGGACCCTACAAGATTTAAAGACCAATATCAGGGAAGAAATTGCCAACATAACGCCTGTAGGCCTAATGCTGGCAGGAGTCACGACAAACGCCCGAAATCGGTTTACTCAGTGTATGGAGAATGGATCGTCACCTTCCTGATTTGATATTCAAAACAAATTGAAACAAAACTTTATATATGTGTCAACATTACCAAAGATAAATACAAACTTTCTGGTCCTTACAAAGAGTTTTATTCACTTAAAAAAAAAGAAGTTTCGCTGCCGCACTCTGTAGGAAAAAATCTTCGTCGATTGTTAGTTACAGTAAAAAGTAATAAGTTGTTTGCTCTAATCTTGAACAGCAGAACAAAGAATCAATCCTTTCTGACTTTTCAGGTTAAAGTTTTACTCGTAGCTTGCTATGAATCTTATGTCCAGTGTATACGATGTTTCAACAAGAACTCCATGATAGAAAGATAACACTCAAATGATCATACATTTCTCGCGTTTTAGAAACGTATAAAACCTTTGAACTCATTTTATAACTTAGAGAAAATATTCACTCTGATTTGAAAAATAAACCTCAATATGAAGATTTGATATATTTTTGTAACTGTATATTTTTGGAAGTTCTAGTACGTTATCAAAATCTGGGAGAAGAACACTCTTGCGCGAAGTATGTTACTCTATTTCGATCATAATTAGTAAATTTTGAAATTAGGTTATCATTCACTTTGAATAAATTATTATTTAAACAAAAAATAAATACCCAATTGAATTGTTGCAGGTGTCAGGTGCTGGATACAACGATCAAGGTGAAATCCATATTTACAAATGTGATAGTGTTGAGCATGCCAGGGAGTCGATCTATAGGTTGTTGGAGGTGAGTTCTACATTTATTATAAGTTTTCAAGTTTTAAAATCCTATGCTACTCGGAAAAATACAAATAAAAATCTTTTACAAGATAGAATTATTCAATAGACAATATCTTTTTCATGCCATAATGATCTATTTATGTGGTTGTCTCAGAATTTAGTTACACTATTTATTATAAATCTGTACATGGATGGCAGGAAAGGACTGAAATGGAACTTTCTTCCAGGTTTTGCGGCAGTGCTATGGAATTTTATGATTCATTTGTCAGTTACGAGCAATCCAATAATGAACTTACCTACTGCCGATTCAAAAATTTATAGTGCAGTCCGTTTTCAACGGGAAAGAATAAAAGTGCAACTGGAATTCACCGCGAGTTGTGTAGTGTGTATGGTGACGATGTCAAGACCAATTGTTTCTCGTTTGTTGCAATCCTCTGTTGAAGGAAGAATAACATCACACAACTAACAACGAAGCGGCCGTCCATTCACTTCTCGTGCCTCAAACAATGTCGAAGATGTCAGAAGACACCCACCGTAGCCTTACGCTTGACAAAATTCATTTGCAACTCTCACCAAATGTTGAAATTAGCCATACACACTACACAAATAGCGGTGATTTTCAGTTTCACTTTTACTCTTGTCCGTAAAAAAAAAAACGCAATGACATTATGATTTTTTTCAATCGGCGGTAGAATTGAATGGTATCTCCATAATGGATTGCTCGCAACTGACGAATGAATCATGGCAACCGCATGAACATTTTATACCAAAAACAGAGGCTGCCTCATATAATTGTTTACAATCTTTACTATTTAGAGGATTTGACTGGGGGCTGTTTCATTTAACGAAAGCTCATTTAGTACAGGAATGACACACGTCGTACTATGCTGGTCTAATGAGTGCACAGTTAACAGTCAGTTCCTTTATTAGGAACACAACTCCTTCCCTGTATTAGGGCTAGTTCAGGTCTTTGATGAAATTATAGGTTAATTACAATCAATTCTCACAATAATTTCTCAACAGAGTTGGTAAATAAATTTACCCAGCATGGAAATCAAACTCAAGTCATTCTATCAAAATTATTGTTGTCTCGCTTGTAGGATTTGAATTTTTGTAGTCCTGAATAATTTTTAGATTAACGGTCATATTCGTAATCCCAATATCATGTTTAACGTAAATAAAATTGGAAATTCAAGTACCCTTTTGAAATTATAATGCCATTATCAAGTCATGTTGAACGTCTATTTCCATTCAGTTATTCTAATTTCTTTAGAAATTTTTGAACTTTCTAAATGAGAATTTGATAAAATGCAGAATAAGTAAGTTTTGAGACGATTGAAATAATTATAATGTATATTTTTGTTTCGATTGTTCCTATGCGGATAAATCATTGAGGTTGAAATAGATTTTGTTGAAAAATCCAATGAAATACTGTTTGTTGTTGTTGCAGATTGGTTGTGTTTGCAATAATGCTATAATAACAGGCGAAACATTGCGAGGTCAACCAACTGAAGGAGCTCTTCTTGCGGTAGCAATGAAGGTATCTATCACTTCTTATTAGGTATTTTGTTGTAATTTGATGATAGATTCTCTGGTATGAAAAATACAAACTACCAACTCTGTGAATATTTTTCATTTTTAAATTATTCTCTCATAAAGCCACGTATCATATCTCAAACTGTAGCTTCCATCATCAACTCTTTTTATTAATAAGAAATTATCAACATTTTGCAGTTTGAAAATTTTAGACAATTATCGTACTTAATGTATCTGCTATTACCACTTTTATACTTTCGTACAAAACATTGCAACATGCTCTCTCATATCATCTTCCAATTGACAGATTGTTAGTTATCGATCAGTCATTACATTCCCATCGTTTTCATGATGCAACAATTTTCAGTGAATATTTTTTAGATTATAAAATTTGGAGAGGAAATATTTTTATTATTTATCCTAACATGCATACATCCATATAGACAGCTTTTGAATTTCATTGTACACTCATGACAATTTATGTATTTTTGGCGCAAATTAATAGAATGTAACTCAATTTCAGCATGGCATGTATGGAATTGCTGATAAGTACGATCGCCTGAAGGAGTACCCATTCAGCTCTGAAGAAAAGATGATGACAGTTAAATGCAAACCAAAATATGGAGAAGTGAGTAGCAAGTTTTAGGGTGGCCACTACCGATAGGACAAGTTTGTTGAACATGTGTGTACACACATGTCGGCATACATTGTTATGTCATCGCAGAGAAAGGCTTCGAAAAGAAGTTTTTAAGGTTAGGTTTTGTATCCTCGATTTTTTATGTTCTTTTTCTTCGCTATTCTATTTGAGATATTTAAGTATTGTTGAATCATTATAATTTGTAATTTTCTGATGGTTTATCTATTGTTATTGGTTGTTTATTTTATGTTAAAAGCTGCTGTCAAACAGCTGTCTTTTGTTCGAGGCCTCTCGCTGATGACACTACATGTCATGCATGACGAGCATGTGTGTACATACATGATCAAAAAATGTGTCCTGTAGTTAGTGAGCTCCGCCCCATCTATGCAAAGTTTTATTTTAGTATCCCAATTTTCAGACTTCAGATACAATTTAAACTAAAAATTTCGAGTGGAAAAGATTGAGCATGAAAATCTCTACAATTAATGTTCAGTAACATTTTCACCTAAAATTGAAAATAAGCTCGAAATTCGAGAAAATGTGATTATCCAATTGCAAACTGTTGGCAACTGTTGATTCTATCAAATGATTCACTATGAAGAGATAGCAGACCTCGTATGTCTCCAGCATTATTGTCCTGTCACCAGCTGGCTAAGATCTTTGTTTATAAGTAGACTTGCGATGCGCGAGAACACTGGCGTCAGGTGATCAATTTTCATAACGGCAAGGAAAGTTGTGTGAGTGCGCCACACCAGATTTTTTAAAAATGTAGGTGGAGGAAAAATGTTGTGTACATCACGAGTGAAAAATGTTTTTTCTCCCTCAGGAAAATTGTTGCCCTCGGCTTCACCTCGGGCTTCATACTTTTCCCTCAGGGAGAAAAAACAGTACTTTTCACTCTAGATATACAAATAACTATTTCTATAATTGAAATTTAGTCGGCAACTTATTTGTGAAAAATTATTAAATAAAAAAATACTACATTTAGTTGACTGATCAAAAGTGGTCTAACAAATCAGTACAAAAATAAATATGTGAGCAGAAACCTTCATCGTAATGGATAGCATAGAAAAGAATAGTGGTCTCCGGCTCGAAAATAGGAAAAAAACACATTGCCAGATTTAAATCAGACGATTACATAGCCTTAGGAGTGGCCGTAGTCGAGTGGATTATAAGCTGGCTTTATAATTCAGTGGCCCGGGTTCAAATCCCGGCCCGGGCAAGATCTTGGGCAATTCCCGTGGTTCGGGTGGACACGTTAAATCGTCGGTCCCGGCTGCCTGAAAGGCAGTTTTTAGGTTATGTCAGAGGCCCTGAAATTGATCAGTTGGGACCTGAAAACTCTGACACCAGACCTGAGCCAGCCGGGTCACTCGATATTATTATTAGGCTATACATAGGCTTTCCGCAAAATGACTTGAGTTTCGCTTTCTCACTGTTATGGATTATATTTCAGACCAACGAACAAATTTTCTTTGTGAAAGGAGCCATTGAGAAGATTATTGAACGATGCACAAAATATTTATGGAATGGTACTCTGCAACAGCTTAATGACCAAAAAAAGCAAGACTTTCTTGCAGAAGCTTTCGAGATTGGGCGTAAAGGATTAAGAGGTATGTTCAACATCGCACAAGATCACATTTTCTACAAAGTACAGTCAATATTTGTAATGGCAATTCAAGAGTCAAAAAATGAATTTATTTTGAATGCGAAGTAGTGAAAAAAGCAAATTAATATTGCTGTGTTTTGTGTAAACTCAAATTTTTTAAACCCAGATTTATCACGCTAAAGTCAATGACCAATTTGATCATCATTAGCAAAATTAAAGAGCTTCTTAAATATTTCTTCTTATATTTTTGAAAAGCGGAAATTGTTATTGTTATGTTATTGAATTAAGATAATTTATCGAAGTTGTATTGCTATTGTAAAATATATATAATAGTATTAAATTAGATCGATTTGAAATTGTCATTCGATTGATAATGGTGTAACAATGTTGAAAATATTATAGCTTAGATTTGATTTTATTCAATAACTAGATTATTAAATAATAAAATTGTTATGTTTAGTTGTTGGAATGGCTAGAGGCTCATCGATGCAAGACCTGGTGTACTTGGGAATGGTTGGCATTTGCGATCCTCCGAGGCCACATGTGAGAGAATCCATACAAACCTTGCAGCAGTCTGGTGTCAAAGTCAAGCTAGTCACCGGAGATGCTCACGAGACAGCCGCTGCTATTGGTAAACTCTCCATTGTTCTATTCATAGAATAGTATTCGATAGATTAAAACATTCCAATAACCACATAGTTTTAACACATGAAAGTTTAAAAATGGCCATAAGTATTCATCGTTCTATTAGTGTTCAGGGGTGCCCAGCCCCCCCAAAGGCAATGGCGCATGCCCCCCCCCCAAACCAAGAGTAATGCCCCCCCAAAGTATCCCAATTCTCAACCCTTTAGTTTTTAACATTAGTCAGTGTATGACAATAAAATTCACATCTTACATTCTAATCTTCCAAAGGACATTATTTACCTTTGTTTTTGTGAGGAATTATTTCTGTTTTTATAATATTGTAAAAATATATACCATCGATTCTTATCTCTTTTAAAATAGAAATAAAGTATCTTTTTGTTATTATTTTTGAGACTAGCAGTGCACCCGTTCTTGTTCGGGAGGACTAAAAAGTACTTTACATTACATCAGGAAAAACTACATGACAAATATTTTAATAGGATATTAAAAGATAAGTAAGGGAGGCTTTGCTTTTCAAATATAAAGGTTACTTATAAAAAGTTGAATAATAATAGCATTGATATTCTTTTATTGCAAAAGAATATTGCATAGCAATTTCAGTGAACATTCATACAAATTTGGAACGATTCTATTCATACAGTATATAATGTCGGCAAGTTTAGGTATTCCAAATCCTATACTATTAAACGAGAAATTTCTGTTTAGATGTTTAAATGTTTATATGTTTGTATTTCACCGGATCTCGAAAACGGCTCTAACGATTCTCACGAAATTCAGAACATAGTAGGTTTATAATATAAAAATTCGATTGCACTAGTTCTCATCCCTGGGGAAACTCGCTGAAGGACATTAAAAGAATTTAATCATCCTTGAAGAAACAGCTGATAATTTCGTCGTCTGTTGATGATGGAAGTGAGTGAGCGAGTGCATGTGTGTGAGACTCAGACAAAATTTTGACTCAGCTTGTTGAACTTTTTTACCTAATTCAATCAGGTACTTAGTGGCAGTTGTACAAAAGCCGGTTAAATTCTAATCCTGATTAATTCCAGTAGAACCAATCAGATAAGCTATCTTTTTGAGATGGTCTTCTGTGATTTGGTTCACGTGAAATTAATCAGGATTAAAATTTAACATGCTTTTGTGAAAGAAATTTTTGCATTCCTCTGCGAATTAATCTCAATCCACTGTGATTAGTTAGAACCTTTCTGTATGAACTATGAATATTTATTATAATTTCTTCTTTCGTGATAATTTTTAAATGCTTTTGTAGGTACTCCAGAGCGGAGCTCGGTGCCGCGATATTTATCATAAATTGGAACAGGTTGTCACTGATGTTGTGTTGTTGGTAGTATTTAATTTTTAACATTACAGGAGTAAATAACACAAGTCGAACAAAATGTATCTTTGAATGGTTTGGTTTTTGGAATAAAGATATCATCTGAACAAGTACATTTTGTAAATTCTATCTATTGATACCAAATATCGGGGCACCGAGCTTTGCTCGTTATTTATTCATTGATAAACAGAACTCAATTCTTTGAAATGATTGGGGAAGGACTATCAGGCAGAGCCCAAAACTGTTTCTTCCCCGAATTTTGATCTATTCACTATAAGATTTATAGTTGGAATATTTAATATTCCAAAAAGTAGGTTATGTTTCATACACTTGAATTCAAGTGAAATTTTCAGTCCAAATAATTGAAAACATAAAAGTTCTAATTTAGAATGTTTACATACCAAATTGAATAACAAAATAACACTTACTAATCACTTAGAACTGTAAAATAATGAATAACTTTGAATATTATTATATATACCATCTCATGTCAACAAATCAGATTACTGTATTTTGATCGAGTAAACTAAAATTTCTAGATTTCTCGCGGGATACGATAAGCTAATTGATTACACAGCTGATCTCCCACACAGGCACACGCATCTTCTGATATCGACAGACGACGAAATCATCAAGTGTTTTTCCAAGGATGAATTATCCTTTTCATGTCCTTCAGGGAGTTTTCTCAGGGATGAGACCTAGTGCAATCGAATTTTGATATCATAAACCTACTATATTCCGAGTTTCGTGAAAATCGTTAGAGCCGTTTCCGAGATCCGTTGAACATAAATAACCATATAACCAGATAGCCAGATATAAAAATAGAAAAATATAAACAGATATACAGAAATTGCTCGCTTAATATAATAGGATAACAACTCATAGTCCAGTCAAATGGTCTTTTTTCAGGAAACAGCCCCGAAAGAATTTTTTCTTTGAACATAAATAACCATATAACCAGATAGCCAGATATAAAAATAGAAAAATATAAACAGATATACAGAAATTGCTCGCTTAATATAATAGGATAACAACTTATAGTCCAGTCAAATGGTCGTTTTTCAGGAAACAGCCCCGAAAGAATTTTTTTCGATGGTTTTATTTGTATTTTGGGGCGCTAAATTTTAATCTGAAATTTGCTGACAAAACAGAGGGCGACTTCACCCCCAAAATTTTGGACTTTTTTTAAGTTTTCCATTCAATCTCGAGAACCTTGAATTTATCGAGATAAAGCATTATCTATATAATATTAATAATAATGAAATTTCCAATGAATTGACTGGTCGCGCAGGACTACTTTTTGGATTTTTTATCTGAAGTGTTCCATAAGATACACAACTTCGAATGTGCAAGAAATTTGTGATATTTCCCCCATTTTCACAGTCTCGCATATGCAACGTTGCGTATCTTGTGGAACACTTCAGTTAAAAAATCCAGAAAGTAGTCGAGGTTGTGATGAATTTTCTCCTCTTTTCACTCCCATGAATTATACTTCTGTTTTCAATACCGTTAAAAAGTTACAGCCAATTGAATGATGATCTCTATTTTCTCATTTTTCTTGCGATTGTACTGATATTAAAGAGTCTCTAAAATGAGTACAATACATGATAGAAACTTGCGATTGGTCTTAAATAAGAGAAAATTTCATGCTCTATAAGCTGCCTTAAGTTGATCTTGCATCACTGATTATATCGAAAAACTGTCAAGACTGTGAAAATGAGAAAAATATCGAAAATTTCTTGATTTTCTGAATCAAACGTATCTTACTTGACGATTATATTTCTACAAAAATCATTCACCTCACATGAAAGAGGAGATTCTTTTAGTTTGCGATGTTGTTTATAATTGCATTCCCATTTCAAAGATATTAATATCATCATGAAACGCCTTCGAAATTAAAATAATTATTAGATTAAAATGTACATTAAAATTTTACTCAAGGAAACTCAAACACAGGACCATTTAAAATTGAGCAAAGGAAATCAGAATAATAGTGGATGATGGAGTTATGATTTATTTTTGTCAAAGATTTACCTTCAAACTCATAGGCTTGAAATTACTAAAATTCCTGCATACATATTATCATCAATTGTATTTTTTATGCTTTATATTGAGTTACACTTTGCAAAATATAGCATTGTAAAGGTGGGAAAAAGTATTAAAATTAACTACATTAGGATATCTCTATTTAATACCTTGATTTTTTAGCCATGATTTAAAATGTTGACATAAAATATAAAAAAAATCATGCCCCCCCCAAAAATGTTGATGGCGCAAATTGCGCCATGCCCCCCCTTGTGGGCACCCCTGGTATTTGTAGAAGTTACGTTTCTGTAATAACTGAAAATGAAATTTTTTTCTTGATAAAAATATGTACGATATAAATTTTGAATTTTTCAAAAGAAATTATTATCCACATTCACCTTTTAATCTGACTCAAAACAAACAATTATTAAAATTACATAGAGACCGCGAGATATAACACTCAAGCCATCAAACGGCGAAAGAGTTGTTGGCGTGGTAGGGATGTATCATACAATATCCGCTTTCACTCTGCATGCACACGGCCAGTGTAGAAATTGTTCGAAGCGAGGGTGCCGGCTGTCGAGAACGAACTAACCAAACTCTTACCCCACCCTTGAAAATACAGAGTTGAGTCTCGTGTGGTGGAAGTAGAAGTTTCTTCTCATATTTTGCGGCCTCTACTATATCTGTCTAAGTAACTTCTCGTTTAATTATTTTATATATGTGTAATTGATTTCATGATTTTTTTGTATTGCAGCTGGCATGATCGGGTTGGATACAGTGCATGGACAGGTTCTTTCTGGCGATCAGATTGAAGCGATGACTCAGCATCAACTTGAACAAGCTGTTAACAGTGTTAATGTATTCTACAGGGTTACCCCAAGACACAAATTAGCTATAGTCAAGGTAAGCTCTTAGCCATGGATTTCTCTGAAATATTTACACTTTTCAATTATATCTCTTCAGTTTTCCACACCCGTTTATCTCAATGAGTGGAAATACAAAATTCGACTTCACTTTTCTATTATGTTTAGGGTAAACGAAGGGAATGATTGTTACAAATTATCACTTCTCTGTAAATGTTTCACTTGCGTGTTCTAATGTCTCTCAATAATGATGATTAATTACTCATTTTTAAAACTCACAATCAACACTTTCATTCATCATCTCAGTTGATTTAAGAACTATTATTGTTGTTGTTGATTAGTAAATCTAAGTTTCGAATTTTGATATTGAATGTTACTCTTCAATTTTATTTACCAATGTGAGATTCACGTTAGAAATTCAACACCTGTTTAACGTTGGTTTGCTATCCTTCTCTATTATTAGACAAAGCAGATAGCTTTAAAGCCCTACACACACACACACACACACACACACACACACACACACACACACACACACACACACACATATCGATTTTTGTTTGTACGATATTTTGTAGTACTTATAAATTCTATCAGATTAAACGGAACTTGACAGACATAATCTTTTAGAAATTATCTGTTTAATCTAATAGAATTTATTAGGATGGCAAAATATTGTACGAACGAAAATCGATGTGTGTCTAGCTAGCCTAACTTCGCACCGTTGCCTGCCAAGTCGTTTGTAGGATATGAATAAATTTAATGAAGTACCAGAATTTTCAATCTCAATTACAAGAATATATTATTAAATCATGAAAATACATATTTTTGAAGAGAATATAATATATTTGAGATATTGATCATTATTAACAAGAATCAACAATAATTAATCAGGTATACCGGGATGACTTGGATCACAGCTATCTACTATAGAAGGCTGTGGAAAAATGAACTTGGTAACTATGTCATCCCATCATTGTCACTGATTTATAACTTGAATATCACTAAAGTTGATTTGTATGTGGCCATTAATTTGTGATCCTATTTATTTTTTTATAGAAATTGAGAAAAATTGTCACTTTGAACTTTTCAGGCATACCAGCGCAATGGTGCTATTGTAGGCATGACTGGAGACGGTGTGAATGATGGTGTCGCCTTGAAGAAGGCGGACATCGGCATAGCGATGGGGCAGAATGGAACCGATGTTTGCAAGGAAGCTGCTGACATGATTCTTGTCGATGATGATTTCAACACAATCATGTAAGAAGTTTTTTAGATATTAATAATTTATTATATTGAATTCAATCTCTCGTACCCTTTAATTTTCTTTGATTATACGACCACTTTCGGCCAATCATGCAATTATCAAGTGGCAAAAGCTTAGACATAAATGATAGATGATAATTCAGTATTGAATAATATCCTATTTAAAACCAAGGGAAGGAATAAAATTAGTTTTCAACTCAGTAAAGTCTAGTGTTGATGGTCTAGATGTCTAAATGTTATAGATGAGGACGGTTGACTTGTAAACACCTCTCATGTGAATGCAATGATCAATGGGTTTTCTTAATTTTAAACTTTATAAAATAAAAACTCATGAAGTAAAAGTGCAAAATTTTAGTGATAAAGAATCCAATATATAACTTATAATCTTAAGTGTAAATAGGAAATGACATTCGGTAATATGGCAAAGCAGAACATCGAAAAGGATCTCTCTGCCGATAAAAGCCATATGAATAAATAATAAATGAAAAATAATGATCAATCGAAAAAAAATAAGGAATAGCAATGAAGTCTTTATAGAATCTGTTTTATTTGATTTGAATTTTATTTCAAGCTTCCTCATGTACAGAGAAGAGAAACGAGATATGTTTTCGTATGTTTAATATGGGTTATGAGAATCTAGATTTCAAAATATATATTCTGCCATATAAAAAATATATAAAAAATATATCATATATACATACAAAATATATCTGCTTTGCCATATTACCGAATGTCATTTCCTATTTACACTTGAAATTTCAAAATATATCTTGAAGTACCAATAACAATGTTGAATGTTACATCAGATCGGTGCATCTCGCACAACCATTGAACTCGTCAAAGAGCAAAGGCACCGAGAATCACAGCAAAAACTGCTACAACTTAGCCATAGTCTGACTTAGTCTTAGTCTGAGTGAAGATTAGTTTACAAGGTATCTAAACTCTGTCAAATTATGTGTGTTATGTATCTGTATCATTACTTTTTATTTGTTCATTTCAAATTACAGAATAATTATAATATCGGTGTAGATATTGAAAGTAGCTTTCAATAACTATGATGTTGGTTGGTTGTAGATAGTTTTCTTGCTTTCTGTTGTAAAACACTGAAGCAAAAGAATCATAAAGTAATCTAAATTTGATGTATTTATTTTTCAGAGCTGCTATTGAAGAAGGAAAAGGAATTTTCTACAACATCAGGAACTTTGTTAGATTCCAGTTGAGCACAAGTATTGCCGCCTTGTCTCTCATTGCACTGTCGACACTTCTCAGAATTCCAAATCCCTTGAATGCCATGCAAATTCTGTGGATTAATATAATAATGGACGGCCCTCCAGCTCAGAGGTGAGACTCTACCCATCAAATCAAATTCAACTTCATTCACGAAGTAAAAATACCAATAAAACCAGAATAATAATACAATTATTGCTAGTTTTTTTATGAAAAATTATCAGTCTCAGAACTTTCAACATGAGTTTGCTGAATAGGAATTGAATTTATCATTTTTATTAAAAAATAATAATTTATTATTATTATATATTTATTAGGAATATTAGAATTTCTCACTACAGAAGAAACTGCAGTCCTGTGTATAAATGTAATAAATGTGGATGTGACAAAAATAAAACTTTGTTTATCAGAAGTGGTGTTCTATGTGATATGGCAGGGAGACATAATATGTTATAGGATGCTGAAGGTGCTATTTCAAGAGTTATCTTTTAGAAATATGTATTTTCAATTGTACCTCTACCATAATTTGCAAGAACCTGCATCGTCCATGCATTATCCATATACTCTGTTTATACATTTTTTTTCGTGCATTTTTTCGTATTCATTATCTTTTTTTCACTTTTCAGTCTTGGTGTTGAGCCAGTTGATCATGATGTTGTTAAACAAAGACCCAGGAATGTGAAAGAGCATATGATAACTAGATCATTGATTATCAATGTTTTGCTCTCAGCTTCGATTATAATCGTTGGAACTCTATGGGTGTTCAAAAGAGAGGTAGGTGTAATAATGTCATGTGATCTACTAGAGTGCTAGGGATTAAGAGAAAAAGTCAGAAAACACAATTTTTCAGGGGAGTCATTTCAAAGTTCTATTTTGAAATAGATCTCCTCTATGGAGTATTGAGTTCAACACTTTTGATGATGTGTTGATAATGTGTCTTTTTCTTCATATTTAGAACTGAATCTAGCAATTAACATAATTCTGTAATAATTCTGTAATTAATTAAATGACTTATACTGTTCGACCATCGACTTATACTATGAGTACCAGTTAAATATACTGTTAGTCTCCATTGAACAATGACTTATACTCCTAGAATCCAGTAATAATAAGGAAGTAGGATTGGTAATTGGATTCAAAAAATGTTGACAGCTGTTCACAAACAATTATTTAATTTTGTGAGAGATTTCTTAGTTTAAATCTAATGAACCAAAATGCATCATATTGTTATGGTGTCTCAAAATAAAATTCTCACAGATGTTGATTGTGTAAAATACTAAAATAATAATACATACATCTAGTTAAAAAAGTCTATAATCCTGAATTAATCTGTAAAATAAATCTTCAATCTTCCACCAGTGTAACCATTCCATATTTTTCTCAGTCACGTTAAAACATGCTTTATCTTGCACAATCAGTGCTTATGAAAAAAAGAATTCAAGAATAAGCCACTCACAGTTGAAGATAATAATGACAACAACATGATAATTGATAAATGATAGAATAATAATGAATAATAGGATAATAATAATTGGAATGATGGATGGACTGGCTTCATAAAAATTATATCTTATTGATTTGTCCATGATTCCATGATAAGCACAGAGTTACAATAAGTACCTTACTGAGTAATTTGATGAGTATGAGTACTTCATTCTGTCCAACTAATGAACTATTGAACTTGAAATGAGTAACATTACTGAATGGATTTTTATCTATCTAGTAATTTATGTATTTGTATTAATCTAAGAATCAATCACAAATCTGTTATTATCAAATGCTAATATAAGTGAATTGCTAAATGCTAGAGTAAGTGAATTTGGATGCTAACAGCAACTTTTGCAAGATATAATCAAACCTTTTTGCTAAACACCGACTATCTAAAAACCTACCAATTACTTATGATAATAATAATAATTTATAAGAAAACTGGAATGTAGTATATACGTAATTTATTCTAATGCAACCAGTTTGGAATAGTATCACAATATACTTGGGGACCACAGCTATGCCCCACTACCATCTTCATTGAACTCTTCAATGTCTGGCAAAATATTTCTTGCTTCTGAAGATGTTTTCATTGTTCTATAAAAATCGTGAAAAGCCGGTGGAATGAGTGGAAGTAAATCAAGGATGTCGTTTTTTCTCACGTGAGATTGCCAGGGTTGAGCTGTAGCATCTTCCTGGATTGACATCCTCAACATAGCGCCTCCTCTTGAAATTCATTTTTCTGAATGGTGCATCCAGCTCTAAAGAGCATTTGAATTGAACTATTTGCTTCTCTTTAGTGTAACGGAGCCATCTTATTTCTGTCCATTTGATTGGATTATTGTCAGTGTCCCTCATTCTTTTCGTTAATGTAGTCTACATTGAACAGGTCAGCCAAGTCCAAAAAGTCTACATGGGTTAGCTCAATCACTTTGAACTTCCTCTTCTTACCCACGCTTCTAACCAACTGATGACTTCACCATCTGATGTGTTATGGACTGTAACATTGTATGTCCACAGCTGCCTCTTATAGAAAGATACAGATGTGTTGAGGAAAGGAGTGGGTAGACACTGCTGTAAATCAAACGTATAGCACCTTCTACTTGCATCAGCTTGTGAATTTTTCTTGTCTGAATCTTTTGATGTGTATGCCAGGTCAGCTTCTCTATGATGCAAATCAATTTCTTTCTTGATATATATTTTGGCCTCCTCCTCAGCTAACTTTAGTTTAATTTGTAAAACGTCGCATTTGTGACAGGTATCCTTGGGAGAATGAAATTCTCTTTCGTATATGACTCGACTGACTGGATCAGATGAACTCTCTCTGTATAAACTGTACATTTTTGTCAAGTTGAGGAAGGATGGCAAGAATTTCCTATTACTCTTCCTCCTAGTGTAATGTGACTCATAAGCTGGGAAATAATTAATGTGTGTATGAATCTCAGACAACCTTTTCTCATTTACCTTATTTACAGATGGATCTCTTCCTCGCATGTCCATTCCAGTGATCCCGGACACAGATGTATTTCTATTTGTTATAGCTAATGTAATAAACATCTGGGTTTCATCGAGGACCTTCATAAAACAACCTCTACAAAATTTAATACGGTTGCCATTCACTAGAAAGAAAAAATTGTGTGATACCATCCTACATCTAGCTTTTTCAGGATCATCAGTTCGTTTCCTTGAAACTGCAGGTTAAGTAGACTCCACTAGACCTGCCACAAATGACACTCTTCTGTCTCTACTACCTAAAGACCAATATTCATTGAAAATCTTATTTGTCAAATCTGTTACATCACCGAGCTGGGAGAGCCTTTCTGGACATTTGGCTCTACAATCTCCAAGAAGTTTGGTTTCTCTAGCTTTAATTACTTTCCCTCCAAGTGTTGAGTATGACTTGCCAGCGTTCCTTTTCTGGTATTTTTCCGCCTCCCTTTTTCTTGAGAACTGCCCATCCTTCTTCCTTCTAATGTTAGCTGGTGATTGTGATTAATCATCAACAATGTTTTCACCTTCACACTCTGCAGCTGTTAAAGAAAAAACATCATTATTCCAGAGACATTGAAACATCAAATTCATAAAACTTGAAATGTTGAATAATAATAAAATCATCCAATATTTGGAGATCTATTGATGAACGTTTTGATTTCAATCTGTTAAGATAGTAGTTTATGATTCAGTCATGGATTTGGATCAAGTAACTTATATGAAACATTACAAGTATCAAGTTTAGTATATGGTCAAGTTGTATTATTAGCTCAGATTGATTCAAGAGTTAGATTGTTTAAATGGTTAATTTATTCGTGGAAAAATTGCCTTTTTCATACATACCAACAGAAATATCCATTTCATTTGTCTGTGAAACACTGTGAATACTTCCTTCATGGGCTGGCTGTAAGTTGCTATTTGTTGTTAATACTGTGAATGTCAGTGATTGCGCTTCTGAGTCAATATCTCCATATTCCTCAGCTTTAAAATGAGAGACATAATTATTTTCAATCCCAGTAAAACAGAGCATGTTGATATCAAAGTAATGGAACAGAAATTGTAAATCATCTTAAAAGTATATCACATAACAAGTGTGGTAAGAGGGCGTTTGCTGTACAAGTATGATCGTTTATGCACGAGACGAGCTCGAGTGCAGAATTATCATAAGAGTACAGTAAACATCTTACCAGACGTGTTTTGTACTCAATTTTTTGTCAATGAAGTCTATAATAGCAGATAATTTGAAATAAAAAACAATAAACCTCAACACATTGAATGCCAGCATTGTAGAAAAATCATACCCAAAAAACAGTTGTTCAGCTGTGCAAACAGCAAAATTAGTCAGTAGCCACACATTATCACAGTGCGGTAATGATCATTCTGATGACTTTTACCAGTCCAGTTAACTGATTGAGATTAATATGTCATGATAATGATAATTATTATAAAATGTTTGGAGCTATTTAAGATCAGTTTCACTACAATCTGATCTGATATTACTTTTCTCATGAGTATTTCTAATTCTCCCCTCTGTCTCCTTTCGACAATTGACTTCAGCATGGACCTCCATTATGAAAGGGCTGCGCACGCCTACAAGCATCGACTTGATGCAAGTTACATCATCATCTCTGGCCAATTAAGAAACTAATTTGCTCAAATTAATTTGGGAGAATATTCCTTTTTATACATACCAACAACATAGTATTCTATATCCATTTCATTTAACTGTAGTGGTGAACTGAAAATATTTACATCATGGACAGACTGTGAATCATTGGCAACAAATGGATTAATCATTTCATCGTGGCTCTCTGGTACTGGGGTGATTACCGGTATTTCATTCTGGATGACTGGAGGAACCTCTTGGGAAAAGTCTTGTCCACTATTGTTATCAATTGTTTCGTCTGTAAAAATAAATTTATTAATTAATAAAATGTACTAACATTATTTAATAACACTGTTGTCAATCGAATTTTAAATGAATAATGAAATTAGATAATAACTTTGAATGTCAATATCAATCGACACAATAATTGCTTTACCATCATCGATTTCATAAATTCTATTATTAATTTCTGGTTTGCTCAATTTAATTTGAGGAAATATTGTTTTTTATACATACTAACTCAGTTTTCTATATTCATTCCATTTATCTGTCATTTATCTGGTGAACTGAAAACAATATTGCCATCATTAACAGACTGAAAAAATGTATCATTGGTGAGAATAGATTGATAATTTCATCCTGGCTCTCTGGTACTTTGGTGATTATTCCAAGCATCAACTTGATGCAAGTTACATTATCATCTCTGGAAACTAATTTGGGAGAATATTCCTTTTTATACATACCAACAACATAGTATTCTATATCCATTTCATTTATCTGTAGTGATGAACTGGAAATAATATTGTCATCATAGACAGACTGTGAATCATTGGCAACAAATGAATTAATCATTTCATCCTGGCTCTCTGGTAGTGAGGTGATTACCGGTATTTCATTCTGGATGACTGGAAGAGCCTCTTGCAAAAAGTCTTGCCCACTGTTGTTATCAATTTTTTCATCTGTAAAAATCGATTTTTTAAATAATAAATTTATTGTTAAAACATACAAACAGGACTTAATCACACTGTTGTCAAATGAATATAATATTCCTCCAAGACTTTTTTGACTTCATACTCTTGATCCCAAGAACTCTAGCTATTGAAGTGTATCGCTTACTGTGACTTGTGTTCAAAAGCTACTATCACTTGATTATTTTCGTAAACTCAGCTCAAATCATGGATCCATCCTAGATATTCTTGAGGTACTACAGAACTGATCCTGTTATGTTGTTTTTCTTTTACAAGTTCCATTAATTTATTACTTTACATCTTTTAAATTTCAATTTCATCTTTTAAAATATCTCAGATGACGTTTCGAAAATCAATTATGGAAACCTACATGATGTACTAAACATGAACTTGATAGAATTATTGTAGAATACCTACTTTCATTATCTCATCTTCTTGAATGAAAAAGACTTACAAATTGTCAAAAACCACTGATTTATTGATAATTAGAAAGACCGGTTTCGGTTATTACACCATTGCTTTAAGTAAAAAATAAGAACCAAGAAAACAAGTGTGAAAGATAATAAAACAAATATGTAAATGGAAAAACTATTGACTAATGTATGCTTACAATTTTATGATAAAACTAAATTCGTAGTGTTGTATTGGTTGAAATGAATGTGGTCATTTAAACTATACTGGGAATTTTCCTTAATTACTCTTGTTATTTCTAAAGCCTCTAGAATATTTAAAGATCTGTCTTTGTTATTAACATGCAGAAACTCAACATTCTCCTTAACTGTGAACTTGTGATTATTTGTTATCAAATTTCATCTTCTCTCATCTCAATTTCATTATCTCATCTGCATAAATAAAGTACTCACTCAATCAATCAATCTTCAAAATCGTAATAATTTATACAATAAAAATCAATTGCGAAAATAATTGACCTCATTTTTTGGGATATGAGATAATAAATATGAAAACATAATTACATTTCCATATGTATTTTTCCATGTTAAGCTTATTATATTTATGTTCATTTAATTTTTTTCAGATGAGTGACAACAAAATTACTCCCAGAGACACGACTATGACGTTTACATGCTTTGTTTTCTTTGACATGTTCAATGCTCTTAGTTGTCGATCACAGGTAAGTTAATTGAAATTAATATGGATTGAAATATTGATTTTTTCTAATTTGCCAACTTGAGCATTTAAAGTCATCGTTTGATCAACTATTCAAAAATTCATAAACCAATTGTATTCAATTAAGTTATCTATACTTATGAAATTCTTATCTCACTGATCACGATTTCTGGAAAACTACTGGATGGATTGCAACAAAACTTGGAATATAGCTTTCTTATTAATAAGTCCTAGGTGCTCACTAAGAAATCTTTTGGCGATATTTCAACTCTAAGGGTGGTTTTTAAGGGTTTAAAGTTTGTCGTTTAGCATGTATATTCTTCTTCTCCCAATCTCTTAATTATAATTGAAATGTCCATATCATATGTTACTATAGAACTATAATCTAGAGAGAGTACTTATTCGAAACAGTTGATAACTGGCGACCAATTAATAATTTTGTCAGGTTGGCATTAAGTTGAGATTATTTCATCAGGTTGGCACCAAGTTGAAGAATCGATTATTTATCGAGAACAAATTGATTGGGCACTGCTGCTTCAATCAGAGCTATTCCTGGGAGTTTAAATAATTTTTATTTTTCATAAAACAAACTTTTATGACGGGAGTTGCTTCTATCAATTGATCCTATTCTATCAAGACTAATTTTATTTGTATATCCGACAGATCGCGAAAACTGCTTAAAGGGGTATTTTAAAAACTTCAGAAGTGTCCGTTGTGGAATCTGTTTGTAAAGAATGAGGAAATTCGGCCAAAATTTGACTTGGGCGAAAAAAGGGGTTATTTATTAAAACGGCCAAATAGCTGTTGTTGCTTTTCCTACTGTGAAAATATCTTGCATAGAAGTAAGGCGCTTTCCCCATGAATCAATTATTCCAAACATTGATTGTTTTACCAAAGAAAATAAAAGGTAGCTTTCGATAAAAATATTGGAGAATATGTATAACAGTTCGTTGACTGTCAGTATTTAAAATTAATAGCATCAATATCATCCCTTTCAAACAATGCTCACACATTGATGTGAATCTTACTATGATCTGGTTACTTTAGATCAGATGAAGAAAACAATGTTGATGATCGCTACTGTTTCAATTTCAATCATGTTTGACATTTCTGCTTTTGATGCCAGCTGTTATTATTATGTGAAAGAAGCTCTCATTGAATGAAATCATAATCATTGAAGTCAATAATAATTATACTAAGAAAGCAATTTGTTTGAATATGTGTATTTGTGGATATATGTATCTATGTCGGACGGATCTCGAAACGGCTCTAACGATTTCGATTATATCAGGAATATATTGTGCTTGCGACAAAAAACATTATTTTGGTCTCAACTCTGGGAAAATTCGTTGAACTACCAAGAGAAAGGATTATTGGTCCCTCAAGTAGCAGCTGATCAGAAAAAAGTTCTCCATTGTCTGTTGAAAACATAAGAAAGTGAGAGCAAATAAAAAACATTATAATAGCTGTAGTTGAGTAGGAAGTAGTAGTAGGAAGTGACCGGATGATAGCAAAAGAAATTTAAAATCGATCTCTCCAAACATATGGTAGTTGAATGTAATGTTCATTGTGAGGTGATAGAAATGCGACTAATTTCTTCAGCTTCTGTTTTATTGGTTCCTCTGTTGCTCTCGGTTTGTACGCAGCGATGGCCTTGAGAGAGACAGTTGCACTGTTTGTTAATTCATAATCCGTACTAAATACCACGAGAACCAATCAGAGAAGCCTTCTATTGAAAAAACCGTGCTCTGATCAATTCTCATGATATTTAATCCTGATTGAAATTGAACATGCCTTTGAGCTACTGGGCCTGATATTCTCATGTTTAAAAATCAGCTAAAAACTAAATAGAAAAAAATCCATCAGCTGCTCTTATTTCTTTTTATAATGTCATTACATGACACAAGACAAACCTATTGATATTGATAGATAACAAGTAAATTCTAAAGTTGTCAATTTAGTTAGAAATAAAATTGAGTTAGTTTACATCCAAATTTTCATTTCTAAGCTTTTGGTTTCAAGCTAAGATCAAAGGAAGAAATCATAAATGGTAGCCAATAATCAATGCGATTGAATAAACTCTATTCAGATTTATGCAAATTCACATTGAAATGATCCCACTTCAATATTCATGATTGTAGAGTTTAGGAGATGTGGAATCAGCTGCAATCAATGTTATACTATTATGAATGGACTTCCATGAAAGAAAGAATCAGTGGGTTGGCTGCTTTTACACTTTTGGATAAGTGAAACGAAAAGTAAGTGACAGGCTATGTCAAAAATTCCAGAATAAGCAAGAGATCCATATATACCAGAGTCATCAAATTCCGAATCAACCTAATTTGGAATTTAATCTTCAATTGCCAAAGCAGAAATACCATGATCACTGCTAATTTTATAACTGTCAACGGGAAATATTAATTGCCAATGAATAAAGTTGAGGCCGACTCTTAAGCCCCGCCCCATATCCTACAAAACTCGCTGCAATTAGACTACTCTTCTACGGAGCACTTCCAACACATCAATTAATCATTTGAATGATTTGACTTAATAATTTTCATGTCAAGTTGTGACCTAATCTCAAAAACGATTATAGCAATTTTGGTAGGATTTAGATTATAAATGTTTCACAAAAATAATTTTATCTTTCAATTCCCGTAGCAAAGCACGGGTGCCCTGCTAGTCAGAGATATATTCCTTTTGTAATATTATATCATTAGCTAATAGGTACCTATATAGTGAGTGAGTTAGTAATAGTACCTGAATTACGCCATCTTTCGATAATAACTGTTTTAATTCTCTTTATTATTTTAATTATTTCAGTGTTGAGCTTTTGATTGCTGTCTATTCAAATTTCTGAAATTAATTTCCTCACTCGATGAAAAATGTTTAGAATTCTATTCTAAATCATCATATTTTTCAAGCTTCTATTAGGCTAGTTTCATACACATTCGGTTCGGTTCGTTTTCGGCAAATTCTGATAAGTGTGAAACGGTGATTCGGTTTGGAATCGGTTCCGAATAGCAACCGCATAGCAACGAACGCCCCCTCGACACGAATAGGTTTTATCATATTCGAATTCGTTGCTAGGAAACCGGAAAAAAAATCAAAGCCTTCACACAGTCCAGTCAAGGAAAGGTTATAGAGGGAAAAGTTGAGAAGACAATTTTTGACCCCGCAGCTCTGTTTAGGGTAGTAAGGAGGTAAACATATCAAAAGTCCCCACCCCTACCCTGTGTGCTAAGGGGGTGGGGGTGGTTTAAAGGTACCATTTTTTGGTTTCTCGAATAAAACCCAAAAACAATGAATCCTAAGGACTTCACTGTCATATAACAAATTAAAGCTTACATAATTTCCTATAATAAGCTTCCTACAACTTTTTTTATACCTCTAGTTTTCGAGATATCCGCTCTTGAAGGTGTGAAATTTTTGAAGAGAACAAGTTTGCCACCAATTTTTGCCCTCATAACTTTTTAAAAATCGATGGAAAAAATGCATATTGATTATGAGCTTTTAGAGCATTGAATTTTCTTCAACTTGATGTATAATTTCACACTTTTACGAATTTTCCTACACCTTTTGCAGCAGCTTTAGTATTGAGTGTGAAACCTCCATTATTGCAACAATTGACCAATTGACAAAGGTATTTGGAGGGAATGTTTAAACAAAATTTTTGACTTCGCAGCTTTGTTTAGACTAGTTAGGAGGAGAACACACAAAAGTCCCCATTCCTAACTCATATGCTAAGGGGATGAGGGTGGTTTAAAAGTTTCATTTTTCAGCGTTTTGCTTCCACGCTCTTAACTTGAAAACAATGCGTTCAACGGACATAACTAACAATTCGAAAATCAACACTTTTTGTTCAGTGGAATTTTGTGATATTCTTAATAGTTCCCGAGATATTCGCTCTTGAAGGTGTCTAATTGTTGAAAATAACAGGTTATTATGCAATGTTTTGCTCTTTCAGGGCTCATAACTCTCCAACAATGCATCGTAAAAATAATTACTTATCGTAGGTTTGTAGACCATTGAATTCTCTTTGAAATGATATATTATTTCACCATTCCAAGCTTTCCTTTCATTGTTATAGCAGCTTCAATGTAGGGGGTAAAATTTATTGCTGCAACAATTGATCGTTTGACAATGACATTTGAGTGGGATGTCTGTGACACAATTTTTGACTTTGCAGCTTTATTTGGACTAGTTAGTAGGTGGACATAGCAAAAATGCGCATCTTTATCCCCTCTGTTGAAGGTGTGGAACCGCTGAGTTGACACTTGTTGCAGCAATGTACCATGTGTCAAAACAAGAAACAAATTTTCAATTTGAAAAAATGATCACTCTGAACGTCCAAGATTAATATAATCAAAAATAAACTATTCTAAAGCTGCGTTTACAACGGAGCATTTTTGTTATCAACTACTGATGTTAATTACAAAAGCTAATAACATCATGTTGAGCTGCATTTACACCGGAGTTGATAACATGAGTTATTAATAAAAAGTTGTCAACTTCGACAAAAAATTCTCTTGAAAAAAGTTGATAACTCGTGTTTTCATCAGAAAATTCCTTGTTATCAACAAGATTTATGTTATCCATCAAGAGTCGGTAACTTTTGTTAATGACAGGTTACTATCTTCCCCGCAACCCCCTCGCCCAGCATCCCTACCCTACAACTACAGCTGTTCCCTAATAACTACAGCTGCAGACAGCAGCTGTATTCCGGCTGTTATATCATATGAATACTCTCGTTAAATGAAATCATATGGAAGTCAATTATATTGATAACAAGATCTTGTTAATAACAAGGAATTTTCTGTTAGAAACATGAGTTATTAACTTTTGTCAAGAGAAATTTTTGACGATTCAGCCAAGTTAATAATTTTTGTTAATAACTCGTGTTATTAACTCCGGTGTAAACGCAGCTTAGTATTTCACAATTTTCAATTAACTTTAAAATTTTGTTATTCAAGTAATCACATCTTACTATTTGAACACCAGCTTTTATATTTTAATACCAGCATGAATATTGTGAAAATCCAAACACAGCTGTCTTTGAAAAGAAAATACCTAATAAGAACCGTACGAATTAAAACCTGATATGTATGAAAGCCTCAGGGTAGTTTCACACTCATTCGGTTCGTTTCGTTTTCGGCAAATTCCGATAAGTGTGAAACGATGATTCGGTTTGAATTCGGTACCGTATAGCAACCGCATAGCACCGAACGCCCCCTCGACACGAATAGGTTTCATTATATTCGAATTCGTTCCTAGGAAACCGGAAACAAAAACAAAGTTTTTTACACACGCTTGCCTTTTTTATTTTTATTTTAACCTGATATCGTGATTATCTGAAATTTTCCAAGTCAAAATCATATGGTCAATTCATTTCTGTTAGTTCACAGGAACATTTTTTTCTCAATGAATAGTTTGCTAAAAAATATGAAAGATATAAATAAAAACTCAGGGAGAATTTTTTTCCACGAATATTACATGATTTCATCAATGGAGAGAAGAGATGAAGTTTATATACCATGTGTCAAAACAATGAAAAAATTTTCAATTAAAAAAAATAATCTCTCTGAACATTCAAAACTAACATAATCAAAAAGAAACTTTAAATAATTCACAATTTTTAATTAACTTTAAAATTTTGTTGTTCAAGAATAACATTTTACAATTTAACACCAGATGTTATATTTAAATATACCATCATGAACTGTGAAAATCCAAACACAGTTGTGTTTGAGAAGAAAATACCTAATTATAACCGTACGAATTAAAACCTGACATGTAAAACCTGTCGGTAACGAACCGAACGAATGTGTGTGAAGCTAGCCTAACTGTATTACGATTAATAGCTGGTACCTTGAGTACTCAATTATCACACCATTATCTATATATAAACTATTATTTCCTCATTTTTCATAATAGAAGTTATTAATTGCTGGCTGTTCATACACAAAATCACTACAATAACACAAATAAAAAATTAAATCTCATACAAATTTGTAAACTTCCTAGTTTAGATTATGCTCGAATATTTTTATATTAATATTGATTTTTAGTAAACTACTTTCATAAAGTATTCAAAAACTTCATTTTTTGTTTTTTTTTTGCAGACCAAGTCTGTGTTCACGATTGGCTTGTTCACGAATAAAATGTTTCTTCTGGCTGTAACTCTATCTGTGATTGGTCAACTTCTTGTCATCTATTTCCCACCCCTGCAGTACATATTCCAGACAGAAGCCCTGACATTATTTGGTAAGTAAATTATTGTGGGTTTTTATTTATTTCTACAGGGCTACCTGATAGTTTTTTTCATAGAATTACTACTGTAGTCACTTTTTATTTTTTGAAGGCCAATTATGACATCAAATATTCATTGAAAACTTTATAATGACATAATTGACCGAAACCGGCCGTCTTCAAAAAATAGAGGGAACTAGTAACTCTATGAATCTTGTTTCATTCATGTAGTTTTAATTGGATTCTTGCAACTTTTTACTGCTGGCGATGATCATTGTGTTATTTTTCAATTCGTCTGACCTCTATTTTAGAAATAAATCACCTTACATTATATCTAATTGGGCCCTATCACCATAACCGAAACTGAGTTGGATAATAACAATTTATTGTGTAGGTGAGTTATAAGAGGAATTGAGGTTTATAATGAAAAGCTTTGAAAAGTATGTGGCATGTTAGAAATATAATGAGACTCAATAACATCCTCAGTTTTTATTACTCCTATCAAAAATCTGGTGTGGCGCACTCACACAACTTTCCTTGCCGTTATGAAAATTGATCAACTGACGCTAGTGTTCCCGCGCATCTCAAGTCTACTTATAAACAAAGATCTTAGCCAGCTGGTGACAGGACAATAACGCTGGATACATACGAGGTCTGCTATCTCTTCATAGTGAATCATTTGATAGAATCAACAGTTGCCAACAGTTTGCAATTGGATAATCACATTTTCTCGAATTTCGAGCTTATTTTCAATTTTAGGTGAAAATGTTACTGAACATTAATTGTAGAGATTTTCATGCTCAATCTTTTCCACTCGAAATTTTTTGTTTAAATTGTATCTGAAGTCTGATAATTGGGATTCTAAAATAAAACTTTGCATAGATGGGGCGGATCTCCTGAAATTTTTACAGATATGGGACTTGTGGCAGTTGATAGAGCTTATCAATGACTATTCAAGGTATAAATTTAATCCAAATCGTTGGAGCCGTTTTCGAGAAAATCGCGAAAAACCCTGTTTTTGATAACATTTTCTCCATTTTAGCCGCCATCTTGAATTGCATTTGATCGAAATTGTTCGTGTCGGATCCTTATATTGTAAGGACCTTACGTTCCAAATTTCAAGTCAATTCGTTGATTGGGAGATGAGATATCGTGTACACACACACACACACATACAGACCAATACCCAAAAACCACTTTTTTGGACTCAGGGGACCTTGAAACGTATAGAAATTTGGGTACCTTAATTTTTTTCGGAAAGCGATACTTTCCTTACCTATGGTAATAGGGCAAGGAAAGTAAAAATGATATTTGCTACAAAGCAGCTGCCTTGAGCATTTCTACGCTCAAGTATTCAAGTATTCTCTTATGGCCGCCAAAAATTTATGAAATTTAAATTTGAAGGAACAAAAAATGTGCAATCCCTCACCATCATTATCCCAGTAAAAAATTCCAACCCATGTTTACTGGATTTTTTATATTTATTTTGATTTATGAAAACCATTCACGAAGAGTGTCGGTTTATTTGAGAAACACTCTGTGAGCTTTTCTGTAAGTGTTTTGGGTTAAGTGGAAGAGGGGGCTCTTATTGCATCTACTTCGCCCACAACACTTGTAATATTTTAAAGTGCGATAAATAAAGGCATCTATTCATCTAGGCTTATATTTCTAATTTATTTCTCCAGGGTAAATAGCTTTTCAAATCAATGAACTAGTTCCATTTGGTTTTCTTTGTTATCTCATTTACAAAATATTCATAAACGTTATATTCACTAAAATGTTATCTTTTGTTGGGTGTGTTTCTGATTCGAATGCTTGTTGTTGTGCAGACATAGTATTCCTGGTTTCGTTGACATCGACTGTATTCATCGTATCAGAGTTCAAGAAGCTGTTGGAGCGACAGGTCGAGCGCAGACGCCTTGCTCCCAAGTCGAGCATGGACTTCGTATGACAGTCAAAAGCGCCCAGAAGCAAAATGCGAGTAGACTAAACTGACCAAGTCAACCATCATTGCAAACCATTGCAGCCACTCCATCAACATCCTTCGAGTCTCATCTTATAATCTCTGTTTGCAAATTAATACTACGAGAAACATGCGACCCACATCAATTACATCAGAATGGTAATTTTAGACATCAACACCTGTCAAAGAATTCCCGGTGAATTTATCATATTGTAGCAGTTTTTACGTATGTATGTTCTTGATGTAATTGTGATACAGTATTATGGAAAATCTTCCGATAGATTTGGTAGTTGAATTTTAACTTCTTTCAGCATTGTAAAATAGCCGACAATTCGATTCACCAAACATCCAACAGATAAATGACTTCATCTTACCAAATAGCTTTAAGTTTGTGGATGAGAACAAGAAATCTCGCTTTCCAAGATTCTGTTATTTGAGTTGAGTTTCATTCTCCATCTCTCAAAAAGCGGTAATGGTAATAATTCCGTGTGGATATTTTCTGAGATATTTTCTATAAGCGGCTCATACACTGGCCCAGCATTGCATGTCGTGCTTGCAGGACGGGCCAAAAAAGGAAGGATCGTGCCAATGTGTGAGAAATGTCGTGCTAAGCACGTCCTGCATTGCACAGCATGATGGCAATCCGGAAAGGTTTGATTTCCGTCGCGCCAGGCCAAAAAATATCACTTTCACAACCGTCCTGTAGCACGGCACGGAGCGAACTGAATTTGCAGTGTATGGCGCGCTCATCGTGCTATGCCAAGCTGGTTGTGCCAATACAAAATATGGCAGGACGTGCAATGCACGAGCAGTGTATGGGCCGCTATAAAAATGCCACGATGTCATTCAAATTCATAATAATCCTTTCTTTGATGAGATCCCTTCTAAAGACCAATAGACACTTGAATAATACAAATTCATTTTAAGTATACTGACGTATGACATGGTAAAGTATACTTCTACTTATACTGTATATACCAACCATAGCTCTCGTTATCTCTTAAGCTCTCTTGAATCCTTAAATTTAAAAAGGCTCTAAGAATACTCAATTTCAGTTAACCAAATAAAATACAAAATCCGACTTTCGGTATTTATCTACTTGATAATAATGTAAATAAATAATATCCAAGTGTATTCAGACTAGTTGAAAAAATATACAATTTTTGTTCGTTTATGTATGTGTCCTGCTTCAAGACATGTAGAAGGATGTCTTTGCTTTTGCATCACTTAACGCTGAAGTGATAAAAATTCATGTGAGTTGTCTAGTAAAACCAGCAATAATCAAGAATAAAGCAACACCTACTTTGAAGTGACTGTTTCCTTTTTCAACATCTACAATATGATCTAAAAATAATGCATTTGTGCAGATGAAGAATGAAACTCTATTGCCAATCATATTTAAACTCGAAAACTCAACGTTCTCTTTCATTATGGAGTTGGACTAAATTTTTCGGAATGAACTTCATATTACTGCTATTCTCTATTATAGGTTGATGCTAACATTGCTTCGAGACACATTTCATGCTTAAGATCAATACTTTGATTATTGTAGTAAATGGGACTCTTGCAGTGCGCCTTGTGATCAATGTATATAGAAATAATGCATTGGGAATGTATTGTTCAACTTGATTTTCGACTTCTCGAGTGAGGAATATTATGACAAACTAGTTTCGTAGATTAGAATTGTATTTTTTTTTACATTCTATTTCTAAGATATCAATCTTATGCTGCATCGTCAAACATATTTTTTATAATCCATTGTAATAGTTTGGCCCTGGGTCAAATCTGTGAATCCTTTTAAAACTTATTCTCATTATTGGAAGTATTTATTTTCCCATTAGACACATTTTCAGGCCTTATTCACTCGATTGATCCTTGTAGAAATCTCATCCAATGTCACTTTCATTATTCAGCAAGTTTCAATTTATATTATATTTATATCCACATGTATTTTCTACTGGAAAAAGATCGGACCTCACTCATGATCTGAGATTATCCGATTGACATTTTTTATTCTTTCCATGAAAAAGTTTTTGTTTTGTGACCTACTCTCCTCATAAAAAACGAATAATTAATTGTTGGGTAAATTACAGGGTAAAATTCATGTTTTGATTCATATTTTGTGATTATTAGCCTATATTGAGCTACTGTAATAATTCTGGATTACATGTATGCTCTTTTTATATTAGTTGTATCATCGATCAGTATTATTATTTAAGTTGTTTATTAGAACTTTTTCAGTAGCTTAGCTCAGTAACAATAGCTCAGTTCCCCATCCGCATCTCAAAATAACAGTCACAAATGATAAAACTCTTTAGTTGGTTACCTCCCGGTTTATTGATTGACATTTTCATCTCAGTTCTCAAACAGAAAAATAGTTCTAGGGAGCAGGATGGAGGTTGAACTAGCATTGTGATGTTTAGCAATCTGATTTACTTAATATTATCCCTTTCATCCTAACGTCAATCATTACCGATATTAAGTTTCTAATAATAAAAAATGGCGTCTAGGTACGATACAAATAGCTTCTTCTCGTGACGTTGAGATAGTAATAGAAATTATCACTCAAGTAGCCAATTGTAATTGATATTCGAAAACTACTCGAATGGCTAATCAAGCCAAGAGATAATCTTTTCCAAGTATCATTCTTGCAGTAAGTATGTCTGACTTGTTTAGAATGTTATTTATATTTTATTACATTCCTAAAGAAAGTTAATGTTGTCACAATATTGTCCAATATGTATAGATTTTAAGTTTTCCAATGTTGTTTTATTTTTATGTTATTATTTTATTAAAATAACATTTTTATAATGTTTTGTTGTTTATTTTTATTTCCTTTTTATTTATATTCTAATTATTGTTTTTAGTTGAAAAAAGATTTACAAATTTGGCAAAATGAATTTAGGCCTATTTCAAACTGCGAATGGATTTATATTTCTCATTATAATTTCTATAATATCAGCTTTTCTATATTGGACACTTGTTTCCAGACACTACTGCGAGTTGTTCTCATACTTTTTGCATACTTGTTCTCTTTTGTTGATATGAAGTGATCTTGAAATAGGGCGTTTCAAAATGTTCTTCGAGGCTACAAAAATTAATTGAAAACTATTCCACTTACAATAATGAAACAAGTACTGTACGAGAGAGCAATTCAAACGGGTACTGGGCAGTTAGTTGACCGTTTGCCCGCTAGCTGTAGACAGTAGAGAAAATGGCTGCCACCAAATGGCAGTGTATGGGACGTTCCTTTTTGCAGAAACGACAGTAATCGGCATGACGTACCTGGACATGTTGCAATTAAAGCTTATGCCTCAGCTATTAAATGACTTCATTTTCCAGCAAGACGGTTGTTCTGCCCATTTTCATGGGAGGTTCGACAGTACCTTAACACAACACTGCCTCAACGCTGGATAGGACACGCGTCTGAGAAAGACCAACAATTTATGCTGTGGTCACCAAAATCACCAGACCTCACGCCATGTGACGGGCTGTGTGAAAAACAAGGTCTTCAACCCACTAATGCCGAACGTTATCGCTGAGCTGATGGATCGCATAATCAATGCGGTCACCTCTATCGAAATATACATGTTAGGGCGTGTTTCGACTAGACTTTTGTATTGATGTATGCCCAGTCACCAATGGAGCATTGAACTTTCATAAATGTTGAGAAACTGTTTGAATCCCTGCATCTGCACGTACAACTTTCATTTAGGTAAATGGAATAGCCTTCCTTTAGTGAATTTTCATAACGCCGAAGAACATTTAGAAACGCCCTGAGGTCGACATCTTAAGGCTTTTATGACCTCAAAACAGTTTTCTAACGATCGTTAGAACGATACTTTGTGATAATATTACTTTTCTAGTTGAAAGCATGGAATGTTAGAAAGAATAGAAAATATATTTTTGCTTAAACTGATGACCAATTGAAATGGCAACGATTGGAAATTCAATTAATGTGAACAAATGTTTTACTATCCTTGCATTTATTGGTCTAAGGATCAGTAAATCTTTACCTTGAGGTATTGATGATCTAAAAATTGTAATCATTATAATAGGAGTGTTCCTTCTATTTTATACTAATAGCTTTGTATCTGTTAAATGGAGAGCTAAGTGCCTGTTGAAATGTTTTGGTTGAAATGTATTTAATGATGTTACTTGTTACTATCTTATACCAAATTATACTATTCTGTATATATTTGCTATTTTAAACTCTACCATATATTTATAGGTTAGTAGTATGGGAGGTTTTCCTAATTGCTGTTACTCCAGAAGAACTGTAGGTTTGCGATGGTGTAAATATTGACTGGTCTACTCATACTTCTGGGTTTTCATGATGAAAATTGAAATTGAACAATTGACATTCCATTTCTTATGATAATGGTTATCATTAATCTTGTAATACTGGTTGTGGTCGTCTTCAAGGACTATTATAAACACTGTAAAATTAGTTATCTGAAGTGAACTATCTCCGTTTTATACCTTGAATATATGAGAACATTAATGAGTTGTCTCTTATCTTGCGGTGGACTCACACCGCTATAATATTCTAATCAAAAGTGGCACAAATATTCATTTGAGAAATTGAAAACCTGCTTTTAACACTGTGAATGTATGTTAAGAGTCGTGTATATTCATTTATTTGTGCCTTGTTCAATATATTGGTCCCATGTAAATGAATAATATATTCATGTTATTTATTAATAGAATATATTCTAGTCATAGATTTAAAAAATTGATAAAACTCCACTTTTAGTGTGACTAATAATCCTAGGTTAAAAACTATATTCTGACAACTATCTAGAATAACCCTAGTGGAAAAATAATTCCGCTTGCTTGTAGCCTACTCATTTGAGTTTTTTATTAATAGCACCATGTTTTGCTTTTGTACGACAAGAATTGAATGCTATTTCACATTCCATTAGTCTGATTATCGTTTGCTTCATTTTTATGGTATTTCTATCCATAGTTTTATAAATATTCCCCCGCACATGTATACTTTCCACTTTACAGTTCGCACCATAAATTTAAATTTCCACTTTATGAAGAAGCATGACATAACGCTTCGAGGTACCTCCTTGAATCACCTTAGAATTTAGTAACTTATTATACAATGCAGTATGATTGATTGTGAAAATATTCTATTCTTGATATTAATGTAACCACTTATGTACTTCAAATAGAATTTGAAATATTAAACATAAGGAAAGCTTAAATTCTTGTAGGTCATTAATATCGGAAGTCATTGAAAAATACGCGTATTAAGACTCACTGTAAATACATAGACTAAATTATCTTGTAAATTTCAAAAGTATTCCTACGCAACACATAAAATATGAATGATAATGAGAGGGATGTCTCATGAGATGTTCTAATACTCATGACTGGGTTGTGGTGGAAATCTCTTGCCAATAAGTATATAACCAATAGAATTAAATCGACACTCGACTATAGGCTACTACCGATTTTCTGATGATGTGCAATCTTACAATTTTTATAACTGAAATGATCTTAATAGTTATGCTATTCTGTCCTAACAGTTTCGGATCTATAGAAACTAGTCATTTTACAAAAATGTTAGGATTATAAAATATCTGTTTTCTTGTTAATGGTGAAACAACTCAAGAAAATACCTAATAGGCCTATGTGTCTATGAAACTTGTTCGATAAGCAAATGCATAAATTTAAAATATTTTTCCCCTTGAAAAATATAGAAAATACCAATGTAAATAGCAATAGAATATTTCAACATAGAATTTGGTCAAGATTCCCCCTCATAGATATAATATATGAATAATAACTGTAACTGATGATATCCGAAAATAGGGTTTCTAAATATGATGTAACTGAATATATAGTCGAAATAGAACCCAGTCGGTTTAAATTAACACAACATGGAATCTTTAAATGATTATAGCAGTTTAATAGAAAAATTTGTGATTACATCTAAAGTAAAAGTACTCGTAAATTTATTGATAAATAATTAGTTGAACTATTTTAATCTTATTGAAGAGGTTTTATTGTTTACTATATTGAGTTTAGTTGGTTTGATTCCTTGCTGGAATTATATTATTATAATTCATTATCCTTACTCAACCACTTATTAGCTTTAAAATTTTACGAAAACCATCCTTAAAAAATTGATGATAATGCCATGACATTTTAAAAATACGTTAGAATTTATCGCACATTCCATTACATTTAAAATTGTTGATGAATTTTTTAATTGTCATATAATAATATTCCTGTTACCGTATCTATTGAAGCACAATGATTGCTTCTTATACTTTATATGAAACTTGTTTTTGTTGGTAGTATATGATTAGTAGTTGGAATTATGGTAACAATTTTCCCGTTTTCACGTTTTTCAATAATATTACCGCAACAATTATTATCAAATACTGTATGCAATGCAAACAATAGATATTTTTGTGGTTTTTATGTATTATCTAGCCAAAGTTGTGGGGTGAACTGAAAAATTGTGAGTGTTTTTCGCGTTATTTGTTTTTGTGAATTTATTTATTGGGAGAAGAGCTATCTATCACTTGGAAGTATAGTCGTTTAGACATAAAGGACACCTAATTAATATTGGAATAATTTCTGTGAAATGTTTTATCATTGTGGTAAGAAAAAAGTGCTCGCCTTTTTATATTTTAGTATAGTTCATGGAATTATAATTTTGTCGATAATCAAAGATTAAATAAATTTGTTCTTTATAAAATAATTAGACTCCAAAAGTTAATTATTGTCGTGTATGTGGAAGAAATTCAATAAAGCTATATGTCATATTGCAAACCATAGCCTATATTCCATTTTGGAGGACTATTCAGCACAAAAACTGCCTATCGTACAAAGTATGAGAAATGACCTAGGGCTTGAGTTCTTTTCACTGTAGGTACCACATTATATCTTCAATCAATGAACACGATATTCATTTTTATTTATATATTTATGTTTCATGTCATATCCTGCTAGTGGAATAATCTTGTATTTACTCGGAAGTATGTGATCCAATGAATTTGAATATAGTGGACTTCTTCTTTCTCACAATAAATTGAGTTTTCAAACTTCATAGGCCATTTAATGAATGTATTGTTCAAAAACTTCAAAACCTGTGAAATACCACAAATAATATATCGAAATAGCAATATAATTTATCATAATAAACTTTACCGTATAAAATAACATCATTTTCAACAATTTTCCTGGCTCTCATTTTACACTGATCCAGTGTGCCATTATTTTACATGTTTATCTAATGAAAATTATCATTTCGAATTGGCAAGAGTCACCTTGCTCAGTTTCCAGATTTATCAGGATGACATAAATATATATACTCATGCTAATATTGCTTTACTGAAATGCCTAAAAATCAATTATTGCGTGTATTCTACTTTTCAAAATTGTTTGGAAATATAAATATGTTTTAAATACTCTACTGTTTTAGCCTATTGAATGTTTGAAATAAAAAATCACTTCTTGAAGATTGTTAATTATTACAAAATATTTTAATACTTTTTCCTCCTCAGGGGTCAGGTGCTTTTGATACAGGATCCAACCTTGTAATAATTATAAACGTAATGAAATATGAAATTGAGATGAAAAGCTAACAAAAGATTCATAGTAATCGAAACATCAACTTTAAAAAAACTGGTCCGCCATCTTTGATCCGCCATTTTGAATGCAACTTTATTTTTTTCAATAGGAAGGTGGTCATGCGATACATGATCTCAATACGGAATTTCAAGACAAATTGAATGGCGATAACCGCACATCGATATCTCAAACTATTTGGAAGATATTAACATCAATGCCATGCAAATGAAATACATACAAGTGGTATTGATTAAGAATGTGAATATCTTCCAAACGGTCTGAGATATCGATGTGCGGTTTTCGCCATTCATTTTGTCTTGAAATTTCGTATTGAAATCATGTATCGCATAACACCCTCCTGTTTAAAAAAATAAAGATGCATTCACAATTATGGCGGACCAGATTTTTAGTCATAGTATAGTAGTATCTTCTAATTTGAGTAGGATCCCTAATCACACCCACCGTCAAATTACCTTTGTGTATGAGATATTAAACCATTCCCGGACTTTTCACCCACTCTGTATAATTCATCGTGTATATATTGTTCTATTTCCATACAAAGACAGAGAATTAACAAATTTTCACCTCATAATTTTATATTTTGTCTAATAAAAGTTTACGCTCCCGTTTTTCGAGAAAGATGTTTATCATAAACGTTGTAGCTCGTTTCAAGACCTTTAAAATGATTTATATTTATTTATTCACCAAAAATATTTACAATACAATGTATATACAAAATTAAGCGACGGGATACACCCGAAACGGCTTACATAATTAACGAAAAACAGTTCAAGCTTGGGACAGAAATCAAATTACACTATCTCAATTTTAGGATACATTTCTTTTTAAATTCCGGTAAAGAATCTCTATTTATATCACAATTTTCAAACATTTTATCATTAAATAGTTGAAGCATAATTAAAAATGAAGAATTTTGAAAGCAAGTGGTGTTTGGTTTTAAAATATGAAATGTTCTATTAACTCTGAATGCTGTACACCTTGGTACAACAAAAAATAACTTTTCAAGCAAATCCGGACAATCTAATAGATTATTACACAACTTATGTAGTATACATAGCAAAGCAACCTTTCTTCTTAGCTCTAAACTATCAAATTTACAAATTTCTCTCAATAAAATTGATGGATAATCTCTAACACAACTCACACCATTGACTTTATAATAAACATATCTTAAAAAATAGTTTTGAACTTTTTCAATCTTGGATACATATTTTTTAGTTGTAGGAAGCCAAAAATAGTATTACAATATTCAAGTTTACTCCCAATTGAACTGTTATACAATACTTTAATTGCTTCAACACTTTCAAATGACTTGGAGGACATCTTCAAAAAACCAACAATCTTAAAACTACTATTGATAATTTTTTCAATATGATTACGAAAGCTCCATTCACAGTTAAAAATGACTCCTAAATCCTTTTTGATGTTAACATATTCTAATGTTTCCTGACCTGATTTATATGGAAAATAATTTTTGTTTTTACTTCTTGAAATTGACATAATATCACATTTTTTAATATTTAAGAATAATTCATTTTCAATACACCAATTATCTAAATAGTCTAAATCAGTTTGCAAAAGTAAATTATCTTCATAAGATTTAATCTCCTTGAAAATCTTAAAATCATCTGCATATAGTAACACTTCAGATTTGAAGAGGTAAGCGACGTCATTGATGAAAATAGTGAATAACAATGGACCCAATTTTGAACCTTGGGGTACACCTGATTTTGCAATGAATTTTTTTGAAGAAAAAAAAATACATAAGACTCTATTATTTAAATAGGAACTAGAAAACTTGACAGTAACATTTGAACATCCAAAATCATATAACTTAAGTAGAAACTTATCATGTAATAAAGAATCAAACGCATTTTTAAAGTCAGTGTACACTACATCAACAATACCCTTATTATCAAGAGCCTTATTTACAAAATATGAAAAACATAATAAGTTTGATTCTGTAGATCGCTGTGGATAAAAACCATGTTGTTTGAAACTGATATAACATTTAGTATATTCAATTAGCTTCTCATATATAATATTTTCAAAGACTTTAGCTCCACTATTAAGAATGGCTACAGGCCTAAAATTACTAATCTCATTTTCTTTGCCTGATTTAAAAATAGGAGTGATTTTAGCTTCTTTCCAGAGAAGAGGAAAACTGACTAATTCACAAATTAAATATATACAATAATGGCAAACTTAGTTCATTCTTCAATTCTTCAAAGAAATAGGTAGGTATACCATCTGGACCACTACTTCTTTTATTCTTAAAATCTTTGAAAGCGTTAGCTACATCTATCTCACTCACTTCTCCTAAATTGAAACCTACAGTTTGAGACAAAGTATTATTATCTTTGAGTAAATCTTCAATATTATATTTAACATCTTCCTCCATGTACACTTATTTGAATAAATTGACAAAAGCATCTGGAATATTTTTTACCTTCATATTTAACATTACAATATGTCATCTCATTCAAAATTGTTGTTTTAGACTTCAAACATTTTACATACGTCCAGAAAGAATTTACATCTCTAGAAAGTGAATTCTCCACATTTCGAATATAATTAATATATGCTACATTAATTTTAATTTTAAGATCTGCACGAACTTCTTGCAAACTTCTTCTTCTTGCGAACTTCTTCTTCTTGCAAAGCCTTATTATTTCGTGAGAAAACCAAATTGGATATTTCTTTTCAGGGCTTAGTGCTTTCAATGGTATACACAGATTAAACAATTTAAACATAATTTTATAAAAATATCCAACTGCCATATCTAAATCATCTAATTCATATAACTGACTCCAGTCAAATTCATTTCATATTTTTTTAAGTTCTGACATATTAGCTCTTCTAAATACAAAATATTTATTTTTTGAGGCATATTTTCACGCCTAGCAACTATAAAACGGCTCTTTGGTATCTCAACTACAATATTCAATGGAGGATGATACAAATCAACAGCTACTAAAGCATCTAATTCCTGATGAACATCAACTCCTATACTTGATAGAACAAGATCCAACACTCTGCCAGTTGAATTCACTATATTATTAAACGATTGTAAATTTAATAAATTTATGAAATTAGATAATTTTATCAGTAATAACTTCAAATACCAACTTTTATTAAAAACTTGCAGGTAACTCGTGCTCCGCAAGGGTCCAAATAAAAACTTGAGCTACTGAAACCTTGAAGAATTGAAAATAGGCCTATCACCATTCTCGGTGAATTAAGTATTGGAAAAGATCGATTAATGAAACTGCTGGATGGTTACACACAAAACAGTCATTTTGTTTTTAGTCTGGGCGTTTAGAATAAAATACATGAGTGGTTATGGAGCAGCACACACTCTTGTCTACTATCTATTGACGGCTGTTGGATGACGCAATGATTATAACAGCTGATTTTTATTTCTGTGTGTGGCCAGCTCACAAATCTTCTCCCATAAAGGCCATTCCACACAGCACGTGGCGTGCGTGGCTGGACGCACACTAGCTACTTTTCAAAACATCGCTTCCCAGCTAATCAGATGAAGCAATTCACATAGCAGCCACGGCCACGCGGCAACGCTTGCTATACTAGCCACGCGTGGCTACCGTTCGCTCTCTGAGCGATCTTTTCAAACGTGTCCGGCCACGTCTTGGTCCGAGCATGCACAGAACGTATACTAGATGTATACTATCGTATAGAACGTATACTATCATTGTCAGCCGAAAGGTCGCGCATTAAATGATGGAATTTGCCATAGGTCTTCCTTTTTTTATTGATTGGATGTACCCACTGGTCCCATGCTGTCACCGAATACAAAAAAACCAGCTCATTATCATTACTACCGCTGCTGTTGGAGTCATCAAACCAAATTTATCAAATATAAATATGTACATGTATTGTATGCCAAGTGGAAATAAACGAATTGAATTGAAGGTAAGCCACAAGAAAATCCAGATTCACACCACGGGACCATCGGAGTTGACATCTTCCTACATACTGACGGGAAACGTGGCCGGTATAGCATCGCAACAGTCGTGGCGGTGTGAATTGGCATGTGGCTAGCGTGGCCGGCGTGGCGTGCGTCCAGCCACGCACGCCATGTGCTGTGTGGAATGGCCTTAAGGATAACATGTAAACTTTGAAAGATCGTAGGAAAGAGTCCTGAAGTCAGATTATAAATTTGGTAGGCCATAAACCTGGTCCTGAAAATAACGAACACAACTAAAAAATCATCAAATTTGGTGCACACATAAAAAAGTTATTGAACGTCAAAATTTTGAGGCTCGATTTTTATTTATATAGATAATTTTATAATGAACTAGCCGTCAGGCTCGCTTCGCTCGCCATATTCGTCTAGCCAGGGGGCTCCGCCCCCTGGACCCCCGACTGGATCGTCCAAGAATAAGATAAGCAGGCTCGCTTCGCTCGCCTGCATTTTTCATTTGAGCATTTTTATCATATGTTAGGACAATCCAGTCGGGGGTCCAGACAAAACGTCTGGCTAAACGGATATGGCGAGCGAAGCGAGCCTGACGGCTAGTAATATAATATTCCCAGGATTGAAGTAGCAGTGCCCAATCAATTTTTCCGCGATAAATGCATTTAAATCTTCAACTTGGTGCCAACCTAACAATGTCAACTCAACTTAATGCCAACCAGACAAAATTATTAATTTAGTTGCCAGTTAACAACTGTTTCGAAGAGGTACTCTATCTAGATTATAGTTCTATAGTAACATATTATATGGAAATTCCAATTATAATTAAGAGATTGGGAGAAGAAGAATATACATGCTAAATGACGAACTTTAAACCCTTAAAAACAACCCTTCGAGTTAAAATATTGCCAAAAGATTTCTTAGTGCGCCTCTAAAGGGCCAACTGAACATACCTACCAAATTTGAACGTTTTTGGTCCGGTAGAATTTTAGTTCTGCGAGTGAGTGAGTGAGTCAGTCAGTGAATGAGTGAGTGCCATTTCGCTTTTATATATAGATTTACATAATTAAAATGAAATATTTTGTTTATTAATTATTAATTCTACATTGGTAAAAGACGATCTGGCAACAGAGCAAAGCAAGAAATAGATGGCGCCATCCGCTTTGCTGAATGATAGACAAGGATAGCAATACCATTGCTAACCAAACACTGCCCCCTGTGGGTTGAGGGAGCTTTGAATCGATCATCATACTCAAGAATGTGTTGAAATCCATAATTCGCCCACAGTATCCATGCTTGCAGTAGGAGGCGACTAAAATGGACCTCAAGGCAACTCCAGAAGTTGCCTTGCCTTCAAACCCACGGGATCTGCCCCATTAGGGCAGTTTTGGAGGGGCAAAAAGAAAAACCCAAGAGACCAGAGATGGGCGAAACTCCAGGCACAAGACCAAGACCCAAGATCAAGACCCATGTGGGTCAAGAGGCTGAGTCGAGGGTGGCCGGGCGCCGGGCGCCCTAGAGGCAGTTTGGCGTCCCCTCTCTCAGCGGAAGGACCTACAAAAAGACCAGGAGTGGAACTCACGTAGATCACGAGTTTGTGGGTGGAGAGCCCAAAACTCACCACTGCTCAAAGAAGGGCGGCCATTCAGGCAAAACGTCTTGGGAGTGGTGAGGCTTTTGACCCTGCAAAGTTTCGGAGGGGCAAAAAGAAAAAGCCCAAGAGTCCAGTGATGGGTGAAAACCAGGCACAATTGTGGGTTAAGAGGCTCAGTCAAGGGTGGCCGGGCGCCCTAGAGGCAACTTGGCCGCCCCTTCCTCAGCGGAAGGACCTACAAAGAAGGCCAGGAGTGGAACTCACGTAGGCCACGAGGACTAATCAGTCACAAGAGACTGCCAAGCATATAACACTGGATTGCGAAAAGGATTGCAACCAGGTGATGAATGGAATGTTAGTATAAGGAAAAACTCCTGGTTCTTGTAAAGGACATAGGTATTGGTTTGCCTAACTAACATATTACTTGGGAACACAATAAGCTTCGGTTGACGTGTGGGGTTCTTTGAACCTTTGGATCCTTGAATCCGTCCCTTCAAAAACAATAAACAATAATAACCAAACACTGTCATTATAACCTACTGTACCTCACTATAGAACCAACAGTTCTGTTCTTTTCGGGGAAAACTATTATAAAAACAGTTTTTTTCTGCTTTCAATGCCATCCACCTCGGAAGCCCATGATAATAGAGAATTGAATTTGGTCTCAAATTGTGGACCAGGAGTTCACCTTTCACGTGCATTATATTGAATCATGAATAAATAGTTTTGAAATAAATTAGGTAAGTTCAAAGAAGCCGAAGATTTCAAGAAATTCATCCTCTCTCCAGAATTCAAGAGATTTTTCAATAGAACGGAGTGAATTTGAGACTACAGGGCTTTAGAGGATAAAATTTTCTACAATATTCTATACCAATAACTTGTTGTTTTCTTGCACTAATCTCTAGTTAGTGAGTGATAAAATTAACAGAAAAATAATGGAAAAATAAAAAAATCAAAATTTCTTTCTTTTTAATTAGGTGAAACTTTTCGATGGTGAGTCAATTCTCGATGAAATTGAGGAGCTTGAAGAGGATTCATTTTTCTACAGACTGGCACTATTCAATTATTTTATCCTGAATACTTTCAGAATGGGATCTTTTGATGTAAAATTGTGCATTATCAAACATAACCGCAATTTTACAATACTGGCGCTCTTCAATGCCGATTAGTGTATCTCATGCTCATTGAATTTCATGATGAATATTGTTATGAGGAAATTGATATGTCCAAAGCTCCGCTAATTTATGTAGATTCATAACAATATTATCTATATTTATTCCAAATTGTTTTTTTCATATCATATACAGTTCAATAATTATTTTCTTAGTCTATATATATTATGTAAATTCATCTATATTTTTGCTGTATTGTAAGCTATTATATATAAATGTATATATTGTAATCTACATATATAAAGTACTCAATCAATCGATCAATATGCAGATGACCTCCAAATTTATTTAAGCTGTCCCCTAACCAAAATTAATGAAACAGAATATATGATGAATCAAGATATCAATTTTATAGTTGAATGGATAAAGAAAAATGACCTTATAAGCTCAATCCCATCAAAACACAACCCATTATAAAAGGTTATCCTCTTCTTATAAACAATATCGACCTTGAATCGATTCAAAAGATTAGTGTAGATGGTAATGACATTCCTTACTGTAGCTCAGTTAAAAATTTCGGCATTATTATGAATAATACTCTTGACTGGTCAGAACAAGTGAACAAGACATGTAAAAAGTATTATCTGTCATTCACTCACTGAAGAAAATCAACGATATACTCCCTAGAAACCTAGAAACATTAAATTATTATTGGTCTAATCTCTTATCTTCCCACGTTTAATGTATTGTAATTATGTTCTCAACGACATGCAAGACACTCTGAACGATAAACTACGGCGTGGACAAAATTATTGCCTACTTTCGTCTACTCTCTACAACGTCATGAGCATATCACCCCTGCCCACATTGCCAGTCCAACATTAAAACTTTCCGATCAAAGACTTTTTCGAATAGTCAAGCTTGTTAGAGATATTTTAAAATAAGGAAATCCGAGCTATTTTAAAGATGATTTCAAATTTGTTTCTGAAGGTAAGAGGACTGATGCTTCATATACTAGAGCCGGAGAAAGTACTTTACCCAATCATCGAATTACTATTTTCACAAAATCCTTTTCAGTTAGTGCCTGTCGTGCATGGAATGCACGTCTTGTTTCCATCTGGTCCATCGAGATCCTTACTTTGAAAAAAACATCTTTTGGAACATCGTTAGGATTTGACCGCATATCGATTGAAAAATGCCGAAAAATTCAAAGATTTCTTAGCATTGTAGGAATTTGTAGGTAGCTCTAACGCTGCTCCAGTAGGAAGTTTATCTGCGGAACGATCCTGAGTACAGACGTGGGTGGGGGGGAGGAGGATTGGGGGCTTGAAGACACTGTATTTTGGGGCACTGGAAATGGGGGGAAGGCGTTTTTCAAAATTGTAGAGGGGCGCTTGTTCCCTTCGCCTCTCGCTCGATGTGAGAGCCCAAACTATTGATCGGTGTGGCAGGAGAGCAGGATAGGATAGGGTAGGATAGGGTACTCTGTGTGATCCTGCTCTGCTGTGCGTTGCGCCGTGTTTCGCCTGACGCTCCACAGTCCAGAGCCAGTCGGCCTGTTGTGAGCGCCGCTGCTGTTCTCCTTGTTGCTTGCTCCGATCCGTGCCCCCCTTGGCCCATTGCGTTGCGCCCCTTGGCCCACTTATGGCCCTCTTGCCGACTTCGACACACTGCTGAAACCCTTCCTTCTTTGTGCCAACAGGTGACACACCATCACTTTTATTATCATGAATGCTGTCATTGTTCTGTTGTCACACTTCATCCACATGATGTTTCACCAATCCATTCATACAAGCATGCTACGGTACCTTCCACCTCGATCATATCGCCTCAAATCGAAACTTTACTCGCCATCGGCTTAAAAGAATGAATTCATTTCTAGTATACCACATTACATTGTCTCGAAAAAAAATGTTCTAATAGATTCACTGAATAGGTTGTTATAGCCTATTATCAAATAGACGAGATATTTGACTAATGATAAAATAACATGCTGTATCCATTCACTTGTATTCAATCCACATTATATGTCACCTATTTTCATTCCCTTAATATATTCTGACATTCATCTTGATAATTTTTGCAGTGAAAATGCTACTTTTATAGCATTATAGCACTACAAACAATAAATTCATCAATCTCTTTCTTGATTGATTTTTGTTGTTATCGTTCTCCAGAAACCTTATACAGATTTATAGTGATGTTGAGCCAAAAAGGTAGTGAACTGTAAATTTGTGAAACGGGATGGAATGGAATACGTAATACAATGATATTGTTGAATTTCAAGCTCACCTCATAACATGTTGAAGATCACAGCTTATTGCTCGCCATTGCTCATGTTACAATAAAATCTAAGTATGGAATCTAGTCCGAATCGTTGAGGTGTGGCAATGATGCATTTGGTTTTGCTAGACGACGCCACTTTTTGATTAAATTTATTCATAGATTTACAACTTATTCAAACTTTTACATTCCCTGTAATACAGTTGGAAGGGTTCAATTTATTTATGATTTAAATGTTTAGATGTTCCATCTCCAATTAAAAGACAAGGACAGCTTTGTTATCTATAATATAATAAAGGAAAGAATCGACTTATACACGTACGGGATAGGAAATTACGAATGACGCATCATCTCGTCTTAACTACTGAACTGATTAACTTGAAATTATGCATATAGATTCTTCATTTACCGAGGATGGTTATAGGCCTGTTTTTAACCCTTAAGATTTCATCATGTCAAGTTTCCAGTTTGTCAAGTTTTAATTAAATCCTTGTGGAGCACGGGTTACCGGCTAGTAATCAATAAACATAACTTGCTGATGAAGCATCGAGCATTATGCTGCCCATTCAGCAGATTCTTTGAAAGTTGATAATATTGGCAAAATTAAATTTTTGAACGAATTATCGGTAGGTGGAGAATACAGATGAGCATCTTTGGACTTGACGAAGGATTGGACTCTTTCAATATAGTCAGAAATAACTGATCGTAACTGAACTTAACTGATCTATACAATACGAGTATTTTGATCATTCATCACTAGATTTGAGAAACGATTCAGCCGAATACATCGAACTTTAACAAATACTTTGAATGGTACTTCATTAGACGCATGCTAAGAACTTGTTTGAACATTTTCTCTAGAACATTCAAATTTGACAAGAGATCAGATTGGCTGAAGTTTACAAGATGTTCCTAAATTTTTGGTGGAACCGGGAGGAAGATTGATGGAAAGAAAAGGAAAGGAGTATGAAGTGACAGGAAATGAATAGGAGAGGAAATCAAGATTATATTGGGCGAGAAATTCAAGAAATCGAATAGAGTGAGGATGCAGTAATAAACAAGAGAGAAGAGATAGACCAATCACGAACTAGATTCATGATAGAGCTACGCCTACGCACCAACTTCTGTAGAAACGCTCTCCAGTTGTAGAGTAATAAAAAATGTATTCATGAGTTTTGGCTTTAGATGGGAACATTTCTTGAACCTGTTTTATTGAGTGTAGATGACAGTAGCTATTTGACTGAGTAATGCACTAATTTTATTAGATGTTTGTGAAAATGATCTCATGAACAGCAGATACAGCAGCCATAAGAACCTTGACTAAAATTAATCTTAAGTTAGTTCATAAGTAGGGTTACTTTCTATGAGGCTACTTTGTAGTTTCCAGTATGTTTAGTCCATTTATAGAATATAGAATTCATGTACCAACCATGAATTCATCTACCTCTACTAATATCATGAATGCTTATTGAATTACTAATTTGGCCTTACTGAATTGATCAGGATTTTTCCTTGTTCAGTTTTCAATTCAAAAGTACTTAGGCCTACTTTTACTTTGTTGAGAACTGTATTTGGATGTTGAAGTGGTCAAGTTTTGTATGAAAATATTTATTTTTTTATGCTGTACATTGATTTATTTTCCAATTAATTATCAATTTTATTCAAAAATTCTTACCAAAATATGTTCTATTCATATTCTGATATAATACGCTCATCAGCTCATCTATATAATGGGAGAGAGTAGGGTTGTGTTTGTTCGCATCAAAACATGTCAACTTGTGGATTGCATACCGGAGAAACGGGAATGATTTAGATCTCCAAATTTTGCACATATATTCAAAAAATATCAATCTCGTGCACCTGGAAGCCCAAATTTTAATTTTCCTACTAGATTTTTCAAAATTAATGTTCAAATTTCATTAATGGTACATACGATTTCATAAAAAATAACAAAATCATATTTGAAATATGATCGAAGTTAAAAAAGGAACATTAGCTGTTCTATTATTGCTTTCTACCTGATACCTCTTAACCTCAATAATATTTTTTTGATAATAATTGATAAATATTTTCATTATATTAGATATTTTTATTATAGCCTAAATATAATAATAATATTGTTTTGATATTTAATAAATGTTTTAATTTTCACAAACCTTGTATAATAATATGGTGAATGTGAAACAGCTGCATCAAAGAAATTATCTCTTCGTTTTCCTGATGCAATGTATAGGCCTACACGTGGTATGGATTACTAATTCTTCAGCTAGAACAGTTTTTTGAGACAAAGTGCTAAAAAATAAACGTCTACAGTTTCATCAATGCTGTATCGGCAATATGAAGATTCATGCAGTTAATATGTCTTTGAATAAAGGTGTTGATATTTACATAAATAAATTATCCCCTTCCATTTTTATTAAATTAAAATTTCAAAACTATTCGAGCCCTGATAGAATGACTGACTCACTGTACAGTCAGTCGAAAATTTTAATATTGGAATGAGGGGTATTTTGGCAAGCTGAGCAAAAAAATAAGGTCCTATGCACATTTTCGTTATACCTTCAAATGAAAAATGAGTTTTGTGGGTTGTCAAAACTCCCTCTGAAAGGGAAAATATTCAACTTATTCTATCGTTTAGTAAAATAACAATAATCATCCATCCATCTATCCTCTTCTATACTATAAAAAAGGAAAGAACTGGATTATGCACGTATACACGTGTAAAGTATGAAAAATTATGTTTGACGCATCATCACATCTGAACAACTGGACTGATTAACTTGAAATTTAGCATATAGATTCCTGCTTAACCGAGGATTGTTATAGACCTATTTTCAATACTTTAAGATTTGATTACATCAAGTTTTCAGTTTGTTAAGTTTTCAATTATTTGTCATGCTTCCAGTTGTTGTATGGAAGCAGCTGAATATTTCTCTTAAAAGGGAAATTAGAAGATAGGTATGATTGGGGATTCATTTCAAATGATAAAAACAGGTTTTCCGTCATACCCAAATTTTTTTCGCCATTTTGAATCCAACTTCTTTTTTTTTAATTGAAAGGTAGGCATATGATACATGATTACATTTTATTTATTTATTTATTTATATATTACATGTCATAGGCCATTACAAGAAAAGCATGGACAATTGTCATACAAAAATCATGTCATACATGATTCCGATACAGGATTTCCAGAGAAAAGGTATGGTGAAAACCACACATCGATATCTCAAACATTTCAAAATTTATTCTCATTCATCCCCTTTATTATAGTATAGAACTGGCTCAAACACGTATACACGTGTAAATGATAGTAAAATTATGTTTGACGCATCATCACATCTGAACTACTGGACTGATTTACTTGAAATGTTGCATATAAATTCTTAATAAACCGAGGATTCTTATAGGCCTATTTTCAATTCTTCTAGATTTCATTACGTTAAGTTTTCAGTTTGTCAAGTTTTAAAATAGACCCTTGCGAAGCACGGGTTACCTGCTAGTAATAAATAAAAATGATATTCAAACTAAAAGCAAGTGGACTGAAGCTTTTTTAAACCAGTCTGCGCTCGGCTTTTAGAGCATTTCTGATTGGAAAAGTTCTTCTTGAACTGATATCAAATCGTGTATGGAGCTCGGTCGTAGCTGAGTTACAGATCAATACCAATTTGATTGATTCGGTGTCTGGCCACTTTTACTGCAGCTAATCAAATTGTCTCGGGAAACTGAAGCTTTATCTGATGTAGAATCGATTGGCGGTACAGGCGACATGAGAGAAGCTTTCAAGGTGAACCTTAATGTAACCACTGCGTGTGCGTCGAATACCTGACATCATTTCTTTTCTACCCATTTTCAAAATGGATGTCACCCCTTGCTCCACCGCTCCGCTGTATCATTTCTTTGTCTCCCTGCTTGCAAGTTCGTCCCAGCTACTCGTGAAAACCTGTTGTGTAGTGGAAAAATCAATGTGTTGGAGAGAAGAAACAGGTTGAATTCAAAACTTCTGTCTCACGTTTCTTCTCTCAATGACATTTTTAGAATCTATGAAACGTAAATCCATTATTAGTGACAGCTTTTTAAAGATTTTGCATTCAAATAACTCATTTTGAAGTGTTGACTGAAGGATGAAGATCGTCAAGAGATTAAACTGAATGCAGAATATAATTACACAACATATTGAGTACTATTATCAACTGGATATTTGAATAATATATACGTCTAAATGAGATGAACTGAAAGACTAATGGATAAGGTTTTTGACAGAGAAAATCGGTTGAACAGTTCTAAACTTCAAAATACTTGTTACAATGAAGGGTTGGAAAAATTTACCTGATATGCATCTGAATTCAACGCTCTCGTGAACTCTCTTGAGAACATTAGAACGTTCTAATAGTATATATTTGAAAAAAAATTCTTAGTACAAACTTGCAAGGCATTTAAAGTGAGTGCAAAACTGAGTAAATAATTTGGCGAAGCAGGAGATTTTCAGGAAAATCATAGTAAACGGTCAATATACGAATATAGAATCATGATAATTATATAGTCAGGTCAGGAGAATTATAGTGAATGTATAGAAAGTATGAGAAATAGCTTGAAAGTCACTCTTTTAAAGAATCCTAGATAGAACGGTAAACGCACGAACAGAAAGTCCCATTCTGATAAGACTCAGAACATTGAATGCTACGGTACAACTGACCCAACTCCAAAGTCCCCCTCCGTCAAATCATTTGAATGTTTATCAATAAATTAGTTATATATTTCTGAGCTTTGTTAGTAGATAGCAGTGGTAAATGGGTAATCATATTATTCTAGTAAGAAGATAGATTTAGTGGTTTTCATTTTGTTGAAAATTTGAAAACTTAATTTTGGAAAAAGATGAATTTCACATTTGCTATTTTTTTCCTCCGCCTACTGTCCAGAGTACTTACCGGTACTTTACTCTCTGAAACATAATACTAAAGTTGGGTTTTCGTTACGTAGATGCCGTCGTCGATCACGACAGGGAGAGGATTTCAGATTGGGTATATTTCAATGAAATGAGTGAAAAATGCTTTTTCTCCCTCAGGGGAATTATTGTTCAATTTCAAACTTTCCCCTTAGGGAGAAAAAGCTGTATTTTTCACTCTAGATATACAAATAACTATTTCACTATCATTCCAAATAAATAAGTACCTTCCTATTCAATTATGCAAGATAACCAAGAAGTCAATAGATTGGCAGTTAGAGTCATATTTGATTTATTATTTCATAATAACTCTTATTATTCGCATTTATAATTTTCATTTATTGATTTAGAAAATGTAAATTATAGCCTACTACAAACCCCAAACCCAATTCCCCCTATCAAGCTACAAATGTCTCTCAACTCCTATTATTGATTCACGTTTGAGCTCTATCCCACAACTCAAGCTGGGAATTCTTTTCATAAAAATCTGGATGGCCACAATCTGCCAAGCTTGGAGGCTGATACACCCACACTTTATCTTTAATCTGTGTGAGTGAGTGGGGATACTCCACATTCCAGCCGTACAAAAGCTTTCTCCTGCGGCAACTTAAACAACAGAAAGCCTTTGTGGATTGTGCTGTGTGGCTTACCTCGCCTCATCTAGCCATTCAAGGTCCACCTAAACCTGGCCTCAACTCTCAACACTTGAACACTGCTTGCCAGCCTGGCAGGGGCTGCGTCCTTGCCTGTACGTGTTTGCTTTTGCCGCTAATGTTCGAGGTCGATTTCCAGCTCAGCAGATTTGGCTCCATATCTTCACTCTCCACTGCCTCCCCACTCTGGTGATAGCGCCCACCTCCACACAACCCCTGTCAACGCTTCGCTCCGATCAAACACAGATACTTGATACTAATACACTACACTGGAAAAACATAATTTCTTCGTCTACCAAGCTGTGAGTGTTTCTATATGTTTTTCCTCATCAACGGTGAAGATAGAGATGACGAAAGAAGCATAGTACCACTATAAATATTAAATCTTTCAGCGACTATGCAATGAGAAAATCTTGGTTCACAACTTTTAATCTCTTGATGATATCATGATTTTCCATTTTTGCAACTATTCTGCTACCATTACTAACCTGTGGCTATACAGATTCAGTATACAGAATGATTTCGACTGACCTGAGGTTGATGTAGTCAAGATTGGATACCGTCCAATAAATGGGATTGATGCTTCAAATATAACAAGATTACATTAAATGTGCTAATCGCCAAAGATTTACCGTTTTCACCAGCATATACATGTATATAATTATGATGCCGTCGATTTGAAGCTCTGCAAATGTACAACAAATATACTGTAAAATTATATTTAGAATCTCTTAGGCACGGTTGCACAAAAGCCGGTTAAATTTTAATCGTGATTAATTTCACGAGAGCCAGAGAAGGCTTTTTTGAATAAAATGCTTCTCTGATCGGTTCTCATGGAACTAATCACGATTAAAATTAAACCGGCTTTTGTGCAACCTGCACTTAGTGATGAATCTAAATCATCATGTTAGAGACGTACTACTTGTTCTGGTCACGAGTATTGACCTCAAAACGCGTACAGTTGGTCTACCTGGTAGCAGTAATAGCTATTTAATAATACAAAAGAAATTATAATGATATCTGTTGACATTAATTTTTTCTTGCGCAACTTATCTGGAAACTCATTTTTTGTGTAGTTTTGATTAGTATTTCTAATACTAATGTGATTTTTTTACATTCAAAGAGTACTTCATTGAGCAATTAAACAGTTCATAAGGTTAAACAGTTCACACATAACAATTCTTCAATAATTAAAGATTCTAAAACTTTATCGAGATTAATCCAATCAATCTCACAACAATAAATAAAAACCAATCTTCCTCTTCTTAGTATAAGAATAACATTTAGCGCAAAGAAAAGCATTGTTGAAACAGTTCTGGAAGGAGGGCATCCAGTGACTGGAATTGAACTGATAAATTAATGGCAAGGGTAAGATGACGACGATGATGACGACGATGATGATGATGATGATGGTGACTGTTGAGACTGTTTGTTGTGGCCTGACAGAGTGACAGAAAATTAATGATGACGACTATACACTTCACCTCCATATCTTCATCTTCATCTTCATCAGTACTCGTCTTCTCATAAAAGACTTAAGACTTATGATGAATGTCCTATGCTTCCTGTCAGTTGTTGCCTTTTGATAACAAAACATGCCTGAATTGCTTCAAAGTGTGAATCATAATCATAGAGTGCTCCTTGATAGACCTGATAACTATATATGTTTTCGTCAAACAGAAATTATTGAAAAATTTCCAATATGAAGTGTGTAATAGTGTAATAATAAGAATAGAGTACAAGAGAATCTAGTTGAATTCTGTAATCAACGATAGAATGATGATAATATAATGCATTTTAATTGCATGCTAGAGATTTGAAATCTCAGAGTAGCACCAGATTTGGAATGCATATGAGAATGTAATTATAACCAAAGTTTGCTGGTGATTGCATTTCAATTACTGGTTAGGATCAATATTGTATTGTTGAAATTGAGTTTGAAGCAGAACAAGTGATGCAAAGTTTAAAAATAGTCCAAAGAAATTAAACAGTAGTGTAGCCTGAATTCAACACCTAGTACATGTGGGACTAATCGTAAGTAAATTGTAATTACAAATTCACAATCACCTATATTGTCCTTATAATTTTAAATTCAATCTGTTCTATTCTCATTATCAGTATGTGAAAATTTATGAATTTGAAAACTTGAAGGTTTTAGCTTTATGGAGAGTTTTCAGTGGTTATAGTCAACCTTAAATATTACTCAAAATAAAATATTTCTATTGTGTGATGGTCAACAAGATAGATTAATTCAGAGTTCAGTTTGTACAAGAAAAGCTCTTCTGAGTATTAAATGTCCAGGAGAGAGCAGTCCAGGTAAGATTGATTGAGGGTGTTTGTGTGCTGAAAGCTTCCTCTGTCCCCCTCTCACACCTCCACACCCATACTCGAAGCTGCACTTGGCAAGATACGAGTTTATAGGCCATCAAAGTTTACTTTTTGTCGTGACTCATGAACTGCAAATTGCAGTCGCTCTCGCCAATAGTCTTCGCTAATTTATAGCATTTAATTAGTTCAACAAAATGTCCTTAACTTCTACTAAGCTGGAGAAGCTAGTTAGACAGAGCGATGGTTCTCTATTCTTCCTACAAAATCATCCTGAACAATGATTATTATTATTGCGTGGACCATACTATTTTTGTGAAATATGCTGTGAGTAATACTATTATTATTATGATTGTTTGAAAGGTTATTGGTACGCCGAAGAGTATTCAAATCCAGCATAATTGCATTATTGCAAATCTGGTCTTCAAATAATCTTTAGTCATCTCTAAGTCCATATTTTTTCAATAATTGGATAGTGATTTCAACAATTTCGAGAAACTAATGGGAAAGTATTTATGAAACATCTTTTGCTCATGACTAATGATACATTTCGGATAATTAGTAAATGTAGCGGCAATAATTTTACAATTGGAAAGGTTTCAGTTATTCAAATATTGCATTTATTTTGATAACGATTCTTGATGCATTAGCTAGCACGACTACTGGATGTAGATGAGAGTTGAATCAGCCACTATATTCCAGTCGGAGCAAATTCAGCAACAACATTTGCAAATACGAGTGTGAGTGTGTCCTACTTCGTGTCCTAATAAGTGACCTACTTCAGCTATTTTCATGTACTACATGCAATAAGCAGAACTCCATGATCGGATGGCTATATCTTGGAGATTAATTTGAGAGACAAAACTTGAGTTCTCTCTCTTCTCCTGATCATATACGTGAATGGATAAATTTCCTTACAATTATTCTATGATTATATCGATCTGAAGGCTACTCACGAGTGTGAACGAACTTTGTTTGGGTCTCCTTGATCGAATTAATTAACGTTGCATATGTTTGCTGATTTTTTTTCAGATAATAAATAACCTCCTTTTCATTTGAAGCATGATACTTCGTCTATGATGAAGTAAAGGATGTTATGAGAATCATTAAATTTCTTCATATAATTGAATCACGATCCACAAATTTTGGCAATGTCTGGGTCAACACCAATAAGCTAATAAACCTATCAAGTCTTGCACACACACATCGATTGTTGTTCGTATTGTATTTTGCTGACCTTATAAATTATATTAGATTAAACTGATAATTTAAAACAGATGATGTTTGTCAAGTTCCGTTTAATCTGATAGAATTCTGATAGAAATCTGATAAGGACGGCAAAATACCGTACGAACAACAATCGATGTGTGTGTGCGGGGCTCAACACTCCTCCTTCCTGGTAGAATAATATTGTCAAAAAGCAAGATTTGTCAAGAAGCAAATTCTTCTGTACTAAAATATTCAACTACTATCAAGTCACCTGTACCAACATTTAAAAAAAGAGTGTCTTTGAAAGACATAGCAATTTTCTTGAAAGGTGATTGAAAACTTGTTATATATTTTTCAATTAACTTGGAAACTGCGTTGAGCCGAATTGCTGAATGAATAAGGATCTTGGTCAGTGACCACTAGTTAGAGTTACAGTGGATACTACAATATTCATAGCTCATCGCTCAGAGATTATGAGTTACAGTGATTCAAGATTGAAGAGCTGTATTAAAGCTTGATGCCTCATCGAATCTATGAATCCTCTAAGTGGTAGAAGTTGTACATTTTAGGATGGAAATGATCAGTCCTTGCTCGCCGAATCATTGCAGTCAAGCTGCACGCGTGACGATCAACATTTCAATCGCTGAGAGCTCATTTCAACTGCCATGAATACCGTAGGCTCTTTCGTCTCTCTGTCCTCACTTTGATTAATCGAGCTGTCAACTTCACCTGACATCAATCTAAAATAACAGTCTCCACTACCAATCTGTCAAAATCAATCGATCAATCAACCACAACCAACACTAATAATATTGCACACGTCTCCAAACCTCGAAAATGGTGGGCTACAGACACCTGCTACTAGAGTAAGGGCCTCAGCCTCCAATGATTGATGCAGAAGAAGGGCGGAAATTTGGGAGAAACAATGTCAGATGACGAGGTAGATTTAGTACCAGTTTTATCTATTAGTCTGTAACTAGCTCACTCCAAGAATTAATGAATCTGTTACTACAAGTCTGTAGATGATGATGAGTCTGTACAGCATAATATGACACTATGATAGTCAATTGGAAGCACTCCCTAAAGAATAACTTTATAAGGACTCAATACTGTTAATACTATTGAGACTGGATTGTCTAGACTAAAATGATTAGATTATGTATTTATCGTCTCATGAATTGGTCTAATAACTATAACATTCCATTTAATCAAATGATAGCCATAAACAAAATAATGTGTGGTCTACAGAATGACCATGAATCAACCAATGATGACGTGATGGGAGTGACACAGCGACGTAGATAACGTAGATAACCTCAGCCAACGTTCAACTCAACTTCCTTCCACCAATAGAATTGAAGCAGTCCAGTCAAGGAAAGGTTATAGAGGGAAAAGTTGAGAAGACAATTTTTGACCCCGTAGTTCTTTTAAGGGTAGTAAGGAGGTAAACATATCAAAAGTTCCCACCCCTACCCGCTGTGCTGAGGGGGTGGGGGTGGTTTAAAGGTACCATTTTTTGGTTTCTCGCATAAAACTCAAAAACTATATATCTTAAGGACTTGACTGTGATATAACAAATTGAAGCTTACATAATTTCCTACAATATTCATCCTACAACTTATCACTTTCCTTGCCCTATTACCATAGGTAAGGAAAGTGTTGCTTTCCGAAAAAAATTAAGGTACCCCAATTCTTAATTCAATTGAAGTAGTCCAGTCAAGGAAAGGTTATAGAGGGAAAAGTTGAGAAGACAATTTTTGACCCCGTAGTTCTTTTAAGGGTAGTAAGAAGGTAAATATATCAAAAGTTCCCACCCCTACCCGCTGTGCTGAGGGAGTGGGGGTGGTTTAAAGGTACCATTTTTTGGTTTCACGCATAAAACTCAAAAACTATTATATCTTAAGGACTTGACTGTGATATAACAAATTGAAGCTTACATAATTTCCTACAATATTCATCCTACAACTTATTACTTTCCTTGCCCTATTACCATAGGTAAGGAAAGTATTGCTTTCCGAAAAAAATTAAGGTACCCCAATTTCTTAATTTCTATACGTTTCAAGTTCCCCTGAGTCCAAAAAAGTGGTTTTTGGATATTGGTCTGTATGTGTGTGTGTGTGTGTGTATGAGTGTATGTGCGTCTGTGTACACGATATCTCATCTCCCAATTAACGGAATGACTTGAAATTCGGAACTTGAGGTCCTTACAATATAAGGATCCGACACGAACAATTTCGATCAAATGCAATTCAAGATGGCGGCTAAAATGGAGAAAATGTTGTCAAAAACAGAGTTTTTCGCGGTTTTCTCGAAAACGGCTCCAACGATTTTGATTAAATTTATACCTAGAATAGTCATTGATAAGCTGTATCAACTGCCACAATTCTCATATCTGTAAAAATTTCAGGAGCTCCGCCCCATCTATGCAAAGTTTGATTTTAGATTTTCAATTGTATTGCGCTAGAACTCGTAGAGAATTGACGTATAGTGGAGTAGTAATAGTGTAGTGTAGAAGTAGTGAGTCAGCAGTTTGTTCGCGATTAAAAGTGGAACAAAAATATTGCATCGAGTATCGGTCGTCAACCGCGGTATTTTATGCAAGCAAAGCGACCTGCTTTTCGCGGCGCTAATATAGCCCCGTTCGCGTTTCCGTGTGCGTGTGTTGATTACGAGTGCTGTTTGAAATGTATGGTAGCGAAATCACACTATTTCCGACTTAGTGAAGTTTTCCTGCATCAGAGCAAGAAGAAAAGGAAGCCACTAACGAGAGCATGGACACCAACAACATGGCAAATACACCAGAAATCCAGTGTTCACCGGATCAATACATAAAAGCAAATAAACTCAAATCTTCAGCCGAGCAGGTACTTTTCATCGCCTGGAAGGAATCTGATGAGAAGAGGAAGGAGTTAGAGAGAAGCAACGCCGAACTCTTGCAAAAAATGCAGGATTTGGAAAAAAGATTTCTCAATATTGAGAAAAAGATCCATAGCCCACAGCCTACCAGCTCAGCAGCAGAGAACTACTCAACAAATGAAGAAGAATTGGCTAAAGAAACTGAATGGATCAGAACTCGTACTAAGCGGGCTACCAAGAAAAGGAAGCTTAGCACCCCATCGCCAGAAATCAAAAATGAGTCTGCAAAAAAGAAGCAACAAAATTTGAATAATAAAATCACTCCTGTGGAAAAACCAATCAGTGAGGAGGAGAAGAGGAAGAAGAAAGAATTGCCACCACCGCCAATCATTGTGGATGTATTAAGAATCTGAATGTACTTCTTACGTGTTTGAAAAAAGTGTCACCAGCTGACAAATTTAGGATAAAACTGTTAAGTAAAGAAACATTTAAAGTAAATTCAATTGATTCGGAATATTACCAGAGAATTGATTAAAAATGGGCTCAACTGGCACTCCTATGAAGATAAACAGTCGAGACCAATAAGAGTAATGATTAAAAAGCTTCATCACTCTTGTATACAGAAATGATTCTGGAAGATTTGAAAGTGAGAGGATTGAAAGTTCTAAAAGTTGTAAACAAGCTGAGGTGGAAGGCAAGAGAACCATTAGATATGTTCATGGTCTGAATGATACGCGGAAGAAGATATAAAAACAGTATTTGAATTGAAAAATATACTGGGCTGTAGAGTGGAAGTTGAAGCATTGAAGAAGGCCAATCTGATACCGCAATGCAAACGTTGCCAAGCACATGGTCACACTCAAAAATATTGTAACAAGGAGCCTAGTTGTGTTAAGTGTGCAGGTAAACACCAAACAAAGGAATGTTCGAAACCCAACGATGCTCTACCAAAATGTATTCATTGCGGTGAAGCACATCCAGCCAACTATCGAGGTTGCACTGTTGCAATCGAATTGCAAAAAATCAGGAATTCTACTAAAACAAAAACTATTGCAGATTCACGGAAGAAAATCATTCGAAATATCCCACCAAAAATCACGGAAAATACAGAAGCTCACAATCTAAACAATGGTAGTGCAGTTAAGAAACTGATTGACTTTCGCCCAGATTGTCTCAAAAGAAAATAGATCGAAATTGGAAGAGCCAAAAAGTGAAGTAGAAGAAGGCACCAATAATATTTTGCAGCTAATCTTGGCAAAACTGGTGTGCCTGACCTTTTAAAAGATGATAAAGAAGGTAATTTTGAATAAAATTTAGAATTTAGAAATAGGTCGACACATCTAGAAAACACCTGAGTCTATACCTAATTCATGCAGGTGAACGGGCTAGAGTCAAGAAAACTTCAATTAATCTTGCCATGCCTGATTTAATAGGTTTATACTATGGAATAACACTACAATTTGAAATAATTGAAAAATACAAACAGCTTCAATAAACATTGGCAACTAAAATCGAACAACAGAAACAACAATTTCATGTTACTTTGTTGACATTCTTCATCCGATTTGGGGGCGCATTACTTTCCCTCGTTTAGATAGCAATACGTCACAAAACCAAACAATATCAGTCATAAAATAACAAATTAATTTCAACATGAAATTACTCAAGAAAGAAAAGCCCGTTGAACCCAAATTTCGTCGATAGTAACCCATATAACCCATTTCATAATAATTTTGAATCCCCACTTTTGATTGACATTCTCGAATGAACCTTTGTTTCACTACACTGCACTTTCGTTGGTCTGTACGTTGCTTTATCGTCGGGGTTACAGTACCTTGTTTTTGGCGGTGAACTTTTACCGGTTGAATTTGGCTTGAAGGCGACGTCCTCTTACGTCCCTAGACCTGTCGTCTGAACGGGTGTCTTGAAGCGGTGTTACATAAAGTTGCGGAACCAAAGGGGTGGTACATGAAGTTGGTTTGGGGACACACATGAACCGCTGTAAATAAAACGAACCATTCAACAATCTCCTCCTCTCAGAAAGCAGGACAGACAATGGGCAAGGAGTAGTAATGAAAAGGCACAGACATTTGCGGATCATCTTGTAAACGTTTTCCAGCCAATCAACTCAGGTGAAGAGGAAACTTTAGAAGCTGATGAGAATATCTTACAGCCGAATCAAGAAATAATGCGTGTTACAGTAGAAGAAGTGAAAAGAGAAATCTGAATAACAAAAAACCCCTGGATTTGACATGATAACCGGCTCAGTCCTCAAACACCTACCAAGGAAAGCAATAGTGAAATTAACGAACATTTTGAATGCTTCTTTCAGACTAAAATTCGTACCAGGAATATGGAAAGTAGCAGAGGTTATAATGCTACTGAAGCCATGTAAAGAGCCACATGAAGTATCATCATATAGGCCAATATCATTGTTACCGATCCTACCTAAGTTGTTTGAAAGATTTTACTTAGTAGGCTAAAACCAATAATTGAGAGACAGCACATAATTCCAAATCACCAATTTGGCTTCAGAGTGAAACACTCAACAATAGATCAAGTGCATCGGATTATAAATGTAATAGAGAAGTGCTTAGAAGAGAAAAAAGTTTGTTCAGCAGCTTTCCTTGATATAGGGCAAGCTTTTGATAAAGTATGGCATGAAGGTCTCATTTTCAAGCTCAAAAAAGTGCTACCAGAGCAATATACAGATATATTACAATCCTATCTCACTGACAGATACTTCAGGGTCAGGCATGAGAGTTCATATTCTGATTTGAAGGAAATTAAAGCAGGAGTTCCTCTAGACAGTGTTCTGGGACCAGTTCTTTACCTACTCTATACCAGCGATATTCCCAGCCTTGATGAGAATACTACAGCAACATTTGCAGACGACACAGCCATATTATCAGTAGACAGTAATATACATATTGCAACAGAGAAACTACAGAGATCCATCAACAAAATTCAAGATTGGACTAGAAAGTGGAGAATGAAATTGAATGAAACAAAGTCGATTCACATCAATTTTACCAATAAGAAGGACCTGCCCTTACCAATAACTATCAACAACCAAGTTGTACCATATGCTAATGATGCCAAGTATCTAGGTATGACCTTGGACGCAAAGCTTCGCTGGAAGGTCCATGTCAAGAAGAAGAGAGAAGAGCTTGGAATCGAATATAAGAAGGTGTATTGGCTGATCGGAAGAAACTCCGTCCTTTCAATCCGAAACAAAGTACTTCTGTACAAACAGATATTAAAGCCAGTATGGACGTATGGTATACAACTTTGGGGGTATATACCAAAGACAGCAACATCAATGTCATTCAAAGTTTTCAAAACAAAGTGCTAAGGAACATTGTTGTCATGGTCCATCAACCTACTCCACCTCTCACATGGCCACTAGCCCGCATTATTGATGTCTATCCAGGAAAGGATAGAGTTGTACGAGTGGTTCACTTGAAGACTCAACAAGGAACTCTGACTCGTCCATCACACAAAGTGTTTTCGCTACCCTCGAACTTCGAGTGATTTTAATGCCAAGTTTGGCATACTTGTAAATAGTATCATAACTCTATTATTATTATTCTCCAGTTGTAGTATTATTTTGTTATTGTTGAATCCTAGGAGGATTCAAGGCCCCCGCCAAGTTTCGTATTTAGTATTATCATTTTATTGTAGCTTGAGAGTCCTAAGCTAATTTGTAATTTGCCGCCAGCCCTCAGTTAGTTACTTGTGGTTGCGCAGTTACCCTTTCTTTGTAATCTAGCGCATGCGTTCAGTGGGAGCGTCCCTGGTTTTTGCATTTGTAGTAAGTGGCATTCATCATAGACGCTACGTGTGGCCACACCAACGAACCAACGCTTCAACTACATATGGTGAAAAGGAACAATATCAACGTATTTAGATTAATTTATAATTTTCATTATTTTTATCCTCGCATCGCGTTTTGTGGTATCCTCACCCCTTCCTCTGGTCCACAATTTTAATACAGTCTTATTTCTCTGCGAAATATACTATTATAGTTGGTTCAAGAAATTCGTTGAGGGCAACGACGCTTATAAAACCTTCACATTCGAAAGTAGATTTGGTTTGAATCATTCAAATACAAAATTGGTAGAGTGTTGATTGTACTAGATCAATAAATTGAAGGAAAGCATTTCATGTGAAGTTCATTAAATACATAAGAATAGCATTCGAATTCTGTGAAATTACCATATTATACGGTACCATATTAGTTGTATTGTTATGTTATAACAATAGATAATTTATTTCATTATGAAATTTGTTTTTCGCGTATATTTCCAGTTACTCCGAAGTAACATTCCCAGGCAACATTCAATGTGTAGATATTCACCACTTTATCTCGATAAAGTTAAAAAAATTATGAAACTCACTCATTTTCCAAGATGATTGTACCAGCCTTTCTTCAGTGTCTTTTGAAGCTCAGTGAGTTCAGAGGTCGTGAAGTCATGCGAAAACTCGACTGCCGTTACGCCGCTGAATATCGGCCAGGTCTACAAAATTTCAGATGGTGAATTATAAAAACGTCAAATTTTGAAAATATGTGGAAATATGAGGGTAACGATTATTATTGATTATAGATTATATCTCTTATTATTACCAGTATTGTGGAAAACCTCATTTAATTCTTATTATGATAAATTATTATACCGGCCGTGACAAACCGTAACTCATACCTCAATCCTTCCCGCAATATTGTTCCGCCTCATTTCCGACCTTTTACCGCAAATAGTGAAATACCTAAAAGTGCTTCAAGACATTAATCATCGACGCTACGTGTGGCCACACCAACGAACCAACGCTTCAACTACATATGGTGAAAAGGAACAATATCAAGGTATTTACGTAGATTCATTTATAAATTTCATTATTTTTATCCTCGCATCGCGTTTTGTGGTATCCTCACCTATCCCTCTGGTCCTCCATTTTAATACAGTCAATCCCGAACAATTGGTTTACCGGGCCAAATTTGTGAATCAATATTTTTTTTCATTCAAGCTATCAGTCATTCAGTTTGTTCCAACGTTCAAACACGATTTCTGAATATCATTATTGCGCAAGTCAAGATTTGTTCGTTACTCAACTTGGCTTGGATTTACTGCTACTCTGTCAGTACAATCAACTGACTTGGTGCTTATTACTGCTTGGCGCTTATCGCGAATTGTAACGGAACAATTCTGTTATCTCTCTCGACTATAATTATTTTCTCCCTCTCAACATGTTCATTTTGAACTTGAACCTCTACTGCCTTTTGCTATTCAATCGAAAATAAGTTGATGACTTGTGGGAAATTACTTATTGTAGTAAATACTCATTGTTATTTAGTGAACTTGTATAACTATATTGATTTGTAAAAATAAATAAATAATAATAAATAAATAAATAAATAAATAATAATAAATAAATAAATAAATAAATAATAAATAATAAATAATAAATAATAAATAAATAATAAATAAATAAATAAATAAATAAATAAATAAATAATAAATAATAAATAATAAATAAATAATAAATAATAAATAAATAAATAAATAAATAAATAAATAAATATAAATAAATAAATAATAATAAATAAATAAATAAATAAATAAATAAATAAATAAATATAAATAAATAAATAAATAAATAAAAAATAAATAAATAATAAATAATAAATAAATAAATAAATAAATAAATAAATAATAAATAAAAAATAAATAATAAATAAATAAATAAATAAATAAATAAATAAATAAATAAATAATAATAAATAAATAAATAAATAATAAATAAATAATAAATAAATAAATAAATAAATAAATAAATAATAATAAATAAATAAATAAATAAATAAATAAATAAATAAATAAATAAATAAATAAATAAATGAATGAATGAATGATGAATGAATGAATGAATGAATGAATGAATGAATGAATGAATGAATGAATGAATAAATAAATAAATAAATAAATAAAAGCCAACTTTTCTTTCAAATTGTACTTTTAAAAAACCTCAATTCCAATAATTGCATTGTTTCATAGTAATTCTCTTAGCTTCTTATGGCTATTCTTGAAATCTCAGTTATTTATTGTACCTCAAGTTATTATTGTCAATTTGAATTGTGATAAAATCTTATTGTTATCAAGTTACTAGTCATCATGGCTAAATCTCTAGCAGTAGTCACTGCCAAAAAGAACAATGCATTTGAACAAATTCAAATATTATATGATATGTCAAAAAAGATCTCAGATAAGGAGATTTATCAGAAATTGCTAGCTCGTTCTAAATCTTTGAACATATTAAGATCAGATTTATCTGAGTCACTGGATGTCTATCACGAATTGCAATTAGAGGTAGATGACAAATTCATACCTAATTACTCACCACTAAACAGCGCAGATGAGATGATTGATTGTATCAACCTCACATTAAAAAACATAGAAATGAAATTGTCAAAGTCAAAACCTGAACATGAACAGGCCGTTCGCTTACCTAAGCTTGACTTGAAACATTTCTCTGGCGACCCTCTCGATTAGACATCATTTATTAATTTATTTGATTCGAGTATTCACTCAAATCCTACGCTATCAGGTGTAATCAAACTTCAATATCTGTTGGGCTCTATCTCAGGAGAACCGCTTGATTTCATAAAATCACTACCAATAACCGATAGTAATTATCAGGTAGCCTATGATTTGCTTCAGGAACGTTATAATTCACCTCGACGATTGATATCCCTTCACCTCAACAAAATTCTAGATTTATCTAATATCACTCATCAACCGTCTCAAATGAGGAAATTTCTCAACTCCTACAATGAGAATACTCAAGCATTGAAAGGATTAAAAATTGATATAACCGCTAATAATCCTTTACTATGTGCTCTTATAATGCGAAAAATGGATAACAACCTCAGAAAAAAGTTTGAGCATTTTCGTTCTTTGAACAAAACTAGTGAGGAGACCGCTCTTGCAGAAGCAAAAGAAATAATAACATTTTTAACTGAAGAGTGCAATGAAATTGAAAATTCAAATCTTCACTCCACTTCTGCACCTGAAACCGTTCCATTGTCTACTTCAGCATCAGAAAATAAATACTCTCCTAAAATAAATAGGAATTTTCGTACTAACAAGGTCACATTGATGAATTATAATGATGAAAACAAACATGAAACAAAACCATTTGAATGTTTTGTTTGCCAACATAAAATTTATCCATGTCCGGCTTTTAAAAATAATGCACCCAAGGCACGCTTTCAGATTGTCAAAGAAAACAAACGATGCATTCTATCTTATTTATCTCTTTTCTGTATAGGGCTACTTTTGTAAGTCTAAAGCTAATTGCTTCACCTGTCATAAAAGACACCATACTCTACTACATTTTGAAAATAACCATTCAACTAACAACACGACACCTCTCAAATCAAGCAGTCATGGAGATTCCTCAGCTCAACCTCAAATCAATATGACACATCCTCCTGTTGTACTAACCACTACTGATACTCATCAGCGCCCTCATCATTCAACCTCTACAGTACTACTTGGAACCTTGCTTGTTAAAATTAGCTCTCCTCATGGAAACAGCCACGTTTTCCGCGCACTTGCTGACTCTGGTAGTCAATCATGTTTTCTTACTGAAGATGCTGCACAGTTATTGTGTGCATCTCGCATTAAGAGTAACCACAGTGTTATTGGATTTTCTCAATCGCCCATACATTCTAAGGGACTCACCTCTCTCACTATTGAAACTCTGAGTGGCAATATTATTTCATCCAATCAAGAATTCTTGATTATTGATAAAATTTGTGTAAATCTACCCCGCACAGAAATTGCCCCTGAGGCCTTACAGAAAGTACGACCATATCTTCTGGCTGATCCTACGTTTCATCTAGCTGGAGGCATAGATATTCTTCTTGGTGCTTCAGTCTTTCCTCTTCTGCTTAACCAAATCGTTCATCACCTCGGTTCTGGTCTGCCAAGTTTAATTGGGACTCATTTTGGTTCTATAGTTATGGGTGAAAGTCCAGCTAAACCTCAAGTTGGTTCTTCTTCCCTTGCTCTACAACCATCAACCACATTCTTGGCTGTCAATAATTTGGATCTGCACAACTCTCTCCAACGCTTTTGGGAACAAGAAGAACCTCCAATGGCTTCTAAAAATATGAAGAAGAACGTCTATGCGATGAACATTCCCTCTCAACCTATTCCCGTGATCAATCTGGACGATTTTGTGTCAGACTGCCATTCAAGGCCCAACACCCTCCTTTTGGTCAGTCTAAAGCCACTGCTGAGACTCCATTCTCTTTTATCTTTTAAATTTTACCAAGTTAACAGAATTCTTAATAAGAACCACCTGAAAATGATGTATCATGCTCTAGTCAAGTCAATTCTGTAGTATGGCATAGTTGTTTGGGGAGGCTGTTTCAACTGTCATATTGCTGAATTATTTGTAGCACAAAAACTGATAATTAAAATTAAGCAAACCCAGGCTCTATCCAACGGATATGGTTTTTAGTGATTTTGAGGTCATGACTATACGTCAATTATACATAAAAACCGTAATTGAGTACTTAATAAAATATAGATCCGATTTTCCTCTCACAATAAACTCTACTCTCAATTATTATAATCTAAAGGCCACTGCTAACAAATATGTAACCTATAACACTAATATTTAATGTAAAAGGAGGCAATTAATTTACATAGGTACTAAAATAATAAACCTCATTCCAAATCACTTTCTCATGGACAATAAGATCAGCAGAAAAATTAAACTGCTGGATATAAAAAACTGGACATACAGTAATTTCTTCTCCCATTTAGATATATGACTCGAGATTTCTGCTCCAGCATTGTTTTTTCATTAGTTTTTTCATTTTTCAGTAGACTCGCTTACCTTTATTTTGAGTACCTATTCCTCTGTTTTCTTCCTTCCCCCATTTCTCCCTTCCTTTTTTTCTCATTACTTCTCTTCTTTGCCTGCCTATTACATGGGAAACCATAGTTGGCTAGGTATCTTCCTCTCTTTTTTTTCTCTTCTCCAACACACCCAAACACTAAGCCCATGATTTTTTTTATATTTGTAACATTTTATTGTGCTTTATTTGTTTCGTAAATCTTTGTAATTTTGTTTTGTCTTGTTTTGTGTGTTTTTAATAAATTGAAAATTGAATTGAAATTGAATTGAATAGAGAGAAAATTCAAGGCTCAACCACACTTTCAGTCTTTATATGCTGATTTCATGACAGAGTATCTGACATTAGGTCATATGGAATTGACTAACCCCGCTAATCTACCTACTACACATTATTTTCTACCTCATCATGGAGTTCTCAAAGAATCCAGTAGTACTACTCGCCTACGTACTGTATTTGATGCCAGTGCCAAAACCACAACTGGTATTTCCTTAAACCAGATTCTGCTTACTGTAAGGAGAATGCAGACCAACATTTGTGATTTGTTGCTTATTTTCCGACTACACAAGATTGTTCCTCTCTTGTGATATACACCAAATGTACAGGCAGATCAAAGTTCATCCTGATGATCAGTGCTATCAGTTGATTTTATGGCATACTGATCCTACTCAATCTGCTTCAGTCTTCAAGTTGACTACAGTAACGTATGGTATGAGCTGCTCTCCGTATCTTGCTATTAGAACTCTTCACCAACTTGCCACTGAGGAAGGTGACTCCTATCCAGAAACTGCTGAAATTCTGTGCTCTCAAACCTTTGTTGATGATGTCATTTCCGGTGCAGACTCTGAAGGAGAGGCTTCAAGACTACAACAACAACTGATCTCACTCCTCAAACATGGTGGATTTGAACTTCGAAAATGGACTTCATATTCCAACTCAATTCTTTCCAGCCTGGCTGATGGTCAACTTGAGACTCCTGCATTTCTTCAAGATGATCATCAACAGCCTCACTTCACAATCCTGGGCATCCAGTGGTCAGCATCAAATGATTGTTTTACATATAACCTCAACCTACCTCATGATGCTACAACTAAACGCACGGTATTGAGCGTGATTGCCAAGATCTATGACCCCTGTGGCTTCCTCTCTCCAGTGGTATTGTGGGCTAAATGCTTCATGCAACTACTTTGGACCAAGGGTCTAGATTTGGATCAACATTTGCCTCCTGAATTGCTGGTAATGTGGCGAGATTTCGTTGACACCTCAGCCACACTCCAAGACATTTCAATACCACGAGCTCTAAAGTCATTTCAGTCTAGCAATACTGAATTACATGGCTTTGCTGATGCTTCTGAACGTGGATTTGCTTCAGTGATATACGTCAGATCATCACAGAATGATACTTCTGCCAATGTTCAGTTACTTGTTTCTAAAACTCGAGTAGCCCCTTTGAAAAAACTCACTCTACCACGTTTGGAATTGTGTGCTGCTCACTTACTTGCTCAGTTGACCTCATATGTAATCTCAACCTTTCATAAAAAACTAGAGTTCTCTTCTATCACATTATGGTGTGATTCTGCTGTAACCTTGACTTGGCTGCAGACTCCTCCTCATCGGCTCAAAACTTTTGTGGCAAACCGTGTTGCTCAAACGCAAGAACTGGTACCCTCTGACAGCTGGAGACATATTTCTGGTGAACAGAACCCTGCTGATTGTGCCTCACATGGAATACTTCCTGCTGAATTACCTTCTCACAACTTGTGGTGGACAGGCTCATCCTGGCTACAGGAACCTCCTGACCTCTGACCAATTCCTGCATTCACTCCTGTGGAACTGGCTGAGACAGATGAAAGCAAACCTCTATCGCCCGTCACTCTTATTGCTACTGCGCCTCAAGAATGGGATCTACTTCACAAATTCTCTTCATTCAGCCAACTTCAGCATGTTATGGTCTACATCCTACGCTTCATTTATAATACTCGTCATCCACAGAAAAGGCTTTGATCTCTCACCTCCCAGGAGTTGACTGACACAAAATGTGCAATTTTCAAGCAAGTTCAAGACTCAGCATTCCGACAAGACATTGACATGCTCAAAAAGGAAAAATCTTCAACAGTATCAACCTCACTTCGCCGCCTTTCTCCATTTGTCGATGATGATGGTCTCCTGCGAGTTGAAGGTCGCTTAAATCAATCTCATCTATCAGTGGATCTTCAATATCCTGTCATCCTTCCAAAACGTCATCATGTGGTCAACCTCCTGATTGATTCCTACTACAAACAATATCTACACTCTGGAGCTCGATTAACTCAATCTCTCCTTGCACAACATGTCTGGATCCTCTCTGCACGCAGTATAATCCGCTCTCGAATTTTCAAATGTCATGTCTGTTTTCGACATAAACCTCGCCATGACATTCCACCAATGGGGCAACTACCTCAACCTCGAGTGACACCCTCTCGTCCTTTCCGCAATACTAGAATTGATTACGGTGGTCCATTTAACATCAAGGTGCATAATCTACGCTCCACTTCTATCACCAAGGCCTACATCTGTGCTTTTGTATGCATGGTGACGAAAGCAATCCACATTGAAGTAGTAACTGACTTGTCCTCTGAAGCATTCATTGCTGCTTTGAAGAGATTTGTTTCTCGGCGTGGCCTCTGTAAAAACCTCTATTCTGACTGTGGGACAAATTTTGTTGGTGCTAACAATATTTTCCAGGCTCTTCTCAAGTCAAAACGAATCCTACTTTCTGAGTTTGCTGCTCATCAAGGCATCGTTTTCCACTTCAACCCACCTGCCGCTCCTCATCAGGGTGGCCTCTGGGAAGCAGCCAACAATTGTATCAAACACCACCTCCGCTGTTTCATTGGTGAACAAATACTGACACTTGTTGAATTCACTACGCTCATCACTCAAATAGAGGCAATACTAAATTCTCGACCTCTTACTCCTCTGTCAAATGATCCAACTGATATACCCGCCCTAACACCAGGTCATTTCTTGACTGGATCACCATTGGTTGCCATTCCTGAAGAAGATTATCAAGATGTCAACCTCAATCGCCTCAAACACTGGGAACTTATTGAAGCACTCCATCAACACATCTGGAAGAGATGGCTTTTGGAATACATCCACACCCTTCAACAGAAAACCAAATGGAACAAGGCTAATCACAATCTACAGGTTGGAGATCTTGTCATGGTCCATCAACCTACTCCACCTCTCACATGGCCACTAGCCCGCATTATTGATGTCTATCCAGGAAAGGATAGAGTTGTACGAGTGGTTCACTTGAAGACTCAACAAGGAACTCTGACTCGTCCATCACACAAAGTGTTTTCGCTACCCTCGAACTTCGAGTGATTTTAATGCCAAGTTTGGCATACTTGTAAACAGTATCATGAACTCTATTATTATTCTCCAGTTGTGGTATTATTTTGTTATTGTTGAATCCTAGGAGGATTCAAGGCCCCCGCCAAGTTTCGTATTTAGTATTATCATTTTATTGTAGCTTGAGAGTCCTAAGCTAATTTGTAATTTGCCGCCAGCCCTCAGTTAGTTACTTGTGGTTGCGCAGTTACCCTTTCTTTGTAATCTAGCGCATGCGTTCAGTGGAAGCGTCCCTGGTTTTTGCATTTGTAGTAAGTGACATTCATCATAGACGCTACGTGTGGCCACACCAACGAACCAACGCTTCAACTACATATGGTGAAAAGGAACAATATCAACGTATTTAGATTAATTTATAATTTTCATTATTTTTATCCTCGCATCGCGTTTTGTGGTATCCTCACCCCTTCCTCTGATCCACAATTTTAATACAGTCTTATTTCTCTGCGAAATATACTATTATAGTTGGTTCAAGAAATTCGTTGAGGGCAACGACGCTTATAAAACCTTCACATTCGAAAGTAGATTTGGTTTGAATCATTCAAATACAAAATTGGTAGAGTGTTGATTGTACTAGATCAATCAATTGAAGGAAAGCATTTCATGTGAAGTTCATTAAATACATAAGAATAGCATTCGAATTCTGTGAAATTACCATATTATACGGTACCATATTAGTTGCATAATGTTATAACAATAGATAATTTATTTCATTATGAAATTTGTTTTTCGCGTATATTTCCAGTTACTCCGAAGTAACATTCCCAGGCAACATTCAATGTATAGATATTCACCACTTTATCTCGATAGAGTTAAAAAAATTATGAAACTCACTCATTTTCCAAGATGATTGTACCAGCCTTTCTTCAGTGTCTTTTGAAGCTCAGTGAGTTCAGAGGTCGTGAAGTCATGCGAAAACTCGACTGCCGTTACGCCGCTGAATATCGGCCAGGTCTACAAAATTTCAGATGGTGAATTATAAAAACGTCAAATTTTGAAAATATGTGAAAATATGTGGGTAACGATTATCATTGATTATAGATTATATGTCTTATTATTCCATAGCAGTTTTCAAAAAAATATGATTTGATCATTATCAAAGCTTTAAAAAATTATTATGAAACTCACTCATTTTCCAAGAGTACTCTCACAAGTGGACCGTGTAAGCTTATTCGTGCATTTCCGCCTCTAATATTATTAAAAGATAGAACGAACACATTCTAATAATTATCATTTGCAGACGGTGAATTCTACAATATGAATTCTAACGAGATATCCATGTAAAGTGATCTGAATGCTCATCTGTGACTTTTTTAACTAATTTGTAAAACGAGAGAAAAGTTTTGTACCCTTTAATATTATACAGTCAAGGTATGTGATATTTATCATTATGAATATATTAATATGTTCACTGAAGTTGACATGAGCAGAAATAAACTGTATTGGTGAATATCAATATTATGTATATACGTATATATATATATATATATATATATATATATATATATATATATATATATATATATATATATACTTTTGAGTGAACGCCCACGGACAGATCCACCCTTCCTTCTACAAAACCAACCCCCTTCATAGATATTCCATCACCCACACAGAATGACGGTGGCCAACTTTTGAGGGCTGATCACGTAATCAACTAACGAGTACAACATGAGGCACTTGTTGAGTATTCCACACCACTGTTGGTCGGTAATAACCAATGCTATTTGAATACACGCTCGAATCAATGTGCATGTCAAATAATTACGCCATTAGAGTCATATTGGAATTGATTTATGCCGTGAATGATTCTCTATTTCAATTTACAGTATTCAAGTGGAAATTCCTCCGAGTAGTGCATCTGAATCAAACCATTTCCGAGCTCTCACAAATAACTGAGTCATTCGTATAAAAAGACTCATTCACGAGTACATAATTGGTAGTTCAACTTCAGTTATGGCTCCTATGATGTTTTCCACCTTTGTGTCGGAAAAATGATATTATTTGAAAATGAATTCTTTGTTTGATAACTATCATCGAATTGTTTCTGCTCACCTCAAATTAGAATAAAAATCGAAAAAACCATAAATGCTGTTGGTAAATCTCAGAACATGTTTACATTTACAGACTGCCGTGCATCTTTTCACTCTCCATAACTTCACCGGTACATTTTCCGGTATCAGAACACGTTATGTTACTATATACAGATTACGAACACATTCTAATAATTATCATTTGCAGACGGTGAATTCTACAATATGAATTCTAACGAGATATCCATGTAAAGTGATCTGAATGCTCATCTGTGACTTTTATAACTAATTTGTAAAACGAGAGAAAAGTTTTGTACCCTTTAATATTATACAGTCAAGGTATGTGATATTTATCATTATGAATATATTAATATGTTCACTGAAGTTGACATGAGCAGAAATAAACTGTATTGGTGAATATCAATATTATGTATATACTCTTTTGAGTGAACGCCCACGGACAGATCCACCCTTCCTTCTACAAAACCAACCCCCTTCATAGATATTCCATCACCCACACAGAATGACGGTGGCCAACTTTTGAGGGCTGATCACGTAATCAACTAACGAGTACAACATGAGGCACTTGTTGAGTACACACCACTGTTGGTCGGTAATAACCAATGCTATTTGAATACACGGTCGAATCAATGTGCATGTCAAATAATTACGCCATTAGAGTCATATTGGAATTGATTTATGCCGTGAATGATTCTCTATTTCAATTTACAGTATTCAAGTGGAAATTCCTCTGAGTAGTGCATCTGAATCAAACCATTTCCGAGCTCTCACAAATAACTGAGTCATTCGTATAAAAAGACTCATTCACGAGTACATAATTGGTAGTTCAACTTCAGTTATGGCTCCTATGATGTTTTCCACCTTTGTGTCGGAAAAATGATATTATTTGAAAATGAATTCTTTGTTTGATAACTATCATCATTATTTTCTGCTCACCTCAAATTAGAATAAAAATCGCAAAAACCATAAATGCTGTTGGTAAATCTCAGAACATGTTTACATTTACAGGCTGCCGTGCATCTTTTCACTCTCCATAACTTCACCGGTACATTTTTCGGTATCAGAACACGTTATGTTACTATATACAGATTACGTATACGTATATGTTACTCGATTGACAGATGAGATTATACAAAATATCCATTTGATTGGCAAGTTGATTCACAAAGATTCTCACTTTTTGGAATAATTTTAGCATTATAGACAAGGAAAAACTCCATGTTTCTTTATCAATCTGATTCCAACTTCAAATCGAAAGATGAATGAAGAGTGGATGATGAGATCAAACTATTAATGGTGAATGAAAAGTATTGTTCTAATATAAACTTAGTTATGTTCCAGAAAAATTAGCAGGAGTAATATATATATTATACATTCTCTGGAGGCGATGATGAATAAGTTTGATGCCCTTTTGATGTTTAATTTCGGGCTGGCTGGTAACATCCATCATCTCTTGAATATTCATATTATCGATTCTCGATAATCGCTTCTGGCACCTATTCAATGATGTCAGGCGCTTTACGACGTGCTTGCTCATGCCACGGTGACCGCTATTTCCTTCTCTCTTCTTCTTATTTTCGTTCAGCTCCTTATTCTCTTTTTTCCTTGTATTTTCATATTTTTCAACGTTTTAGTATAACATTCAATCCCTCTCCAATAATGTAATGCAATTCTTTTATTTAAGATAGAAGAAGATGGGATCTTCATTAATGATATGTGCATTGACTATTCAAGTGACTGAATAGAGATTTGGACCACTCTCATGTTTTGAGAGAGGGGAAATTTTCAATTTGTATCAATTCTACCATGAGTAAATGATACAATATGGTATGATATAATATTATGATTCAAAATAAATTTTGTTCTATCATCATATCTGAATTAGGCATGGCTGCCTGTTTCAGTCTCTGAAATTTTAAAACAGAAAAAATATCTTCTTTTTATTATTAACTTTAGATCACTTTTTTGTCTCTCAATATCTCTATTGCTCACTGGCATGTAATAGAGAGCTTTCAGAGGGATTCTATCGGTTGGCATTCTGTAAATATATCTACCTTCCTTCTTAGTGTTTTTATAATTGATGGATAAATAAGGGCTGTTTCCGAGCTCGGGATCTATAAGTTCTGGACGTCTGGCGCTCAGGTCTAAATCGACTTTCTGAGTCACGGGTTAGTCTTCTAAACTTTGGGGTCTATTAAGTTCTCTACTTATTTGAGTCCAGGACTTGGAGAAATAATCATGTGGGAAATTCTTAATATTTTACTGTTGTATTGTTGACATTATATAGCAGAACAGCTGATTGAAGCGGGCTAATTCAAATAAGCATGCTCTCCAAACTATTTTTTAACAAAAATATAAATTATTATTTCGTGAAAATACGTTTCGATATCTTTGTAGGCCTATTCAAAGCAAAACCTAACCTTTTAAACTTAAAAAAAAGTAAACTTTTTTGTGATTTACTGTTTATAGATACTTCTATCATAGTATTGCCATTATAAAAATATTTTAATTATTATATGGTACTTTCTATTGTCATCCAATTGATAAAAAGTGTAATTATTGTATTTTGAAATTGTTTTTGATGAAATAAACATCTATTCTATTCTATTTTAAAACATGAATGAATAAACATTTAATTTTACGTTATGCTATTATTGATCCTAACCAGTGATTTTGGAATAAAACTTTTAGTAGGCTATTGAGCAGGAAAACGTATTTGTTCTGAAAAAAATGGAATAATAATTTATTATTGTTATATTTTATTATTAATATGCTGAATATGACATTGATTGATGGAATTAACATTGGAAGATGAAATTCCAAGGCAATCCTTGTATTATATCTCTTGAGAATTTTTAGGTTACGTCACAGTCGTAAAATAAGGTTAGTTTTCACACATAGTTTTGATAGAACTTTATTCCAAAATAGACTTGCAAACTATAAATTATGAATTTTGATGTACTAATCCAAATAATTTAGGTATTTCAAGACATTCGGCTGTAGGTAGCCAAGATAATTCGGCTATTCATCTACTTCGAAACAATAACTGAGATGTGTTTGCTCAGTCTTAATCCAGAACTTAACTTTTAAACCTACCTCAGTTGAGAGTTTAAAATCACGCTGTTTTAAGTTGCACTTATAAGCCATTTCACTCAATAAGCCTTTTTGATAAATCCTTGACTCGGAAAGAGGCGAGAATCTTATTCAAGTCCTGGACTTATAAGCCCTCCGCTCAGAAAGCGGAATTATAAACTCCAGAGTCTAACGTGATCTCTAAACTCCATGGTCCAAGTCCAAGTTCCAGCTCTAAAGTCCTCGACTACGTTAACGCTCTGACTAGGAAATACAAATTTCTGACTCCAGAGTTTAAAGCCAGTTAAGTCTAGAACTTATCTAAATCCCGAGCTCGGTAACAGGCCCTAAACATATGTATAAGTAAGCAAACATACAATTGAGAGACTTTGGAGTTTAATGTGAAGCTCTGAAATGTACATTTTTGAGGAATTTGAATTCGCTGTGCAGGCAATTCTCCAAAGTGCAAAAGTTAAAAACCAGAGCAAAGCGTTTGTTGGAGATGTGGCGTCATACTCCAATGGAAGTAAGCAAATAGAATGAGATTAGATTCAGAAAAAACACTGTCATGTGTGGGTTTAAAGAGATGCGGGGGTGGGGACGTGTGAGTGTATGCACTCGAGAGTTTTGTACATTTGTTTGACTTGTATTGATCTCGCTCCAGAATGGGATGAGGTGGAATAGCAAAATAAATCATACCGCTCTCTGCATTATTGTCGGAGTCCTGGACAACCCACATGAGTAATGATCAACATTTATTGAGTTCCATGATACATGTTATCGAGAAATACCTTTTTTTGTAAGCAATATGTACAATATGTAAAGTCCCATGTCTTTTTTACTCCTCGAATTTCCTACCAATGATTTGGTTGTTTTTTGCGAATTATTGCTTCCTAACAAGATTAACCAAAGAATTCACTAGGACATCACGCAATAAATAAAATAAAATAATATTGATACCAGTATTCAGCTACAACAAATTCGGTTGCTATTTAGAATCGAAAAAACCAATGATGGGTACATGGACAACTAACTGAATCATGAGGTTTTATCATCCGATTTCTTACAGCATTTTTAATGTCCTAGAAACTCCTTCCCTCAGTTCCTAAAATCCTGTCAAGAAAGTTTACAAAATTGATGACAGTCTCAAAAAGCCTGAACAAGTCTCATGACGAAATTATTTATTATCGTGTTTTGAGACAGTTTCTACAACGTTGTCGACCACAGGAATAATTCTCGAGATGATGAGCTGTTTTGACAATGGTGAAACCTTGGAATCCTGTTTTATAAAATTTCAACCATTATTGCAACGGTTTGATTCCAGTTCTTCCCCACTCGACAAAATGCATCAGAAAGTTCAATTAATTGGTAGTCTCTCCTCCACGTGGAGTCAACTTTTCCATTTCAAGCTCTTTAAGCATTTCTTGACTCGGTTACTCAAATGTTTTGCTTTTGTTAGTGGAAACTATTTTTGCTCTTATTCATTAGGCTAGTTCCCGTTCCTTTCGGAGATATTTGAATAGTCACTGTAGAAAAAACTAGATCAATAGAATAGCTCCCAATCATCAGTTTCAAGGAGACTCACTCCAATTTTTATATCTCCCGAAGCTGTGAAGAGTTTTCAATTTTCCGATAACTTTCTTTTGCCACTTTCAACATCTTTCTCCTGAACATTCAACAAAGAAAATTCTTCTATTCCCAAACTGATCAAAAGTTATAACTCTCAACTTCCATTATCATGGATTCATTTATTTGAAGCGATAGTTTCTTGAATGTTCTGAAACATGTTGATCAACTCTATTAACTATGATTTAACAACTTACTTTTCTCGAAGCATCGTGTTTTGAAGATATTCACTGATATTAAACATTTTAATGAGGAAAGAGAATAAAATAGTCTCTAAATTCATTCTAATTCATTAATTACTGATTTTGATCTCTGCTACAACCACTATTTCTCCTGTGAGTGAATTTTATAGTACATAAAATCAGATGAGCGTATACCGTTCAAAGAGTGACCAGCACCCAGTTTGCACCCAGCTCCGCTATAAGTTACGATCTTCAAAATACTTGCTGGTGGTTTGATACTCACCCAAAACTGGGGCTTCATTTATCCCTGATAATAATCCGTGATGCGACTAATACACAAGTATAAAACTCATAATACAAGTATTATGAAATAGCGATCAATAAACTGTAAGGTAATATCTTCTAAAAATATGAAGCTGATTGATCAATTACCTCTAAAGTTCTTGTCGAATATAAAGACCGAAAATGACTTTGAGCTCTAGTAAGTCGAAAGTGAGAACTTCGCTAACGCTCGTTCAATCAATATAGTTGAGTGTCTAAGGGATAAGAAAACATAAATCTGAAATAATAATAGTAATCTGACCTCATATACGTTTAGTTGTGTTCGTGGTCCCATTGAGAAAACATACTAAATTACTGTATTCTTATTCTATAGTGGAGCAGAGTGAATGATAGAGGGAGATTATGGTTCTACAAATTTAAATGGGTTTCGTGCCACCAGGAAGCGAATTCAAACCTTCAGATGATATGAATTGAGCGAAGCTGACTCAAGTGATATCAGGCCCACGTAACTCATCTGATCTCAGCAATCAGCGCAACCACTGAGCCAACCGCGATATTCGTCATATTATATTATACTTTCCATTAATTTGTATATATAATTGTATTGTAAAAAATCCCTGTGATATAAAAACGATTCAATTTCAATTATTGTTGATTATATTTTCTAGTAGATTGACCTTGCATACATTGCAAATCACATTCAGTTGCCGTACGCTGTACTCGCATCATAGTTGAAGGAGCAGTGTAGGCAACCGGCTCATCCATCATAGTCTCATTATATTGCCGCCATTTGCCATTGCAGTGCGAACGCCTCACTCTAGTTGCCATGACAACCGTGTTGTTACAGCAATAAAGGGAAATAATAATAATAATGTGCACTGATGGCTCTCTGGACCTGAGGAGGAAATGGCCCTGAGTCGAGTTGAAGACCTGAAGGTGCAGCTGCTGTTGTTAAGGTGCACGTACAGAGTAAGTTAGCAGCCTACAGCAGAGTGGACGTGGATCATTTACCAACTAGCAACAAACTTTCCTCATTTATTATCCGCCATCCCTTTGACAAATGTTACACACAACAAAAAGGATTTCCACTCAGCGCTCAAATGGTCACTAATTAATAGCTGTAATCTCTTATACTTATAAAAGGCTAAGCCCCTACAGACTGAAATCACACCACAGCCCAAACTACTGAGCCTAAAAACTTGAGATTTTGCAAGATTGTTAATGGTAGCCTGAAAACATCCACTAAGGAAGGATTTTCATAAATTTGCCCCCCTGAGGGAGCTGGGGCCCCACCAAAATTTTGTACTTTTTAACCGCTCATTCCACAGCAAAGTCATGAGGAACTTTTTTGTTCAGCTACAAAAAAACATTAGATTTATGCAGAAAAATTTCGATCAGGAGCACAGGGGGTCCAGGAAAGGGCATTTTTAGAAAATTTTGATGTAAAATCACACTACAGCTCAAACTAATTGTCCTACAGACTTGAAACTTTGCAAAAATATTCTTCAAACATGCTAGACGCGCACTAAGAACGGATTTTGAGATATTTTGCCTCTAAGGGTTTCAAAGGATGAAAAAGGATCCTATTAAGTAAGGTTATGAACATGGTAAGGTGAGTGCCATATGGAAATGAAATTTTGAGAATTTATTTATTGACATGTGATATTCTAACATATGTTGTAATCATTGGAAATAACAAAATAATATGATAGAAATTCAAAAAAGAACATCTGTTCTATTATTGCTTTCTACCTGATTCCACTCAACCTCAATAATATTGTTCTGATAATTGATAAATATTTTTAATAATATTATTATTATTGATATAATAAAAGTATTGTTTTAATAATTAATTTTTATCATTAATATAATAATAGTATTGTTTTGGTAATCTCAATAAATATTTTTATTTCCACAAACTCTGTATAATTTGTAATGGTGAATGTGAAACAGCTGCATCAAAGAAATTATCTCAAAAACATATGTTTAGGAGAACTATAGTTTTGAACTTCGTTTTCCTGATGGAATGTATAAGCCTACACGTGGCATGTATTATTAATTTTTCAGCTAGAACAGTTTTTTGAGACTGCTAAATAAACGTCTACAGTTTCATCAATGCTGTATCGGCAATATGAAAACGCATGCAGTTAATATGTCTTTAAATAAAGGTGTTGATATCTACATGATGATTATTCTCTACCATTTTTATTTAATTAAAATTTCAAAATTATTCAAGCCTTAATAGAATGATTGACTCACTGTACAGTCAGTCGAAAATTTTAATATTGAAATGAGGGGTATTTTGGCAAGCTGAACAAAAAAGTAAGGTCCTATGCACCTTTTTGATATTATTTCTTCAAATGAGAAATGAGTTTTGTTGGTTGTCGAAACTCCCCCTGGAAGAGAACTATTCATTTTATCCTATCTTTTAGTAAAATAACAATGATTTCTGCATTGAATAACATCTATCTTGCCAACAAGAATCGAACTCTTTGTGAATTTAGATATGACCTACACTTTAGATTTATATAGATCTATTAATAAATTCATGGAAATTGAAGTCCTTTTCTCAGTTAGTTGATGAAATTGATTATCAATAGAGAAAATGATTAAAATTTCATCAATACAGAATTAGTTGAATGAAATGTCGATGTACTGAGTTCTTGGTCAACAATAATTCAATATTGGTATTTATCCAATCATTATTTTTTTCAGAAGTTATTTCATTTGAATAAGAAAATATTTATAAGCTCCTATCATTTATAATGATAGCATTAATAATGAGCACAGGGGGGTTCAGGAGAGGGCACTTTTCGAAAATTTTGATGTAAAATTACACTACAGCTCAAACAAATTGGCCTGCAGGCTTAAAACTCTGCACAAATATTCTTCAAACATGCTAGACGCGCACTAAGAACGGATTTTGAGATATTTTGCCTCTAAGGGTTTCAAAGGATGAAAAAGGATCCTATTAAGTGAGCTTATGGTAAGGTGAACTCCATATGGAACTGAGATAATTGACACATGATATTCTAACATATGTTGTAATGATTGGAAAGCTTAAAACAATTTCATCAATTAGCTGATTGAATTGATTTTGCGTTGATTGAGAGCGCGAGCTCACCACGTGTTTTACGTGGTAAACGTTCTACAGATTTATAGTATTCCTGGTGATTGAGCCTGTCTTTTTCAGCGTTGTCTATTAATAATAAAGCTTAATTTACAACTAGCTTACCCAGCGAACTTCGCACCGCCAATGTATATCATGTTACACTCGACTTTATTTGGTGAATCATGAAATTTATCTGACAATCAACATGTTCATCTCAATACGGACTTCCTATGTGCTTAGTCATGCAGCATTCATTATTCCGAAAACATATTATTCTTCTCAATCAATTGGTAGTAATATCTATCAGTAGAGTTTTCAATTAAAAAAAGGTTATATCAGTGTTTCAAAGAAAAATATTCAATGTTTTCCATAGCTGTAGATTGTCGATATGGTCCAGGAAATATGCGATGTACGATGAATCACACAGAATTCCATATTCTTTCCATTTTAGGATGAATATAAGCTAAGCTAAATTCAAAAAATTGTAAATTATTTTTTCATTCTTCAGTAATTAATGAATGCAATATGAATACCATACATATATACTATACAATATACTCTATATATATATATATATATATATATATATATATAATATATATATATATATATATATATATATATATATATACTCTCTTTCATAAGGTGATAATTTTTTTCAACATTTTCCAGTTTCTCAATGATAATCAATGATAGGGGAGTGATAATTATTTGTATAGGTCTTCTAAGGAACCATTATCAACAGCTGGTACCAATCAACTACACTTCAACTCCAAACTACCGTTTTAATACCAGTACACAATAATTTATCACAGGGTGATATGTTTATTACAGCTGGTAACTTTAGATGCTGAATCATATTATCACAATATGTTCTTGAATCATGATCATCTTTTCGTTCTTCAGTAGCCGCTCGGCCGAAAATTTCGAAAACATATGTCTGTAAAATGGATTAATAAATAATTATTATTAGCCCCCCTACTAAAATTTCTGTTCAGAAACCATCCCCAATATTCACACAACATATTCCCGAAGTTTCATGCCGTTATATCAAGTAGTTTTCAAGTCTACAGGGAAAAAACAAACATACAAACAAACACAAAAACAGAAATTCATTTTTTTATAAATAGATTTCCATTCGGCTCAAAAAAAAGCCTCTCTAAATGAAGGTAGAATGATAAGGATTCAGTTCTGTTGTTTTAACATTTTTTCAGATCACTTTCAAAACGTTCATGTAGTACCTACTATTGTGTTTGAGACACTTCTGGCGCTATCATAGTTTCACCACTATTCTGTTCCACAGTCCTATCTCTTGCAGTCGTTAACTATATCTATAATAATTATATAAAGTAAAGAGCTGGCTTATGCACGTACGGGATAGGAAAATTATGTTTGACGCATCATCACGTCTGAACTACTGGACTAATTAACTTGAAATTTTGCTTCTAGATTCTTAATTAACCAAGGATGGTTATAGGCCTATTCTCAATTCTTCAAAATTTCATTACAAGTTTTCATTTTGTCAAGTTTAAAAGTAGATCCTTGCGAAGCACGGGTTCTTGCTAGTAATATTATAGAAAGATAAGTGCTTCAGTAACGTTGAGTTGCTCTCTATTGTTATTTGACAATGGATGCTTTCTGGTATTCGAATAACGATCAAATTGAGAGTTCAGATGAAATAATACAGTTTTCAATTTAAAACACTTATATAAATATTATTATCATCATTATATATCATATGAATAAGATTATTCTAATTTTAATCGATTGGGATATGAAGACAAGTCACTAAATACCGATAATCAACAATATCTGCACTCCTTAACTCAAGTGGCTTGAAGTGTTAACAAGAATAATTGTTAACAAGAATTATTTTATGTTCTGTTGTGCTATGATCATTATTATGTTCTGTTTCAAGAAGTTTAATATATAAGTCTCAGGTTAATTTTCCCTCTTCAAAAAAGATCAAAGAATTAGGAATTATATGAAAAATGGAGAGTTTCCATCATTGAAATTTTACGTACCATATTACTTTGATGTGATACCAATATTGAAGAGAAATCCTCAAAAACGTTGAGGGTAATGTGATACAAATCAAGCAATATTAAAAGTATCTTCGCAATCAACAGAAGAGACTGCAAGATGGTAATTGCGTGGGCTGGTGGATGGTGGATTAGGGTGAAGTAACTACTTAATTGAAGTCGAGTTGCAGTTTACTCCGATGTTGCCTGCGCAATATTTGCGAGACCTCATTCCATTTATGCTTTTTCGTCTTATCTGTGTTTTCTGAATGTTGGCAACGGTCGATCGTTGACCTATTTTGCAGACTGTAAGCGGGGGTGTTAGTGCTCCTGGCAATCTTTATGGTATACTTTACGTCAACAACAGAACTGAAACAAAAATCTTCATTCACCTATTTCAGGTATTGTCAGTTTCTTGCAAAAATAGTTCATGAGTAAAGATATTGGATATTATAAGGTAAAAGTTGCTCATAAACTTCGAAATTTATTCATGTATGGGATGAAAAATATAAGAGGAGTTTTTAATGAAGAGATCGGTCAGGTCGATATGGAGATTTCAGCTCGCTATAACTTTATATCTATAATGTTATTGATAATGGAAGTAATTGGCTTATTTACGTACGGAATAGGAGGTACGCGATTGACGCATTATCACTCTTAGCTGATGGGTACGTGCAGTGCCAAAATACCTGCCATCAAATTTTTGGTTGGGATTGATTTAGTATGTTATTTTGAGCACAAAATCACAAAAATTAAACGGCGGTCACTATTGTTTTTAAAATAATCCAAGTTCAAAGTAGCACAATTTTACATGCATAACCTATAAGTAGCAGCCATTTTGATTATCGAAATCATCGAAATTATGTTTTTCCTAATCTAAGTTTTCCTAATCTGATGCTTTTCCCAACCTAAAGCTTTTCCTAACCTAAGCTTTCGTAACCAAAACTTTTCTAACCTAAAGCTTTTCCCAACCTAAGCTTTTCCTAACCTAAAGCTTTTCTTAACCTAAGCTTTCCTACCCAAAACTTTTCTAACCTAAAGCTTTTCCTAACCTAAAGCTTTTCCCAACCTAAGCTTTTCCTAACCTTAGCTTTCCTAACTTAAAAATATATTAGAGGTGTTTGAAATGTCGTGAACAAAGTGCGGTTAGTAAAACTAAATTATTTTTTAAAAATTTATGATGAGTGCTGTTTATTTGTTGAGATTTTGTGTTCAAAATGACATACTAAATCGATCCCAGTCAAAAATTTGATGACAGGTATTTTGGCACTGGGCGTACACTTCAGCCTGAACTGATTAACTTGCAATTCTTTATAAAGATTCCAAGGATGGATATGGGCTCATTTTTTCATTGATTTTTAAATCAATCAATTGCAATTTGATAACAAGAAAAAATAGATCAATGTTCAATGATTCAATGTTCTCGAAACTGTTTAGAAGCCAAATCAAACAGAGCCATCATCCAAGTGATGCCATATCTTGATTGGCATCACTTGTCACTCATGAATTGGTTGCTGCGGGTTCGAGACCAATCCAACTAATGTTTCTCGCTTATAACTTCAACTATAATCAAGACTATTCACGTAATTATGACAAGATAATGAATAAGTTCTATATTTTATGTTTCCTGGACATAAGGAGATTGCATTCCATAACACGACATTTTTCTCAGTACAAAGCACGTGTCATGAAATGTCTTCAACTTTAATCTTGACTTATAACGTGATCGAGAGTCTGTGATCACGGTGACTGATATTCGAATATTTTTATTGAATGTTTGCACCAGATACTAGGAGAATGAGATCACAATATTGTTACAATCTATGATCACAAAATAAACTAGATACAATACTTAGAACAGGCTACTACATGAATTTCGAAATTGGAGATGAAATATGATTTCATTCACTCCATTCTATGCACTCTATAAGAAAAATAGTTTGCTGACATCTTTCTTTTTTTTAAATTTTTAACATTTTCTTCAACTGAGTTCAAAAATTGTTCAGTAATTTTTTTAAACTTGACGTGTGTTAAACGTTGAATGGAACATTTTTGGGTATGCATTCTGTTTGCTTTTGTGAAATTAAACTTGTCCCTCCTGTGATTTCATCATACCATTGAATTTTCTCAACGTGTTTCTATTCGAGCAGGACGCGAGAAGGAAAAAATGAAAATAAGAAGTGGGTTTGTACAGCTGCTCACAATTGCCTGTGCATAATTACAGGAAAAGCAAGTGGCCCAAGAGACGGATGGAATAATTCTTAATGAGCACCCTCAAGCCATTTCAGGAGCACTCGCTTCCATCTCTTTCATTTTTCTACAAAAATATAAATTTTTGCGTTTAAACACTCTTGTGGGAGCAAACACTTTCAGAACGCTTCATCCTTATTGAAGTCTCTCTAAAAATATACGATTTTAATAGGACTTGTTATGGAGCATCACTTGAGAATGAATAATAAGAGTAATCTATTCTTTCAAATTCCTGGAATTGCTCAGATGTTGGTTATGAACTTCCATTTTATGAGTCATTGAACCATTGAACTTTGATGTGTATCATTCAATTATATTCAATATATTACAAGGTCTCTTGAATATAAGATCAATTGCTCTCCAATAAATAAGGTAAATAAGAAGAATTGTCAATTGAAAAATTACCAAATGAATCATTCAATTCAAATTATTTGTGAAAGTACCGGTATCCTATCTAGTTACTTATTTTACTCACTAGTAGTTCTGTGAACAGAAGACCTTGCGCTCAGTAAGTTACATTGACCTGTTGTTATGTTTTCTCATAAATAATATATAATTTATCAATTTAAAATCTCTAGAAAAAATCCTAAATGAGCATAGAGCTTTCTGTCCTATCGTACCGTGACGTGTCGTCCCGGAATGTGAGTGTGAGCGCTGTTATCATGTCTGGCTGCCGTCGATACGCCAATCCAATCAACCCATCAGAGAACATTCTGTGTTGTCGTGTTGGCGAAAAATCGGTATGTTGAAATTAACAAAATAAACTACCATAATGCTGATTTCCTACGAACTTCATTTCTCACTTTTCATGATTTTAGAAATCAATTCCTTTTCAATATATAATAATATTTGTTGCAATTTTAATCATCATATTAAAAAAGAAAAATGTAAAAAAATGTTTTTTATCAATAACTCCAAACTCCAAACTAGAATCATGGCCTCAGATTATAGAAAGACAAAGTTAGTAGGCAACTGTCTACTAACGTTGATGGAAAGATAAATTTTCAAGATGTTCGATGTTTTTGTACGGGTAGTATCAATGTACCTAGAATACAGGTAGAATATTTTTATTCTAGGTACCTTGGGTAGTGTTATAGTCCACTAGACAGCTGATTTATAATGAATAATATTCTATACTCTGAATTTTAAGGTGACATTGACGTATGAAGGAGGCTCCTTTTTCTTTTTATATTATTATCCTTGAAATGCAAAATTTCCAAAAACCTTGTACATATGTCGACGCGCAATTTGAAATGAAACATACCTATCAAGTTTCATGAAAATCTATTACCGCGTTTCGCCGTAAATGCACAACATACAGTATAAACATATAAACATTATCTTAGTCCAGTCACTGTATACATTGGTGCATGCAATTTATATTGTAGTTCTGATTCTTTAATATATTATTTGAGTACATAAGAGAAGTCCAGAGCCAATTTCTTCATGCAGAATTTCCTTAAGCTAGATACAGAGTGGCCCAAAAACCTCTTATTTTCGGTTCATTTTCCAGTTTTCAGCTATTTCTGCCAAATCTCGTAATCGGACAGAAAAATACGCTCCCGCCTCTTTTTAGATTATAAAATTCTGAATGAAATGAGATCACTCGGAACTCTCTATCTCAAATGAGTACTAAGTTATGATTTTTCAAAAATGAGTGATATTTGAAGAAAAAAATCAATTTTGTTGAATTTCAGTTTTTGATCAACAATATATTCCGATTGATACCATTTAGATGTATAATTCAAAATCCCTCTGGGCGTATTTTTGTGCTCTACAATCTGAGTTCAGGTAGAGCGCTCTAGCTTATAAAGATTTCTAGGTACACCTGACAACAATGCTCCTTGTATTGTGAAAAACACCTAATTCTCAGCTTCAACCATCATCACCAACTAAATTGTCCTCACATTGATATTTCGCACAATGACATAAGTTCATGATATTATGTTCTATGAGAATCACCTGTTAGATGCAGTTCATTTCAGTATTTCCTAGTGGAGAGGCGCGCTTAAGAATACCTCAAGGATCAAAATTTCAAACACTTATAACTTTTGACACAGTGCTCAGATTTCATCGTACTACACTTCATTCTTCTTGTCTCGTCAAGGCGGTCCAAATTCATGCATCATAAGTCAAATTCGGTTGAAAAATTGAAAATTGTTGAGTGTAATTAAGCCCATATTCCAATACCCAAAAAATGGTCAATTCCTATATTCAAAGCTATGTATCTTGGTAACCCCTTATTATAAAAATCATTACTTGATCTTAAAATGTACAATAGAATTTCCTCTTTCATTTGCTGTAAACTATTCATGGAAAAATATGTTCGTAAAGTGAGTTTTGATTGTTGAAAGAAATCCGGAAATTGTAGATATTTTTCTCATATTAGAGAATTAGCAGTTCTATGATAGGGAAAAGTGATTCAAGATGGATTTCAGACAATTGAGCTCATAGAGGATGAATCTATCTACAATTTGGTATCAATCGTGAGTTTCTATGATGAATCAGACTCGTTTTAGAAACTCTTTATCAACAGTAAAATCACGAAAGAAGTAAAAACCGAAATCGCCATTCTTAAAATCTTCTGTAACTTTCGAATTGTATCGGAATCGAAAGTATTTTTTATTGGAGTGGGTAGAGGGGGACAATTTTCACATTCTCACTAGATTTGGAAATTTTATCAGGAGTATTTCACAAGACATGCAGCTTTGAATATAGAAATTGGCCTTTTTTTACTTTCCTTGCCCTATTACCATAGGTAAGGAAAGTATTGCTTTCCGAAAAAAATTAAGGTACCCCAATTTCTATATTTCTATACGTTTCAAGGTCCCCTGAGTCCAAAAAAGTGGTTTTTGGGTATTGGTCTGTATGTGTGTGTGTGTGTGTGTGTGTGTGTGTGTGTGTGTGTGTGTGTGTGTGTGTGTGTGTGTGTGTGTGTGTGTGTGTGTGTGTGTGTGTGTGTGTGTGTGTGTGTGTGTGTGTGTGTGTGTGTGTGGTGTGTGTGTGTGTGTGTGTGGTGTGTGTGTGTGTGTGTGTATGTGTGTGTGTGTGGTGTGTGTGTGTGTGTGTGTGTGTGTGTGTGTGTGTGGTGTGTGTGTGTGTGTGTGTGTGTGTGTGTGTGTGTATATGAGGGTATGTGCGTCTGTGTACACGATATCTCATCTCTTAATATCAACGGAATGACTTGAAATTTGGAACTTAAGGTCCTTCCCCTATAAGGATGACGACGAAAATGTTGTCAAAAACAGGGTTTTTCGCGTTTTTCTCGAAAATGACTCCAACGATTTTGATCAAATTCATACCTAAAATAGTCATTGATAAGCTATATCAAGTGCCACAAGTCTCATATCTGTAAAAATTCCAGGAGCTCCGCCCCATCTATGCAAAGTTCAATTTTAGATTTCCAATTATCAGGTCTCAGATATAATTTAAACGAAAAATCTTGAGTGGAAAAGATTCAGCATGGAAATCTCTTCAATTAATGTCCTGTAACATTTTCACCTAAAATTGAAAATAAACTTGAAATTTGAGAAAATGTGATTATTCAATTGCAAACAGCTGTTGATTCTATTAAATCATTCACTATGAAGAGATAGCAGATCTCGTGTGTATCCAGCGTTATTGTTCTGTCACCAGCTGGCTCAGATCTTTGTATAGTAAACTAGTATGCGCGGGAACACTAGCGTCAGGTGATCAATTTTCATAACGGCAAGGAAAGTGCCGTGCTACCAATTTTTCCTTAATCGGCTGGATAGCATTTAACACCTATTAACCTAAGGATAGTTGTCGGCTCCAATGTAATAGATTCTTGATAAACTATGAATGGATCTATCGCCTATGAATGAGAAATCCAGTTTTCAGAGCAAATGAACTTATAATCTTCAGATGAATTTTTGCAAAATATTATACAAATAGACAAAGAATTATATCTTATAAGCCTAAGTTCTAGAGTTACTACGAACTAAAATACTTATCTAGTTTACAGTTGAAAAAACAGTGGCTATTGGCTTGTATACACACAAAACAAATTATATGGACAAAATAGAACACTATAAACTGTTTAAAACTCAATTTAAAACATTAATAAATTCACTTAAATGGAAAATGATTCAGAGCAAAAATTTACAACACACACATAGCCAGCCATTAGTTTCAGAGAGAAAGAACAGGCCAAAAAACAAGTCAGAACAGAGACACCTCCAACGTTACAGACACGTCACCAAAAAATTATAAATTACAAGTTTAGAATTCACATTTTATATTTGTTCTCAATAAAACTTTATTTTGAAACTGTTATTTTAAATTTTTATATATATTCTCTATTTAAATAGACCATTTATCTATTAATTTTGTTAACCCAGCCTCGATGACACCATGGAACAATGCAACAATCATTTACGATAATAAATTCTCAGTCGAAAAGTTTGTCCGTCTATCGATGACTCTGATATTTACTATAAAGTTCCATAGATCTCGAATTGAAGATTCGATTCCAATGTGAGAAAAAATGTAATATTACAAATACCCCCCTCTTGACATAAAGAAAATTTTACTGTTTGAAAATTTTTGTTATTTTCTAGCTTACCTTTAACAAAATTTGACAATTCTAATACCGCATCTTCTCTACTCCTCCCCTCACGAAAGCCAAATTGATTCCTAGATAAGACGTTCCTTTACCAGTTTCTCCAAAATCTTAGAAATATTGCTTATAAGTGAAATAGGCCTGTAATTGGTGGCATTTGTTTTGTCGCCTCCTTTGAGTAATGGTCTAACACATGTCACTTTCATAGCTTTTGGAAAAATTCCTTTTGACAGACTTAAACTAAATATGTGAATTAATGGTTTTACAATTACATTTTTTATCAACTTCAATGTTCTATTATTGATTCCATCAAGTCCTGGAGCACTGTCATTTCGCAAACTACTAATAGCTTCAAGAAGCTCATCTTCAGTTACTGGGTGAAAGTAGATGGAGTGTAGAGTTCTTGTAACAGGTTTATATTGGGATATGATTTGGTCTAGTGGTTTTCTCAAGGAATCTATTATTGTCTCCGCCATTTCTTCACCCACATTTGTGAAAAAGTTATTCATGTGGCTGAGCACAGTTTCTGGATTTTCCTTTAGATTGTAAATCCTATAATCTATTCTAATAGCATTCAATTTCATTTTTGTTTTTGATTTAGAGTCAGTAGCATCTTTGATTACTTTCCACATTTTTTTATTATCCTTTCCAGCTTCATACAATTTCTCTCTATAGTATTGGTCCTTTGTTTCATGAATTAAAGCTGTGAGTGTATTCCTATACCGACGATAGAAGTTGGTTAAGTTAATGTTGTATGGGTTTTCCTTTCTTCTTTTGTTGAGTAGATTTCTGGTTCTTATTGCTGCTACTATACCTCTGGTGATCCATGATTTGATGGGTTTGTACTTCTTCTGCCGCCGATGCTGCTTGATATTATTTTGTATATGTTGTCTCAGAGTTGATAAGAAGGTGTCATAAGATGTATCTGGATTATTATCTTCTAAAACATGAATCCACTCCTCATTCAGTAGTTCATTCTTCAAGCTATTAATGTCTATTTTCTCGTTTATTCCATGTGTTCCAGTTTCATTTGCACTATTTCTCGAAATATGTTGCACTCCTAGAATTGTGGTGAAGTGGTCAGTTATTGTTGATTCATAAATGATTGGAAAAAGATTATCTCTGGAGTTGGTAGCAATGTGATCTATGCAAGAAGCAGTTTCTGTTGTAGTTCTGGTTGCTTGCTTAATGCAGAGTCTGAGCCCATGCTCGCTTAGAAGATCGCAGTAGTCATTCAATTGATGATGTGGACGAATTTGAAGGGTGTTAATATTCATGTCTCCTGCACATATGACTTGTTGCCCTCTTAATTCATTCAGGATCGATACTAAGTCACTCAGGAAATCTGAAATATCATTGAAGGACGGTGATCTGTATATTGCAAGGATTTTTGTCTGCTGCATCCAACTGAATTTGTAGGTCATTTGCCTGGTTAATCCGTAGCTCAACACATTGTACATTTATACTATCTTTAACATAAACAACTATACCATCATTTTGTAATGGGTTGTTTATGGTGGAAAATACATCATATCCTCGAATGGACTGGAGTACAAATTCAGTCCTAATCCAGCATTCGGTTAGAATAATAACATCAAAAGAAAAATTAATGTCGCACAATTGAATCATCAGCTCATCAAAATTTCTTCTGATACTCCTTATATTGAGACAGAAGATGCTCAAATCACAAGAACTCAATGCTGCACAAAGTTGTTGACTGTTGTTGATCACTTTATCATGTATTTCTTCAAAATAATCAAGATCCTCGAAGCTGAGCAAATTTGATAAGTTGTTGTTACTCATTATTTAAACTCTCATTAATCCTTTCCATGTTTCTTTCATTCCAGCTTAAGAGAAACTCTCCACTAACATCCTTTAGTTTTCGAATTAGGGTCAGCACTAAATCTTCTTGCCCTGTTGTGATATATCTGAAGGTTTGTGTGTGTCTGCTCATGGCTACTATTAAGCTGCGTACACATATTCGTGCTTCCAACCCGCACCGAGCACGCTCCTCCCTCGTACCGCCCTCGTACCGCCCTCGTACCGCCCTCGTACCACCATCGAACCACAGTCGCACCGCCCACGCACCCATCATGAACGTTACGGAAGATGTTAGATCTTCTCGCGTTCCCCGGTCGAACCACTGTTGCTCGCCGGTCGATCATCAATCGCTCTGCTGGAGTGACGTTCGGTTGCGGAGCAGAGCGACAGTCTGTACGCACCTTTACATGTTGTGTGCTGTTATATATTCCAAGTTGTTTTTTATTGTTCCTTGTCAGAACTACATTCTTGTGAGTTAAGCCCTGTGCTTCATGAATTGTATGGACTTTAATTGAAGGGTGAAGTTTTGATTGCAGCTCTTCTAGTACTGTTTTCTTCTCGAGCTGAGTGAATGTAAGAATCAGAGTGTTGGGTTCAAGTGGTCCAAGTTCTCCATTTGTTATTGGAGGTCTGACGGATAACAGGACCTCATTTTTTGTACCAATGTCCTGGTAGTAGCTGGAAAGGATGTAGAAATGCTGCTTATAAATTCTTAATCAACCGAGGATTCCTATAGGCCTATTTTCAATTCTTCTGGATTTCATTACGTCAAGTTTTAAAATAGACCCTTGCAAAGCACGGGTTACCTGCTAGTTTAAACATAAAGAGAAATACCAAACCGTCGACTTGAATCTTATTAGACCTCGGTCAATTAGCTTTCTTCAAACTGTCGAACTTTCTGGATCAGCTATTCCATGAATAATCGATCAGTTTCTTTGTGTTTGATTTCTTATTCAAATTAATTTATATTAATTTTCATTACGGTACAGAATTTCCAAAAATAATGATGGCGAATCCCGTACTCCGATATCTCAAACCGTTTAAATGATTTCAACATTTGAAGATACTGATAAATAATACAAAAATGAAATAAATGAGTGCCTACAATGGATAATCAAGTGTTATAAAACACTAAAGCTGGGTTTACACCAAAGATTAATCCTCATAGATTCTGTTAGATTGAACGGAACTTGACAAACACATATGTTCATCATGTGTATGACAAGTTTTATGTTCAATCTAATTGAATCAAATTTGTCAACGTAATAGCAACTGCTATCACAAGAAGTGGTATTATTAATTACGCGTATGTAGACAGATAATAGACAGGCAGACAGACGTTAGCGGAAGCGACATAGGCCTACAACATGTAGAACATACAAACAGAAGGACAACGACTTTGGCGTATAGTAAGTCAAAAGTGAGAACTCGCTAACTCTCAATCAAGCACAATATTATATTTAAATTCAATATATTAATTTTTTGAAATTTTATATGTATTTACAATATTGTGGAAATAAATCATTTGATATTCTAGGCAGAACGTTTTTGGGGTCTGTGTTAGAAGTTGTTTTATGTTGTTTTTTCTATAATATATTTGTTCTAAACAATCAATCATTTCATTTATTAAATAATTCAGAATATTAACAAAATCAAATATTAGGCTGAATCATGAGAGATTAGGCTAAATCATGAGAGAACAGATGCTGTTCTGAATTAAAATGAGGTTCGGGAAGAAAATTATCGAAGCAAGTTCATCCCTCATTTTATAGTCTGTTGACGACGTGAATATCACTCGGAACCTGTTGCTGAATGACCGACCAGATGGTTCGTGCCAGATGGCTCAGTGCTCAGTGCTCAGTGCTCAGTGCAGTAAAGTGGTTGCCACTGCCACACAGAGAGCGCCGCTGTAGCCACACTAATTCCAACACTACGTGCAACAACCGTTTAGATAGGGCTGTCTGGAAGTTTGCCAAAAGAGAACAGATTGAACGAGGTCATGGAGAACGAAATACTACATCTTAAGAGTCCTGGGATTCTTTGAAATCATAGATTAGAATGTTTTAGCATCCAATAAGATAATTTTATCCACAACCATATTAGTCTATAAAGGTGCGTACAGATATACGCGCCGCGAACATGAGCAATTCAATTTAATCAGCTGAATATATCTGTATTTTTACGGAAACGGTATGATACAGATATAAAAAGCTTGGCATCAGCTGATTAAAAGTGAATTGCTCATGTTCGCGGCGCATAAATCTGTACGCAATTTAATATGAACATAAGGTCTTTGTCAATTGAGATCTTTATGCAATGGATTTTCAAAACTACTATAATGTCAACACCATGCAACGAATTGAACATTATATTACTGTTTTCGTTGCTGGTGGCATCAACATTAAAACACGATTTCTGATGCTGGCAGTAGGTTTCAGTTCGTCAAAATTACAGTTTGACAAGTTTTGAATTTGTCAGGATCTCAGTTTATCAAGTTTATAGTACAGTATGTCAAGTTTTCATTGCATCAAGTTCTCATTTGTCAATTTATCAATTCGTCAGGTTTTTGAGACAATCAATTTATTAGTTCGTCAAGTTGTCATTTCGTCAAGTTTTCAGTTTATCAAGTTTTCAGTTCATCAAACTACCAGTTCATCAAGTTTTCAGTTTGTTCTGTTTTCAGTATTTCAAGTCTACTGTTCACTCACTCTGAGTAGCTTTATATGAAATATTATTTCAATCTTTTGACCATATAGGCTAGTTGGTTGATTTCTAACCTTACAAGTTAGGGGTGTGATACTTTGCTTGAATGGTTGTAGATGAAATAGTGTATACAACAGTTTTATAAGGTCTTTGAAGCACTCGTGAGATATTTAAGACACACACACTACGCACACTCACTTGTGTCTCAACTCTACATCTAACTCGTGCGTTAAACACCCTCACTATAAAACTGTTGTATAAAACATACTACTAATGAAAGCTCAAATGTAGTCATGTTGCCAACATAATGGAGCACTTTTTTAAGTTCTTTTAGACTATGTTATATCATGTAATTCTTCTACCAACTTCACTTATGAACTTCCTCCATGGTTCATCCGGTTTTGTTTTGATGCAATTTGAAAAGATTATCACAAAATGCTGTTATTCAGAGGATTTGAAGCGAAGTTACTACATTATGTGCATAATGTAATATAATTTGTATAGTCAGTTACTTAGAATGCTTACTACCAATAGTACTCACTAGTACACTAGTACATCTCTTATTTTATGATCAGCTTTTTCATCTTCCATTCCAATGATGGTACTTTCATGTAAGTATCATCCTCAGATAGCAAATAATTCATAGTGAATTGGAAGCTATAGCGCCTAGTGCTCTATTACAGATACAATGGTGCGTTTATCAATCTGAAGTCTCTCAAGATAAGTAATCGAGTTATTTATACTAGTCCTGCTATTATTATTCATGATAGCTGCACAAAAAAATCGACGACAATCAAAACCGTATACACTAGTGATTAATAGGAAGTTACACTTGAGCTCGTTTTTTGTTCTATGTCAACTCACTCGACTTTCGACTCTCATCCTTAAAACTTCATCAATCTAAAAATGTAGTTTCATCGACAAGAGCGTATCCTTACGATCCTCAAGAGAGATATTTTTGAGAATATCCTTGAGTTTCTAAAGAAAGAGTTGAGGAGTTTCATTAATTTTTAGTCTTCTATATGAGATACGATTAGGAGCTGAGAGGAGACATAAATCAATAACCTAAAGAAGAGGAACTCAATAAATTATTATCCAAGACAAGAAGCAGGGAACCGGTGTTCCTTCAAATGTATTGTGACAATCTAGATAGCTTTTTTCAAGGTCTGTCACTGCTGAGACTTTTCCATAGCGGAGAGAACGTGTCCAAAATTGTGTAATAAATCATTTGAGGCTGCAATCTGAGCCGTGAGCCCGGGACGTTCGTGCGCCCACCTATTGCCCTTTTTGTTTGATGGCTCTCCCTTTCCCTTTTGTAAGCTATCGACTCCTTTTATTAAATTAGAAGCTCATCGCTCCTACTTTCATCAACGTTTGACTGGTTCTGTTCGACTTGTTCGATGGAGAGCGGGGACGAATTAACACATTATTTTTCTGAGGATTATTCCGACATGTATCATGTGCGAAGGTGAGGCTTGTACGTTCTTTATCCCTATGTCATGGTGATATTAATGCATCCAGATAACATTTATTGAAGCTATAAGTCGGGAATGGGAATATAATAGGAAAAATCAGGGGAGCAACACAGAACGAAAAATATTGTAAGTACTTCGGAAGCTATGAAAAATATGGTGTTCGAGGAATTGCTTCTGATGAAGCCCCAAGAAATTGAGTCATCCTCAAAAGAATGAAAGGCAACCAACGGGCTCATAATTTTTGAAATAAAAAAGCATATGAAACGAATTTTAATGGGAGGAAAGTATTTGTATAAGCTGTAAAGATCTCCGAGAAATAGGATTCACAACACATGTATTATCGACCGCGTGATTGATGTGGCTAAAAAGACGAAAAAGAATGCTTGCTTCACATAATATTACTACAGTAAAGCCTCGATAATCCGTCACGCTCTATGAATCGTAGTAGACGCTTGGTCCCATAAAATTAACAATCAACAAATAAGGGTAGGCCCTATATTCACATTAGAAAGTGTACCATTGTGATTTTCTTGTGTTATTTGTGTAACCTGTTCTCTGTGTAACAAAACCTATGTGAAAAGCTATGTAAGAAGCTGTGTTGTATTGGCGTTGTCGATAAGCTGTTAACATCTCTGAGTTGTATTATTATTTTAATTAAATGAATTCCAATAAATGAATGAATTAATTGATTTGCGTATGGTGTTTCGCAGGTGATGCAGGTAGTGAGCAGGTGAGTGGTTGGAGGGGTGGTGGAGGGAGTGGAGGGATGGCGAACACAGCTCACCTTGTTCGACGTCAGAGCTCGCGAGACCTCAACCCACAGCGATCGCTTGACCGACTCGAGATGAAGGAGATGCGAGGCCGCCTCGTCGAACACAACGGAGCAGTCACCTCTGGCGGTCACTCCACCAGCTACGGAGCCACCAATGTCGCTTTCGACGACACCAGTCCCAACACTAAGGTACATATCTATCTGAAAGTGGAATAGCACTTATTCAGTCATCAGTACTGTACAACTAAAAATTCACTGTAACCAAGTATTTGAAATTTGGCAGGCGTGTTGATTGGACCTCAATACTCTAGACGAATACTTAGACTGGCCACTAACGGTATGAAATGCATGATGTACACACACACATGTTCAACATGCATCTTTTGTCCTCAGCGAGAGGCTTCTAACATAAAATAAACGGTCAATAACAATAAATAAATCACTGGAGAATAGCAAATTTTTATAGAAGAATAATAATTTAAGACTGTTCGGTACACTTTTTTATATTCAAAATGGATAATCTTTTTCACTATAATTAATTGTTAAGATCATTATAAGAGTGAGAAAAAGTGGCAACTGAAATTTTTAAGTGGTCAAATAAGCGAGTTATGGGTTGTTGAAGTGCTAACTTTCCAGATTCTGTTTTCTTTCCAGATCATAAACGGTTTCGACTATATTAACAGAACTTCTCTTAAAAATGCAAAAAATGTATCTTTCCAAACAAAAACATTTTATTCTCCATATCGTTCATAAAAAAGTAACATTTCTCGAAAATTCGATAACTTGTTTATTTTGGCATTAATAGCGAAAAAACGCATATTAGAACAAAGCCAATGATATACTGAATGTATTAAAAAAAACTCCAATGGAAAATTCGAAACCGTTTATGATCTGGAAAGAAAATGGAGTTAGCATCTCAACAACCCATAACTCGCTTATTAGATCACTCAAAAATATCAGTTGTCACTTTTTCTTACTCATAATGATCTTAACAATTATATTGAAAAAGATCATCCAATTTGAATAACACAAAAAGTGTCCCGAACAGCCTTGACCTAAAATAGAGCAGTGAAGAAAACAAAATCGGACCCATCCAAAAAAATTTTGCTCGAAGCCTTTTGCTGTGATGACACAACAATGTATGATGACATGTGCATAATGCATCACCAAACCAATTGAAGCCCTGAGTGAGACAATAACACAAGAAACACGAGCAATTGTCCAACGATTCAAAGGAGTCTACATTACAGTAACTATGTAACCATGGGTAATATAGTTACTGTAGTCTACATAAGTGTATGGACGAAAACGGATGCCATCTATCACATGTTATATTCCGTACTTAATAATGTTATCATTTTTTGAGCTCTATTTAATACCAAAATAGCAACAAATAAGGTACATACTAGAGAAAAAAATGAGTTTCATTGAAAAAAGAGTATTTTATGGCTATTCCAAACACTTCATTGTCCGACTCTGTATTTATAGCTCTGAAAGAAGCTTAGAATTTTAAGAAAATGGCACTATCGTACTCTACTACCACAAATTTCATCAAAAAATTTGTAATTACCAAGAGAGTGGATTCCATTTTTCCTGAGCAGACGAGTGAATAAATAGGTTTATAATATGTTAGGATGTCTAATGGGAGAATTGAGTGGGTAGAACTGGTGGAGTTCACCAATTTAACTAAAATCCTAGTTAATTTGGATGACTAACAGCACTTTATCAACCCACTCACGAATGTTCAAGATTATCGTGTGACGTACACGTGTCTCATCTGTATACTCAATTTGTCAGATATTCAAGTTGCTTCAGAGCGATATTCACACAGTTATTGTTCCCTCATATTCAGTTCCTTACGAGCGAGAAGTCAATTTCTGTGACAAGTAATTTGCCTCCTGCAACCGAGAATCTCAAACTCACTCTTATCACTCTCCCACTCCATTCCTTCCCTCTCACCCTCTTACACAAACACACACTCTCCTAATTTCCCTCACCCACTGACACATTAAAGCGCATGCTCAAGCGCTGTGATTTTCCCATTCACTTGAAGCGCTATCTCTCCTCATTGAGCTACATTTAATCACCTCCTCCTCGGCGGTCGTCTTCCCTTGGCATGAATTTATTCAGCTTGACTGCTTAAACCTGATGGTTGCCACCCCTCACCTAATCACAGGTGATACATCCCCTCAACACAGTAGGCTGCCTGCTCATTTCACGCCTCAACTCAACAGTTGATTGGTCAGTTGCAAGCTAGCGTCGAAGTAGATTCCAATTAATTCGACTCAGCAGTATGATTGAAGGTCAATCTCAGTCAATTTTCAGCTACCTGCTTTTCCACGATCAATTGATTCTTAGTGGATATTCACATCCGGAGTAAGAAAATATTTATGATTTTGATCAAGCGAATATACTTACATTTTCATTTTGTCCTATATATACTAGATTGTAATATGACTTGAATGAAAGAAAGAGAATCAAGCTGAACCCCAGATACTTTCCAGAATTAGAATGGATAACTTAGTGGACAAGTAATACTTTCATAATAGGTTTCTATACTCGTCATTATGAATTGAATCAGTTGGGTGGTTCAGATGAATTTTTGATGGAATTCAAGATCAAAATTGAATATGGACAAAAAAGGTGATGATATGAGTGAGATACAGGTTGCTACAAAATAAGTAGATTAATAAGAATGAGAATGGAAATGATAATTTGAACAAAGAGCCAGCTTAAGAGCTAGATTGCGATAGGAACCTGATTGATATGTCTTACACATAACCAATCAACCTCTACTTTCATTTCATGGATGAGAGCGGACTATTCCATTCAATTGATGCTTTGTAAAACGCAGAGAAAGGGAATAATTTTTCAAACTTGAACATAAAACTTTCCTGTTCAATTTCTTTAATTTCAGATTTTAAAGGAACTCTCAAGTTTACTGTAAAGTTCATTTGTTGCTGAAACCCCTGAAATAGCTCATTAAAACCCCTTAAAGTTATTAGACGGATCTCTGTATCAAATTTCAACAATTTTTGTCAATTAGATGATGAAAAGGATGAAAAATTTAGAAAAAAAAACATTTTTGAGCGTAATTTCAGCGAGATATTGAAGTCCTCTGAACATTAGATATGCAGACCCTTTTAGAACCTCTATACCTAATTTCTGTCAATTTGGTTATGTAAAAGCTGTATAGAAACGCAGAAAAATGCTAAAAACATTGGCGCATATATTTGGCCGTAGGCTTTTTCAAAGCCCTTCTGATATAGAATTTTTCCACCTCAGCTAGACCTGTTTGCTCGCCAAATTCGAATAAATCATTCTTATCAATAAATTATTGAAAGAAGTGAGAAAACAAAGAAAAACGCTCGAAAAACGTCGAATTTGGGCGTAACTATGAGAAAATATTAGTCCTCTCATTTCAGAATTTTTAGACTCCAGCTAAACCAGCTTATCAAATTTGAACGTTCTCTGTCACTCTGTTATTGAAAAACCGCGGATTTTAGGCATATACTTTGGCGTTATTGCACAGTCAATACATCATTTGATCACCTCAGATGATCCTGTTCATGAATTCAAACATCTTTTGTGAATTTGTTTTCGAAAGAGATGAGAAAACGTAGAAAATAATGGAAAACGCTGAAAAACGCTACTTTTGGGCGTTCCTTCGGCGTAATGAGGACGTCCTCTGAAGAAAAAAAATGTCTTCACTCTAGCTGAATAACCACCAAACTTCACCCTACCAAATTTGAACATTATCTCTTAATTGGTTCTTGGAAAATCTGGGAAAACGTAGAAAAAACGCTAGGGAACGCTAGGAAAACGCTGTAGATCGCCTATCTTGAGCTTTTCTTCAGCTTCCTTTTGAAGTTCTCTTGGGTCAACATTTGCAGACCCTTGCTGATCTTCTGTATCAAATTTGATCATAATCTGTCAAATTCAAATTCATTTATTCGCCATAAAATAAAAAAGATTTATAAAATAAATATTCTAACTTACAAAATGGCACTACCGGCAAAGAAAACTTGTGCGCCGGCAGTGAGTTCGAACAACTAGGTACAGTAAACATGTCAATAGAAAGAAAAAGTGCTTATTCAAACCACTAGAATAAATAATATTATGGAAACCAGGTCACATCTCAATACTTACAAACGATAAGACAAAGTAACAAAATCACAAGCAAATTACAAACTCAAAAAGACCAATTCAAGGATGCAATGACAAATATTTTTTTAAATTCATAACACAAGAATGAAACACTACATAATGGATATAGATAATTTAAAATACATTTATCCTAATCCAATCCAGTATAAGATTCATTATGGAATTTGTAATTCTATTAATAATGAATTCAGTTGGGACTTTATTTATAAACAAGTAACACTGATATTCAAACTGACGTTTACATACACTTAAGCTGGTAAAGTCAATATCAAATTGTAATGGATTGGATGGACGCAAATTATATGGATTATTCCTTAAGTTGAATGTATCACTATATGTTTCACTAATATCATTAATGAATAATATGATTCTTTCAACATATGTTCGCCTCAATGTAAGGACCTGGAATTCTTGAAAAAGAAGTCTACTAGGGTACAATCTTGGCATGCATAATGCAGCTCTGATAAGGTGTTTCTGTAATGTGAATAAATGTTCATATGGATATCATAAGCAGCCCCTCATATCTCAATTCCATATTGGAAAAGAGATTGCGCATAAGCTTAATAAATGTTTTTCATTATTACCATATCAGCTATTTAATTTTGTCAATAAAACTTATAAATTAGATATTTAAGCCGTCTACACTTATATTCAATATGAGTATCCCATTTTATACGATCCATCATTATACCCAAATATTTTAAGGATTTCAATACAAGGGCAATCACAATCCACATGATTTAACAAAGCGTGAGAATGCATTTGTAGAAACAAGGTTTGTACTGGTTGACCTATTTCAGTAGGAGAAAAAGTCATAAATTTTGTCTTCTTCAGGTTCATGGTGAGTACATGTCTATTAAACCATGATTTTACAATTCTCAAGCCCTCATTTGCATTGTTATATACATCCCCCCATGACACACCAGAAAAAACAAGAGCCCTGTCATCAGCAAATGAAATTACTCTGCAGTTAGGTATTTTCAGATTCAAAAGATCATTAACATAAATCAAAAAGAGCAATGGTGAAAGGACTGTGCCTTGGGGAAGACCAAATACAGAAAGATTGTTCAAACTTGTTTTACCATTAATTGTCAAATATTGAGAGCGATCCATTAGATAACTCGCAAACAGATCGTTTGCTATGCCCCTAGCTCCACAATTATGTAATTTTTGCAATAGTATTTTGTGTGGTATGGAATCAAAAGCCTTTGCAAGGTCTAAAAACTGATAGTGTTTTATGCTTGGATTTGAAATTGTTATTTATGATGTTAGTTAGATGGAGAACAGCATATCAGTGGTAGACTTACCAGATTGAAATCCACATTGATTACTATGAATAAATTTTATTTTATCTAGGAAACAAACTTATCTAATTTTGATCAATTTTTCAAATATTTTTGAAAAACTACTTATAAGACTCATAGGTCTATAATTTCCAGGTTGTGTATGATCACCAGCTTTGTGAAGAGCTATCACTTTTGCAATTTTGAACTTTTTTGGGAAGTAGCCTGATAGAAAACATTTATTAATTATATATTTCAACGGTTTAACTATGAACTGAGAAATTTTTTCCAAGAATACCCCTGACATACCATCAACACCTGTTGCTGCATTGTTTTTCAAAGATTTTATCACATCAAGTATTTTAGGGCTGTTAGTTAGGTTGAAAAAATGCTGTTATTAGGACTGGGTGATAATGAGTCAGGTATTTCAATATTATGAATATCATCCAGGATTTGACTCGCATATTTTTCACCAATTCTTGTGAAATGATCATTCAAAATATCTGGATCTATATTTGACTAAACGTGTTTTTTATCAATATCAAGTATTTCATTAATACAATCCCATGTCTTTCTAGAGTTGTTTTTACTATTTTCCAGTTTCAGCTTGAAATAATCTGATTTAGCCTTTTTTATTGTATTATTTTAATACATTTCGATCGCTATATAATCCTCTTTAAATTTTATATTAAAAGGTTATTTACTGAGTTTCCTATACATATCGTCTCTCTTTCTTATAGATTCAACTAAACTATTAGTAATCCATTTTTTCAAAGGTTTCATTTTGTGGGGAATTTTGACAATGAAAGAATGCTTCTCGATATTGTAAGTCAACCTGTTAATGAATGTGTCAACCAGGGAATCAATATCATCAGCACCCCTGTACATATCTTCCCATGTTTCATTCTCTTGATCAGAAATTCTGACAAATACTGGACAAATTCATTCTAGTGACATTACTTATAGGACTTGGTTTTTTCCTTTGCTTGGCTTTATCAATGAAATACTTCCTGGGATGGCCTGAATAACGCAGGAAAAACGATCAAAAACCGCCGTTCTTGAGCGGAACTTGGGCGTTATTTCAAAACCCTCCCTTTACAACATTATACCTCAGCTCAGCCTATATACCAAATTTGAATATTTTTGCCAGTTAAGCCTTAGTTTTCGAAAATGCTTGAAAAACGTAGAAAATTTCAGATCATGAGCGTATCTTTGGGATTTTTTCAAAACCGTTCTTAGTGCGCCTCTAGAAGGCAAACTGAACTTAATCCTGCCAAATTTGAACGTATTCGGACCAGTAGATTTTTAGTTCTGTTGATTATGAGTGAGTGAATTAATCAGTGCCAATTTGCTTTTATAGATGTAACCAGTATGAAAATCAAAGCCTATCGATAAAATTCCCCATTTTCGAATGCTTTAAATATTTGTTTCCTCGCTATTTTAGAAATGATTTTCATGCACTATGTTCGTTTTATTGTTTGATCATTGATTGGCTTATTGCGAATTTTTTTCTGTGTTTCACAACGAAGGCAATACTGAAACCAGCTGATGACATGGTGAGTAAGATGGGTTCGGGAGAAGGAAAGCCTATTTTCCGTCCAGAGGCAGGCGAGGATGACAGGGAGTCTTGGGACAGCAAGCTCACCTTTCTGCTGGCCACAGTCGGCTACGCGGTCGGCCTTGGCAACGTCTGGCGATTCCCCTACCTTGCACAGAAGAATGGTGGAGGTTGGTATATCGCTACATTACTATATATACTGTATTCAAATATGTCGTTTCTATGCTATTTGTTTTCTTCTAGAATATGATGCTTAATGCTCCATCGAACACTGTCACTGTACAACAGTATTCAAGTTTCAGCGATGTACATTCCATTAATTTTGTTCACAAAATAAAACTCCCTATTTCCTTAAATTATTATGTATCTTCGAATTACTTATTAATGCCAGTGCTTTTCCATAGAATTCAATAATTGTGGAAGGAAGTGTATGAATCAAGTTTGATGGAATAAATAATTATTTTATTATGATAGATTGAGAAAAAAGCGGAAGAAGCAAGAGAAAATGCTTTTAAGTACGTTTACGGATTTGAACTGATTGGGAGTTTTTCTAGTTGTAGTACTTTGAATCTGATGTAAAGAGAAGTGTAAAATTGGCAAAGATACAGGCATGGGAAGATTTTGGTAGAGATCTACAGGACCAACATGGACAGGATATTGGCCGAGCCTTCTGGAAAACAGTAAAACACCTGAAAGGAAAGTTTGGAAAGAAACTAAGAACAATAGTGAATGAAGATGGAAGATTGGTGTCACAGATGGATGAAGTATTGGAGAGATGGAGAAGATTCTATGAAGTTAAATTTCGGGAGAATAATGAGCATATGGATGAAGAAAATTATATGAATGAAGATATGCCTATGCTAGACGAAATTGAGGGGATTACATCAGATATTACCAGAGATGAGGTTGAAGAATCTTTGAAGAAAATGAAGGTCGGTAAGGCAGCAGGAGGCGATGGGATTGCTCCAGAATTGTTGAAATGGGGAGGGGATATACTGACAGGGAAACTGCTGATTTTGTTTAATTTAATATGGCATCAAGAAAGAGCTCCTTCACAATGGAAGGAAAACATTACCATTCCTCTCCACAAAAAAGGCTGCACTTCAGACTGTGAAAACTATAGAGCTGTATGTTTGTCCCAGCTGGGTATGAAGCTTTACACAGTCTTTCTGGAGAAACGCTTACGCAGGGTGGTGGAACAGGATATGGAAGAGGAACAAGCGGCGTTCAGACCAGGTAGGCAGACCCAGGAGCATATTTCATCTCTCCGAAATATATGCTCGAAATTCATTGAGAGAGGGAAGAATGTTTACTTGGCTTTTCTGGATCTGAGAGCTGCATTCGACACAATTCCAAGGAAGTGGATATGGAAGGTGTTGAGTAATAGAAGAGTACCTCCCAAACTTGTGAAAGCCATCAGAAGTGTGAATGAAGGAATGTCAGCCAAAGTACGAATTGGAGGAGATGTATCAAGAGCATTTCAAATGGAGAAGGGTGTGAAACAGGGAGACAGCCTCAGTCCTCTTCTATTCATCTTAGTGATGGATGATATACACAAGATATGCAAGAGGAGGACACAGAACATGGTAGTAGGATATTGGAATATGAGGCCAATTGGTACAAGAGCCCTCCTATATGCTGACGATATTGTTTTGATCTCTGAGTCTTCAGAAAAACTCCAGCAAGCTGTGACGGAATGGTCAGAAGAACTGAAAGGAAAAGGAATGGTTCTCAATGTAAGGAAGAGCAAAGAGCAAAGTTGGAAATTAGGGTTGACGGGGAGATGCTTGACCAGGTGTCGAAATATGAGTATTTGGGTGCGTGGTTCTCTGAGGATGGAAAAATAGATGTTGAGGTGCTGAACAGGGTAAGTAAAGGTTCACTGGCTTACTATTCTGTCAAAGACTGTATATTTGCTAAGAAAGAGATCAGTAAGAGGATAAAGAACCAGGTATACAGATCAATAATTGAGCCAATCTTACTGTACGGGAGTGAAAGCTGGCCCATGAGATCATGCCATGAAAATAAAATAAGAACGGTGGAAATGAAATGTCATAGAAAAACATTGGGGAAGACAAGGAGGGATAGAATACGAAACACCAGAATAAGAGAGGAAGTTGGCATGAGAGATAGAAATGAGGATAGAAATGAGGCAGCTTAAATGGTATGGATATATACAGCGGATGGATGACAGTAGAAAAGCGAAACAGTTTGTGAATGTGAGAGTGCAGGGAAGGAGAACTGTAGAACGACCGAGGTACTCATATGAGGACAGAATTGAGGAGGTTGGAAGGAGAAGAGGGAAGACTGTTCTGGAGATGAGAAGAATGGCAATGGACAGGCGGGTATGGAAGAACTGGGTCGAGGCTACCCCAACGCTGTAAAGGCATAGTGGGGAGAGATTGATTGATTGATTGATTGAGTACTTTATTTATGTAGATTACAATATATACTGGCTTATACACTTGTATACAATAGCTTACAATACAGCAAAGTTATAGATGAATTTACATAATATAGACTAAGAAAATAACTATTGAACTGTATATTATATGAAAAAGCAATTTGTAATATAATAACTATAGATAATAATCATATTGTTATGCATCTACATAAATTGGCGGAGCTTTGGACATATCAATGTCCATTCTTTGGGAAGAATATTAAAAATATCCTCCCCACTAACTCTCTACCAAAACGTTAATTTCTTTATTTAAACTAAGGATTTATTTATTAATGGAAATATTGTAAAAGTTTTAATCAATATGAATATTGAAGAGAAAAAAACAGAAAATTGATAAAGTAAAATAATTATATAGGTAGATAAGATCAAATAATTGATTAATAAAATGAAGTAGGCTGGAAGTAGATCAGGGTTATCAAATTTCAGTAATATACAGCAGTATGCAGTGGACAATTGAAATAACATGAGTTTATATAATATATATATATATACAATTCGTTCTATAACATGGTTTAAAGGTTTATATTGGTGGAATGGGTGAGGGATGGTTGTCATGAGATCGTTCTAGGGCCGGACAGTTTCAGTCATTTGTTCCAAAATATGTTTTTTTAAAGTCAGGTTGAAGCTCGCTCGGCTCTCGATAGACCTGATAGAAACAGGAAGTGTATTCCATGCACGACAGGCACTGACTAAGAAGGATTTTGTGAAAATAGTAGTTCGATGATTGGGTATCCTTAAAGTACTTTCTCCGGTTCTAGTATGTGAAGCATCTATCCTCCTACCTTCAGAGACAAATTTGAAATCATCTTTAAAATAGTTCGGATTACCGTATTTCAAGATATCTCTAACAAGCTTGACTATTCGAAAAAGCCTCTGATCGGGAAGCTTCAATGTTGAACTAGCAATGTGGGCTGGGGTGATATGATCATGGCGTTGGAGAGAGTAGACGAAACGTAGACAATAATTTTGGCAACGCTGTAGTTTATCATTCAGAGTGACTTGCATATCATTAAGAACAGAATTACAATACATTAAATGTGGGAAGATGAGAGATTGAACCAATAATAATTTAATGTTTCTAGGGAGGATATCGTGCATTTTCTTCAATGCATGCATGGCTGAGAATACCTTTTTACAAGTTTTGTTCACTTGTTCTGACCAGTCAAGAGTATTATTCATAATAATGCCTAAATTTTTAACTGAGCTACAGTAAGGAATGTCATTACCGTCTACACAAACTTTGTGAATCGATTCAAGGTCAATATTGTTTATAAGACGAGAATATCCAATTATAATGGGTTGTGTTTTGATGGGATTAAGCTTAAGGCCATTTTTCTTTGTCCATTCCACTATCGAATTGATATCCTGATTCACTATTCCAACTGTTTCATTAATTTTTGTTATAAGACAACTTAAATAGATTTGAAGGTCGTCTGCATAAGTATGGAAACTGGAGAATTTGATAATGGAAGAAAGGTCATTAGCATACAAAGTGAAGAGGAGAGGGCCTAAAATTGAACCTTGTGGTACTCCATGCATAACGTTTTTCCAAGTTGACTTTTTGTCACCGACAGATACACATTGTTTCCTACCTAATAGATAGGATTTAAACCAAACTAACGAGTTGTGACTGAAACCAAGAATAGCCAACTTATTCAGAAGGACTGTATGATCAACAGTATCGAATGCTTTAGAAAAATCAAATAGGGTGAGGATGGTGCATTTTCTTTGGTCCATAGCTAACCTTATATCATCAGTGACACGAAGCAGAGCTGTCTCAGTTGAATGGAATTTTCTAAAGCCTGATTGGAAGTTATGAAGCTTACTATTGTTGTCTAGAAATTTTACAACTTGAGCATGAATGAGTCTTTCTAGCACTTTGGACAATGCAGGTAAAATACTGATTGGTCTAAAATCCTCAACTTTATTGGGTGATGGAACTTTATTTAGAGGGCGAACCAGAGCAAACTTCCAGTTTTCAGGGAAAATGCCTTCTTCAAGTGACTTGTTGAAAATGTATGTAATGGTTGGTAAAACAGCAAATAACATCTTCTTGATAAATTTAATAGGAGTTTTGTCTACACCCGTAGCATTACTATGAATATGTTGAATTGCTCTGAAAGTGTCTTCTTCTGAGATTGGATGGAAATGAAATTGATCAGTGATTGGTAAATCTAAGTTTGTAACCTGCTCTTCAAGATCATCTATATGATTAGCAATGACAACTTCGTCGCGTTGGTTAGAGTGTGAAACGAAATGGCATTTATATTATTCAATGGTAAGTCAATTTGTGGATTCGATTTCTGTTTGCCAAGCCCGAATTCTTTTATTCCCTGCCAAAGTGATTTAGAGTCTTGTCTATTGTTTGTCATAAACGAATTCAAATACCTAATCTTTGAGTTCCGTAATTCCTGTTTAACCCTATTTCTAAGGCTCCTATACTCTATCAAACTGTCCAAGTCAAATGTCTTTTTAAAATTTTCTATGTGCTTTGTCTCTACGTTCCATCATCTTAAGTATGTCTTCAGTCATCCACGGTACTCGTCGTTTTCTATTAATCCTCCTTGTCACATAAGGTGCATGTTTGTCATACAAAGTCAAAGTCCAATTCTCGAAAGTCTTGACCATGTCATCAACTGAGGGTAATGCTTCAATTTGATGCCATGGAGTCTGAGCCACATCAGTCAGGAAGGCGGCTTCATCAAAGTTTTTGAAGTCTCTATAAGTGATAATTTTCTGTTCTGGCTTGGGTATCTTATGGGAAAGTACACAGTAGATCAAATCATGTCTAGAAATAGCTGGGACTGAGACTTGGCCTGCTTGAACAACCTCATTGGGATCACTAACAATGAGAAGGTCAATGAGTGTGTCTGATTCATTAGTATGATGAGTTGGATCGAGGGGTAAAATAGTCATGTTTAGGCATTGGAAAATTGTAGTCAGTTGAAAGTAGTCAAAGTTACGATTCGTCATGTTCAAGTCGGTGTTCATATCCCCCATAACTAGTATACGGTTATAACAAGGCATAAGAGAAAGCAAGGCATTTTCGAAATCTGTGAAATGACCTATTTTTGGTGGGCGATAACAGATACCAACGAGTAATTTATCATTACTAGATAAGGATAATTCAAGTAGCATAAACTCTGGTCTGGAACAATACTCTTGTTTAGATGTGATTAAAACTTTTGTTTTGATACCATCTTTCACATAAATTGCTACACCCCCACAAGCTTTATTTAATCTATCATTCCGGAAAAGATTATATCCAGGCAATGCAACAAAATTTGATGAAATACTAGGCTTCAAAAATGATTCGGAAATTCTGATTATATTGAAGTCCTGAAAACGGAAGATTGCTCTGAGTTCATCAATGTGGCAACTGAGGGATTGTACATTAAGGTGAGCAGCCTTGAAAAGTTTTTTGAAAGAGTGGAGCTTATTTGCTAGAAACATACCTGCATCATTATTACTATTATTGAAATAATCATACCTACTTGAGGGCGAGCGAGCTGACGTGTCAGTGAGAGGCATCATGGAAGCAGCAGACCAATCGTGAACCGACCTCAGAACGACACATGACGGGGGAAATGGGGATGAAACTGATAAAACTTAACCTAAATGAAAAAGTCTCTTGATTCGAGTGCATTCAGTATGCCTTGACAGTTCGGCTCCCTTCACTATTTAAAGCACTAGTTCAAAAATTCACTAACACAATAAGATGTAGATGTGTGGAGTTCGGTGATGAATAATCCTAATGGTGAATAAGATGAAGATTGAGGAAGAACTGGTAGTGGGAGATCTGGTCCAAGTGGAGATAGAGCAAGTAGGTATCCAGTAGTGGAAGAATCGGGTCCAAGTGGAGGTAGAGCGAGAAGGAATCCAGTAGTGGAAGATCGAGTCCAAGTGGAGACAGAGAGAGATGGAATCCAGTGGTGGAAAATCGAGTCCAAGTGGAGATAGAGAGAGATGAAATCCAGTAGTGGAAGATCGTGCTCATGGTGGAGATAGAGCGAAATGGGATCCAGTAACAACTGAAAAAGAGAAGAAGAAGCCAGCAGAAAAACGAAAAATCTTTGAAGAAAGTTATCAATAGAGGAAAGATACATAATACAACTGATAATGAATAATATTCGCATAAAATTGAAGAGGAATAGTATGATTAATGTGGGAAAGAATCGAATATTATATGGATAAATATATGGATATTATAATATAATATATGGATATTAGTAGAAGGTAATCAGATAGAAAGAGAAAAGGTAGAAAGATAAATAGATATAGAAAGAGAAATAAACATTTGAAAATGCTGGATAGCAAGTGGAAAAATCACAGGGAAAATAATGATAATAATAGGGAAAAAAAGAAGAGAAAGAAGGAATGTGCACAAATTGCGAAGAACTTATGAAACTGAACTATAGAATAAGAAATAGAACATCGCATTGTGATCTTGAATTAATCAAGGAGAGAAGAAAAAGAAGAAGAAGAAGAAGAAGAAGAGAAGAGAAGAAGAAGAAGAGAAGAAGAAGAAGAAGAAGAAGAAGAAGAAGAAGAAGAAGAAGAAGAAGAATAAGACGAAGAAGAAGGAGAAGAAGAATAGAAAAGAATAATAATCATCATCGCAAACAACAATATTCAAGTAATCATTATAAATATAAGATCAAGAAGAGAAACGAGAAAGAAAAAATAAGAAGTAGAGGAGACGATGGAGAAAGTGCTAGATTATTTTAGATGAGTTTTAAATATTATTGAACGGTGAAGTGTGAAAAATAATTTATAGTATTAGAAGTATAATTAACTATTGGGAGTTGCAATAAAGATAAAAGTAGTAAATTGAGAACTGTAATAGTTAAGTGATGAATGTCTAAGATAACGTTAAATGAAACACAGCCCCTATATAAGCATATGAACAGACTACCCACCCCTCTGCTCTATCAATAATTCTTCACACATTAGCTTCTATTGTTCAAGCTGTGGCAACAGTAGAAGATATCATTATATAGGAGATTACTATCTTTACCTATAGATTACATCCTTATCTATAACGTATGTTAATCATCCAATTTATTTGAAATTCAGCATTTCGAAAATTATTAATTATGGAAATAATTTTGGTAAGAGATGTAATAATTATTAGTAAGAATAGAGATAATGATTCTCTAAGTACCCTCTGGAGTATAGTAGTTGATGCATTGAACATAGTTTTGGGAATTAATATCAAGATAAATTATTAATCAGTATTAACAAATGTGGATCTCCTTAGTTAAAAATAATTGCCTCATATATAATCATGAATAGCAGTGGAAAGATCCATTTATAGAACAGAAAGCCAGCTCATGAAAAATGCCAAGGTATATCTACTGTGAAATGTATTAATACGAATTTCCTATTATTGTAGTGAAGGGCACCTTAGTCATCGAATCCTGAAATGATTTAATTTACCTTTATTTTTTGAAGGTCGGTCATCCTCTCGACTGTATGGACCCTCTTGGATCTTCCCTCGCCGATAGAGATCTTGATCCTCCCGTCCGATGACCAGACATTCCTATGCCCATGACGGTCGGCCGCAGCGTTGAGGATCTTGAGACGCTCCGCAGTCAGATCCTCGCGAATGGTGACGCCGGAACCCTTCAGCTTCCTCTTAGCGTCAAAGATCATCTTCCTGGTCCGGTAGCTGCAGAGTCGTACTATGATGGGTCGGTCCTTGGGTTTAGCTTGCCCTTGTTGAGGTGGTTGACGCCTTCCAACACGATGCGAGCGGTTGACATCCGCCAGAGTCACGGGCACGTTCAGCTTCTTGTTGAAGACATCAAGCGCCAGCAGGTCCGTGTCTTCTTTGTCACTCTCCGGGATCCCAAAAATACGTATTGAATGTCGGCGCCCGTATTGCTCGAGGTCGTCGACCTTCAGGTGACAAGACACCTCTAGCTCACGAATTCTATTGTGCAGCTGTTTGTTCTCCTCCTTCAATGCCTGAAGTTCCTCAAAAATGGACTTCACTGCCATAGATACGGCATGATGCACAGTTTCCTCGATTTGCTGTCGAATAATTCGGAGGGTCTCTTCAGACAGTGATCCAGAAATAGCTGGCCCTGGCTTTGGAGCATTGACCTCATTCCTCGGCGTGCCTCTGTTCGGTCGACCCATCATGTACCGTTAGGTGGATTTACACTTTTACAGGCGAGAAGGTAGACTGAAGAATTAGGAATGTTTTTTCAAGATAAATAAAAAGAGTGTGAGTTAATCAAAAATATAATTTCACTATTGAATTAAGCTCGAGAAACTGAATAACTAGATGTATAATTTGAAGTGAATTGAACTGTATAACCCTACGAAATATCTGTTAGAAGATGGAGCCGAACTGACACACGTTTACTCACTCGACATAACCAAGAGAGAGCTCTTGGTTAGAGACAGAGACAGAGAAGACTTTTAGAGACAGAGAAGAAGAGAAGAGAAGAAGAGAAGAGAAGAAGAAGGGAGTTTTTCTTTGATTGATTCATGATTCTCACAGTATGTCTTCCTTTTCTATTTAGAGCTACTTTTGATATAAATAAAAATATAAATCTCAGTAACCTTTTAAATTATTTTGTCACAACATGTTTCGGACATTAATGCCATCTTCACTTGAATGGACAAAATGAACAATATAATTTAAAAGGGTACCGGGATTTATATTTTTATTCATTTCTTACAATGTTCCTACAAAGATTAATAAAATCATGGATTTGAGTATCTCGTTCCCAATATATGAATGTGATATGATCATTCTAAATTCTAAATTATTAATAATTATCAGTCAATTATCATTCTAAATTATAAATAATATGTGACCATCTAGTCTGCGACTCTGATTATTATGATACATATCTTAATTCTGTCCTATTTGGTGTGTTTCAGGAGCGTTTCTGATTCCGTATTTTGTAATGCTGGCGATTGAAGGGATTCCGATGTTCTATTTGGAGCTGGCCATTGGTCAAAGACTGAGAAAAGGAGCTATTGGCGTATGGAACCAGGTGTCACCTTACCTGGGAGGCATTGGAATCAGCAGTGCTGTGGTCTCCTTCAATGTAGCACTCTACTACAACACCATCATTGCATGGTGTCTCTTCTATTTTGTACAGGTAGAGAAACACCAACAATTTATTGATGTTCCATCTTTTATACAACATAGATATAGTTTTCTCTATTTTTGAGAGCATAATGTCCGGAAAATGATCATGGAATCGATATTATTAGTTTTTCGCTGTGCAGGTAGTAGATATCATTTGAGATTCTCATGAGATTTTATTTCGGTCAATATCAACTAAAATTTCAATTTACTTTTTCCAGGGGCGTACAAAATTAACTGAATAAAAAAAGAAATAATATTAGAATAGGAAATTACTGAAATATCATCTTGTATTTTCTCATGCAACAGAGCCCAGAGTGGAAATCTTTTCTACCACACCACAGTATTTACTTGATGAAACTTGAAAGTAATGTGTTAGAGAAGTTAATGAGGGTGAGCCTCTTGATATTTTGAGAATTTATAATTCAAATCTTACAAGAATGAAATATTTCATATTTGATAAAATAGAAATTACCTTGGAGAGCACCCTTTCTGAGTGACATTTTGCACCTCTCCTATTCCTATTCTATTCAATGATAATTCAACTCGCTCATCATTACATTATTGCATGTAGATCCAATTATATTAATAGCACTTCGTCGATTACCTCAAATGAAACACTTTGGATTATAATTGGTTGAAGAGAAGATTTGTCAATGAGAAGATCAATATTAGAGATAAATGTGAAATATTTTCTTCAATTATGTTGCAGAGCTTTCAGTCAGAGCTACCTTGGGCAGAATGTCCAAATGTGTATTTCGAAAATGGCACCTACACTCCCGAACCTGAATGTGTGGTGGGTAAATCCAAATAATTCAAATATTTTGAGTAATATAATGCTTGTACATTCGAAAATTTATATAAACTTTCTTATAACATTGAAATGTATTATACAATTAGAAAAGGTATTATTATTAAAAGAACACAAAAAATGAATAAATATATTGTAAAAGTTATATAAATCCTATTATATTAATCGAGCAATTTCTGTATGTCTGTTTATATTTTTATATCTGGTTATCTGGTTATTTATGTTCAACGGATCTCGAAAACGGCTCTAACGATTTTCACGAAATTTGGAACATAGTAGGTTTATCATATAAAAATTCGATTGCACTAGGTCTCATCACTGGAAAAACTCGCTGAAGGACATGCAAAGGATAATTCATCCTTGGAAAAACAGATGATAATTTCGTCGTCTGTCGATAACACAAGATGCGTGTGCCTGTGTGGGAGATCAGCTGCGTAATCAATTAGCTCACCGTATCTCGCCAGAAATCTGGAAATTTTTATTGATTTGATCAAAAAATCTGATTTGTTGACATGAGATGGTATTATCATAATATTCAAAGTTAATCATTATTTTACAGTTCTAAGTGATTACTGATTGTTATTTTGTTATTCAATTTGGTTTGTAGATAATCTAAATTAGAACTTTTTTATTTTCAAATTTTTGGACTGAAAATTGAATCTGAATTCAAGTGTATGGAACATAACCTACTTTCTGGTCTATTTATAGCGTATAAATCAAAAAAGAAAAAGTTTTAGGCTGTGCCTGTTAGTCCTTCCCCAATCATTTTAAAGAATTGTGTTCTGTTAATCAATAGTTTATGAATGTTATCTATAGTTATCTATAGTTATCTATAGTTATCTATAGTTATCTATAGTTATCTATAGTTATCTATAGTTATCTATAGTTATCTATAGTTATCTATAGTTATCTATAGTTATCTATAGTTATCTATAGTTATCTATAGTTATCTATAGTTATCTATAGTTATCTATAGTTATCTATAGTTATCTATAGTTATCAATAGTTATCTATAATGAGCAAAGGTCGGTGCCCCGATATTAAATCAATTAAGAACAAATATTATTAGCTTTTTCAATTTCATCGCATTTTTACTTTCCTTGCCCTATTACCATAGGTAAGGAAAGTATTGCTTTCCAAAAAAAATTAAGGTACCCAAATTTCATATTTTCTATAAGTTTCAAGGTCCCCTGAGTCCAAAAACATGATTTTTGGGTGTTGGTCTGTGTGTGTGTCTGTGAACACGATAACTCCATTCCTAATCAACCGATTGACTTGAAATTTCAAACTTAAGGTCCTTGTACCATGAGGATCCGACAATAAGGAATTCAATAAAATTCAATTCAAGATGGCGGATAATTACTAAAAAACCATGTTTTCACGGTTTTCTCGAAAACGGCTCTAACGATTTTCTTCAAATTTATACCATGGATAGCTATCCATAAGCCCTATCAACTGACATGAGTCTCATTTCTGGGAAAATTGCAGGAACTCCGTAATATTCTTGAGAAAAATGGCGGATAATCACTGAAAAACAATGTTTTTCACGGTTTTCTCAAGAACGGCTCTAACGATTTTCTTTAAATTCATACCCTGTATAGTTATTTATCAGCTCTATCAACTGGCATGAAACTCCTTTCTGGGAAACTAATGGGGGGTCCACCTCATCCTTGAGAAATGGACTTTGTAACCTCCTTCTCGTGCATGAGGTAGGTAGGTAGAGCAGTTCATAAAAAGAACACATAGTCGAGATATTTCATCTGTAAAACAGCTGTTTTGACGACTTTTGAAAAATATCATCGAATTTCACAATTTACACAAAGGAAAAAGTACTCTGAAAACAATTATATATACACATATACAGTAGTCTGTTCGTAGTTTCAAATATGTTGCTGTCAATCGTCATTATGCTATACCCCTAAATTATTCTCCTTTAAGAATGGGGCTTACAGTTCAATGAGCAAGGAAAGTTGTGTGAGTGTGCCACACCAGATTTTTTCTGAATAGAGATGTTCAACCGGAGAAAATCCCAATTTATTGACTTGAAATTTAGGATGAAGTATTTTGAACTAAATAAAAACATTATTGGAGATAATATCAACAATGGTCTACAGTTTTCAGTGAACAATGCTTCTCAATTGGCGGTGTCGAGGAAAAGAAGAATATCTTATACTGTCAAATACTCTCACTATGAAATCATTAATCCAACTGGTTTTATAAATCTTTACTAATTTTTTTCCGGCCCACTCAAGAGTCTCTATGAACTCAAACTATGAAAGATTCGAGTATTTATTAAATTTCAATCTAAAAATTTTTTCAAAGTAATCTTATATGATTGTTGAACAATGCTTGCTATCTACAGCATTCTGAAAAAAAAACAAGTTATAAGTGATATATATTTCCATAATACAATTAAATTTCAAACTTTTCTGTTTCGCAGGCAAGCACTCCTACGCAGTATTTCTGGTACCGCACAACTCTTATGGTATCTGAAGACATAGATACCCCGCAGGCCTTCAATTGGAAAATAGCATTCGCACTTGTTATCGCCTGGATACTTGTATATATGTGTATGATTAAGGGAATCGCATCCTCGGGAAAAGTGAGTAGAAGAATACTTCTTCATGACATGGAATTATATCAATATTGGGTTCTTGTGAAGACATCACAACCATTGTTGATGCCAGAATCAGTTGATGAGTGACATCACAGAGTATGTATGACATAGAAATAATGATGAATAATAGATTAGTTACAAATATTTATTATCTGTTTGTAATCTGTATAAGTTGAGCATGTGCGTCATTTATAGATTGATGACATCGCACTAATAAATTAAGTGGTAGTACAGGATATTATAACATGGTATTGTATAATCTATGGCCATTATGTTGTTGATTATGTGTGTATTGTGCGGGTTGCATACCATCTTCCTGCATCACTTTAGAATACTCTAATGCAGTGATCGCCAAACAGTCGATCGCGAGCTACCGGTAGCTCGTGGGGTAGTTTTTGGTAGCTCACAGAAATGCTCGTGCAAAAGAATGTCATCCAGTTTGAATATAAACACTTTCCCAGTCTGAAGAAAATCAATGACGAGTAAAATCCTCCACAGCACCGCAGCAATAACCAAGAATACGTTACAATTCTTTCAGACTTGAGACAACTGTTTGATCAACGATTTCAAGAATTTAAAAGCATATCAAATATGGTACAATTCATCAACTCTCTTTTGTAGAGATCTATGCAGAAGATTTTGCAGCTTGTGTTGTACAACATTTTGGTGGAGATCAGGCTTCAGTTGAAATGGAATTTGTGGATTTTCAATCTGATCCGTCTCTCAGATCACTTTCTAAAACTGGAAATATTTGGCCTCAAATCCTCCAAAAAAAATATATCCAAATATTATTCAAGTTGCATTGAGGGTGAAAGCTATGTTCAGCTTTACTTACTTGAGTGAAGCATCTTTTCAAGTATGAAATTCATGAAAAATCGATATAGGAACAGACTGACTGATGAACATTTGGACAACTGTATCAGAATGACGGCTACAACGTACACTCCAAACATCAAGAAAATACTTGATGATCAGAAAGAGTTCCACTGCTCTCATTGAAATGTACATTTCAACTTTTGTTATACTTTTTACTATGAGATAAGTGGATTCCAATACTAGAAATGTATATTTTTAGGCAATAAAAGATACTTTCTTCAGTATAATATTCCTTGGTAGCTCACTAGAAGTTTTATAAATGCTATTCTAGCTCACATGCTCATAAGTTTGGCGACCATTGCTCTAATGTATTACCATTATTTTAGACACGGAAAATTGAGGTAAATTTTTCACTATTGATTGTTAAAAAATTGTTTTTAACACCGTCACTCATCACCTGAGATACACCCCTTACGTCATGTGATTGTCGATTCTTACATCTTTAATTTCCCCGAATGAGTCAACTATCAGGATATATCCTGATACAATATCATAAGGTACACATATATTACATAAATTGATGGAATGAAAATATATAGACATTTCTGTATGTTCTCATATAAACATAATATGATTAAAACCTAATACCCTTGAAGCCTCATGTAATTAAATATGAATATTAAACAGCAAATTATATGAACATACAAATAACATGAACTTGTAACAAATGTAATGTGTATAAGAATTTTATCAGAGCTTGGAGTCTGTGAATTTTGAATATATAGATATTGAATTCCATGAATTAACATGATTTAAACAAACTTTTTCAATAAATGATAGTCTTATTCTGATTTTTCCCAGAAACACTTTCCTAAAATACATAAGACAAACTGATTTCATGGGGAAAGTACACATTTCAAGTTTAATAAATTAGAGAATCTATTCGATCCAAGCGTTGACGCACTCATTTTGAAGTTCAATAACGAAACTTTAATAATAGTACTTGTTGTACACGATTCATGATGTAGAAAAGGTTGCTGACTGTGAATGTGAATACAATGTTCATTGTTCATTAATAATGCATTCAAATAATCAATGAACTTGTCAATTTGCAGGTGGTGTATGTGACAGCAACCTTTCCATACATTGTTCTCATTATATTTTTCTTTCGTGGTGTTACTTTGAGAGGAATGTCTGATGGAGTGAAACATCTTTTCACACCTAAGGTAATTTCACCTTAAAAGTTCATTATTGTTTGCTATTTTCTAGGATAATATTCTCAGTAGATATAATTCAATCCTTTTTCCATAAATGTAGAACATTTTTGTAGTGATAACTTTAATAATTTCTGTGTCATTTGGCATGTCAAATTCCATTTTTGCAATCTAAGTACATGTGATTGTGTTGCCTAATGTGATTCTATTCCATTATAAATTCATGTGACTTATCCAGCCTAGAGAAATTTATACTATGTACAATATAGTAGATCCATATCTGAAATTCAAATACGGTACTTCCCTATATTACAATGGTAAATTTTAAATGATCTTCATAATAATTATGTTGGTTGTTACAGTGGTACACGTTAGCTGATCCAGTAGTGTGGTTAGAGGCCGGTACACAAATATTCTTCTCCCTTGGCCTAGCATTTGGCGGACTGATAGCCTTCTCCTCCTACAACCCTGTCAACAACAATTGCTACAGAGACGCCATCATGGTGTCAATGACTAATTGCTTCACTTCAATGTTCGCTGGAATCGTCGTGTTCTCTGTTATAGGTAAGAGCGATTCTCTCTTATTTCTCTATTCTATTTTTCTTCTCTGGGAATAAAACACCGTTCATAATTTAATTTATCCCCTCTTGATATGGATATGGATCCACAATTCACATTATTATTACTACCTTACTAAAAATTTAAAATGAATTTAACTGTCTTCAAGGTTGAATGAGGATAAAAAGTTTTGAATGTTTGATAGTAATTATTTACCCTAGTTCTCTGCTTCTTAAATTCGTGTCACAAGATACGTTGTGGAGTTGACTATGAGAACTACAGAGTTGCAAATAAAGCCTTATGTATGTTCCAAAGCTTAATATATTGAATAAAACAGAATCAATTTATTCATTTGAAATATGTATTGATTAACTGATAAATCAATTCAATATACATTTGATGAAAACCTCATCTAACATTCTTTTTCGTTCATTCTACTACGTTTAGGGTTTTTGAACTCAAACTGATGATTTCACTCTGAAAGCAGTGAACTAAATCATACCCAGACTTTGTGTTGTTCCATGAATATTTGAAACTTGAACTAGGCTTTGACTTCGCTTTGCCAGTAACTGTTACCGTGAAAGAAGAACTAGAATGAATGATGCCTAAAAAACTAATATGAAAGATGAACAAACAGATTAGACGCAGCATCTCCTGGAATTTTATCAAATAAGAGACAGCCGCTCTTTTGTTCTTTGTTTGATAGCAACTCCTAAAGCATATCTTCATATTCAGCTATCTTCCATGTATCTGCGATCTACATGATTACTAATATCACTATATTCATGAGTCATTCGTTTTCATTGATAAGAGTCTGATAACTATCAAATTTTTTTACTAGGTTTCAAAGCAACACTGAATTACGAGAAGTGCTTAGAAGAGCGAAACGCCACATTGGCACTCTGGTCAAGTAGACTTGCGGAGGTGACCAGTTCTTCTGACTTGACTACCTACTCAGCTGAGATGGCCACCTCTCCGCCAACGCTGCCCGAGTGCGATCTCGAGAAGGAGTTGGACAATGTGAGTTCGTTGTCAGATAAAATCACTGTTTTCGTTGATCAGTGGTATACTGCTACTTCAAAAATAAAAAATGTCAGCCTTCCAATTAACGTAGAGGTAATAAAAGACTCAAAATCGGCACAGAATTAATGAGATTCAATCTCTCTAGCATGCTCTTATAGTAGAAGGAAGTGATTCAACAAGGTCAATTGACCAAGGATAATTTCATTATCATATTTTCATGATCTCATGAGACGAAATAAACTGTATGTGATAATAAAATGGGGATGATCATAGCTGATTTTCCATGATTATTCAAGGTACTTTCCATACCATAGTATTACTTAAATTGAAATTGAGTAAAATTATTTTTTATTTAAATTTAGATTATTACTTGCCCCTCTCTAAAATAACAATGTAGACAGAAAGAGGTCTGTTGATTCAACATCAAAGGAGGCTAAAATTGATTATTTTTGTATCTCTCAAAAAAATTCAACAGGTCTGAAGAACCTGATTTTCATTTGAATTTTATCAGTCCAGGACCCAAACTCTCAATATTCTTGCCAATTTGTTTCTGATTCCATTAATTTGTTCAATTACACATTTGAGTGGAAATATTCCATTTTTCAAAACTAGTTTTACAAATCTAAAATGAACAAAGTGATGGAATATTTTATCATGGCAAAAATATGACGAAATATTGAGAATTGAAAATCATCATATTCGAATGAATTTTCTCTGCTCTTTTATTTTTCTCTGACTTCAAGAACATCATGATAAGCGATACACTGAAAAATTACAGTATAATAAAAAACTTCATTCACGTGTGTCGTTTGTTGTATCTGCATGGTTTCTGGATTATACTGTAGTCTTGATCCCTTTGCATGACTCATTTTGTTAAATACTTTTTTACAGTCAGCCGCTGGGACAGGCTTGGCATTTATAATTTTTACTGAAGCCATAAATCAATTTCCTGGAGCACAGTTTTGGTCCGTCCTTTTCTTCCTGATGCTCTTCACTTTGGGTATAGACTCACAATTCGGTACCTTGGAAGGAGTTGTCACCTCAATAGTTGACATGAAGTTGTTCCCGAATTTACGAAAAGAAATTTTAACAGGTAAATTTTGATCAATGGAAAATATTATCAAACTGGTTTCAGTTTATAGTTTGCGCATGTGTGAAATTCGGTGCAATATTACTGTGTAAAAATGAATGGATAATAGTGAAATACAGTTTCTTGTAAACAAGAACTCAAGATAAAATAGAAATCTGCCATGAAAGTCTTCAAGAGAGCTTTGAGATCCACCGTTTATTCTATTCCTATCGTTGTCATTAATGGCGCGTAATACGATAGATAAAAATGACCTAAGGAATGGAAGGAAGAGTAACTGATTTTCAGAGTTCAATTTGTAATAGGATGACAAAAACAATTTGGATGGTATTACCACTTAAAATTCCATGTTATATTTCGTTTCACGTAATTGCATATCAATTATGTGAATTTTCACGTAATTGCATATCAATTATGTGAATTTTCATGGCTTAAGGCATCTTTCACAAGAATTTGGTAGTCTTCTAACTTGTAAAAATAAAAAAGGTTTAAACAATAAACATGAATTGCAACAAAAACAATGGTCTTTCAAAATCCAGTTGTCTATAATTGCATGTATGCCCAATACAAGTTCATACCCCTAAATGAGTGTACAGCTTTTCTTGTGCTATTGTACAATAAACTTCCAAACCCCTATTACAATTTTAATTTTTGAATCCTGATGCTTCCATCAAATTAAATCTATTGTAGTGAATTATGATTCTTTGAATTTTTCAGGTGTGATGTGCCTAATCTGCTGTATCATATCAATGAGTTTTGCACACGGTGCGGGAAATTATGTTTTCATATTATTTGACAACTTCAGTGGGAATTTCCCACTTCTAATAATAGCACTTTGCGAGTGTATTGCTGTGTCCTACGTGTATGGCCTCAAAAGGTAGCTATTACAATCATAGACAGCTTTCTCAGCTAATCACATTGATGTATTTTCAATTCTATGCTATTACTGTTTTTTCTTGAAAACCACGTAGATTGAATGACTTATTACATAGGAATCTCAGAATACTCGTAGCATGAAATAGAATTGATGCCTTCATTCTGACCTAGGAGGGCGGAGGTAGGACGCAGCCGACCTTTACTTATGTCACATTCAGCCACATGAACTCTCCGCCAGTCGCGCGATTCTGGTGACAAAATATTCAGAACACTCCACCAATATTTCTACCAAAACTGCCACCAAGCGAAGCAAACATATTCATGATCATAAATCATAAAAACGTTATATTATTTCAGCCAATCAAAGAACACGAATGTGACATTGGTGAATGAATATGGTATGGTGAGTGTTTGCGATCTTAGAATTGTAATGGGACATGATTGATATATGTATATATTATATCGATATATGTACGCTTCCAAAGCCTACTGTCACATGCTCCCATTCAATGAGATAACTTTAATGAGAAGGTTGGCACTCACTGCCAGCACACATGATTATTATTTATTATTATTATTTATTCAATTTACAATCACAAATCATAATGATTGTGGTGCCTTTGCACGCGCTTCCAAAGCGTACTGTGACATGCTCCAATTTGATTCTATGACATCACTTGGTGGTCGATTGTTTTATAGGCCTTACACTCAACCCTTCAGTTAACTAAAAAACTAAATATTTAAAATGTTAATTGATGATTGATTGACTATGGCCAGGTTGCACAAAAGCTTTTATAATTAATTTCCTCAAGAACCAATCAGAGAAAGTGTTACTGAGAAGAAGACTTCTTTGTATGGTTCACGTGGTATTTGATAAGGATTAAAAGTTAACAAACTTGCACAACAAGGTGTAAGTAGTTTACAGTAAATATAACGAATCTGATGGAACTATTTTAATGGAAGAATCCACAATATTACAGTATACTCGGGTGGAAAGATAACTTTATTTGTAAGAAACAGAATTCTTCATTTGATAACTGGTGCATTTCAATTATTATAGTAATCGTGAATTATTAAGAATGAGAAAAATGAGAACTGAGACAAAGAACGCAATAATTGTTGTGAAAATTTGAAATAAGTATAAAATTTTAGTCTACTACCTACTTGATGAACAACACAATGCGATAGGGAATGTTGCCACATTACTCAACTCATAAAAATTAAGAATTTTTAATCATGTCCCCGCGCTCTCTATATCACAGAAATGACGAGATTGACCTCTGAAGTAGGGCAAAATGCTGATGGAGGAGCTCCCAAGTTAGTTTCGTATTTTAGGAATGCTTCCGTAATAATTTTTCTTCCACTACGTATTTTTGTCATAAAATAAAATGAAGAAATAAGTTATGCTTAACATGAATTGGTAATTTTCAAGTATAGTTGTAATTTTCACTATTTTCGTTTTGCAGTAATGAAATTTGATTTGATTGAATTTGTGTTTGTGTTACAGGTTTGCAGACGACATTGAGATGATGACCGGCACCCGGCCCGGCCTGTACTGGCTGATCTGCTGGAAGTACTTGTCGCCGCTGGCGATGATGCTGATCCTGATCGCCAGTGTGGTGGAGATTGTGGTCGACGGCAGTGGCTACCCCGCCTGGGTGGCTAGCAAGGGCGACACCGAGCGCAAGCAGTGGCCCATATGGGCGCTCGCTCTCATCACCTTACTCATTCTGGTCGCTGTTCTCTGGATACCGATCGTCGCTATATGCAGGTCAATATCACACTCATCTAATATTATAATAATGGTGGCAATCATCCAAATATTAGATTTTGAACCTAGGGAATTCGTAAATACCTAATTTTATATCAAACTTCTAGTCCAGTTGAACTAGTCAAGAGCAATTTTTTCGTAGCATCGGACCAGTCAGAAAACGGACAAAAGCCAACTTCCCATAGTGAAAGATTCTGAGTGAAACAATGATTCATTAAATTTATTATTGGTGCAAGATTTTATTTTGCTTGATATAAGATTCAATGAGATTAATTTGATCAAAAGGTTTCCCTGCGAGATTTTATTTTATTTTTTGGAAACTTCATTTCTTCCTTCGCTCATCTTATTGCAACTTGTAGAACTTATCAAGAGTTCAATTTCTCTCACATCCATCGGCTCTCGATAGATACTTTCACATGCAATAAAGTTTCCTCAAAATCATTCTATCACTCATCGAGCATTACAATGAGTTTTTATGTGCTGTATTATTATTATTTATTTTTATTTGAGAATGAGAGACTTCATGTATTGGATTTTTGTTTTAATCAAACTATGCCTGCCTACATTATATAATATTTTTTCTTTAGGGCTACTCTTGAATAGAAATAGAAAATTAAAATCGAAGTACCCTTTTTAAAATTGTTCATTTACGACATGTTTCGGCCATGATGCCATTATCAAGTAATTCATTATTCAAGTAATTCACTTGATATGACCGAAACATGTCGTAAATAAACAATTTAAAAAGAGGATTCTTTGATTTTGATTTTTTTATTCCTATGCCGACGCTACATACAGTTAAAGTAATAAAATATCTATTCTGGCTTGCCTCAAAGAAGATCAAGGCTAATTTGAGTCTAGAGCTCTTGCCAAGGATTCAGGGAGGAGAAAACAACAAAACACCTTTAAAAAATTATGAATTTATGCACAGTAGTAGTAAGTTTTATCTTCAGCTACGAATATTTTTCCCTTTATTCATTTAGACTTGCGTTTTTTTCGGGTTATGTTTTCCTTTATTCATTTTCAGACTTGCGTTTTTCTAGGAAGAGGACCCTCGGACCCCCTCTTCCAGGAGGGTATTCCATATCCCACTGACCCCCAGCTATATGGGGCCCGGTCAGGTGATTTTGCCCGAGGCCCGTAAAGCCTGTGTACGGCCCTGCGAGTCCTGGTAAATTTTAAATTGTTTCAATTTGATTATGTGTAAGGAAATTTCTATTGTGGGATAAGGATTATTTGTAGATAAGGACAATTTCAGTATAAATGTTACTACAGAAGAAAACATTGATGATATTGTTACTGGATGATTGCAGAGCATTTGGCATAGTGATAATCGACGACAACGAAAAGGCGTGGTTCCCGGCGCAAGACCTGAAGGAGTTCCACGGCATCGTGGAGCACGAGGTGACCGTGGCAGAGACGCTGCTCTTCTGCATTCGACCCGACGGCAGTGAGGGGCTCTGCTGTCCCACGCGCGGCACGGGTGACGATGACGATGATGAAGATGATGATCTCACCTAATCGCTCTCTCTCACGCCCTCGCCGTATAGCGTAGTTCCAAGTATCTCACATTAAACAATAGTGTTACAAGAAAATAATCCGTATTCCACAACCAGTCAATTAGCTTTTATGAGAAACTGGACAAAACTAATATTTATATTGTCATGATTAAGTTCCGTGCATGGTTGTACCAAGTAATTTGGAAGACACACTCTACTATGTCACAGTTCATTTGATACTTAGTGTACATGCTTCATTGAATAGGTTGAGTTAGTATGGATACTGAACTGGGATGTCATATAATAATATTATGCACTCCCATACATGTTCACGACAGTCTATACTGAAGAATTAATAGCCTATATACAATAAGTAAGTTTTGTTCTAGTTTAAGGATAAAAAATGGTTAAACAGGGATAAAAAGGTGAATGCATAATGTAACTGTGACAATAATTAATTCAAAAGAATATTTTATTCATAAGTCTAATTTCTCCACAAAGTGAATTTATTAAGTGAATAGTTCATTTAGTTTATTGCAAAATATAACTTACTCTTCTACTTGCTATTCATTTTTATGCTAGAAATCAGTCAATACTTTTTAGGTAGGAACTGTTTATATAATCATAAATCATATTGAACAATGCCCGACATATTGAACAAAGTGGTTGTACACAAAATGAAAATAGTGAATCTTATAGCACTAACTCAAGCTATAGTACCTATAGTGAAGGAGATAATAATAAGATTTCTTGCTCCTGAATCATACTGTAATTGGAATCTATTGCTTCTGTTACATGAAGAATACAAAAATATCAAAGAATAGTTTTATGCTAACAAGAAAAGAAGCTTTGGGGTGCAAATCATAGTTTCAAAAGGAATTGACTGATTGTGGAATGAAACTAGAATGAGCTTCATGAGGAATAGATCGAGTGCTAGATGAATTTCTTATATAATATCTAGGATTATAATGAATTTTCCAGTTCAATGATTTTATTACGTTCTGTGAAGCATAATATCCCTCTTGATTGCTGCATAAAGATCACTTGTAGCCCAGTCAATTACGCAGTACTTTCAGCTCTCCATTGATTGATGATTCCATATCCATATTCCAAATCCATCAATACAACACAGAAATGTACTTAAGTATCTTTTTCAGTAATATTAGGCTTCCGATTTGAGTGAGCGAATATTCTCTGACATGGATCATTTGATCAAAGAAAGTCCATTAAATGTCACAACTGCTTTTGATTTTTATACAAAAGTTACAAGCCTCAAAATTAGTCTCACTTTGGTTCTAAGATCTTACTTGGATACAAAAATACACCTTCAATTTCAATATGAGCCTTTGTTACTAAATTTATCATGAATGTTAATAATGTTAACGTTTCTGAAACTGAAAGCAACGTTGGTGAGCTCTATATTATACTCTCGACTCAGTACAAGACAAATGAAATTTGTTTCAATATTATTATAACTTCTTCCTTAGTTATAGTATGTAGTGATTGAGATTTTTGGTATGACATTAGCTATGATAATTACAAGATTCTGATTGTCAGAGTAAAAATCAACGCATTTATTGAACAAATACAATGATTCATCCAATCTTTATAATTATAGGATTTCAAGATTTATCTATTATAAGATATTCAACTTATAAGAATCAAATCAAATGTAAGGTTTGAGAGAGCAATTACTGATTAATAACAGGAAGATTATCAATAATTCAATTATAGAATAGGTACCTTAGATTTTTACTTTTTTTCGCCGAAGAAATTCAATGTAATTGATTTAAACTTACACATTTAAACCTCTTCCTGAATGGAGTTTGAAGAATCTTTGACAATAACGAATATTTCGATAGTAGAATCATATCAATTATTACTTATGCATCGACATTAGAGGATTTTGTATGCCGAGTTATAATCTGAAAACTAAAAATGGATAGAATATACTGTATGTGAATCATATATTCTACAGATTACAGTATCAATTAATTAAAGTGTTTCAAATGACGAATGAAAGTAATACTCTGTCTTTCAAAGGAATATTATTTACTGTATTATATTTAGAAATAGCTTAAATTATTTTTCAAGTATCACCCTGTATTCCCATAATGATATGTTAGATTCGATAGCTGTAGGATATTTTCCACAGTTATTCGATACTACTATCGACAAAAGTGTCTTTGTAAAACTAGATCGATTAGATATATATAATTCAGAATTGCAGTAGACAAATAAAACTAGGAAAGAAGTTGTCTAGATTAAGAATTACTGCATGAGGATCACACAAATATGTATTGATTTAGTTTTATCAATCACGAGTGAAAGAGACCCATAATCTCCAAAAAATGATTGAGAATATGTAGGCTACTAGCTTACAAGATTCAGGTTCTGTAAGTTATCTTCTTATCTTCCTGTAACTCATCTTCTTCCAGTGCAATAGGGACTGAAATCCTTGAGAATACTACAGCTGGAGATGAGAAGATCCATTATTAGTGGAATTCACATTAAATTTATTCAACGATTTTACTGCTCTGTGAGGGAATCTTTAGAATGGATGTAGAAAACTATAATAATTGATCCAAGTTGTAAATGATGAATGATGGGTGTAGTGTGGGAGTGAGTTTTATAATTAGTTGTTCAAGAGATTCTATGAATATATTAGTATTATAAAGATCTAGAGAGAATAATTATTGTGAAAGTTCTAAATGTCTGTTGTTATCTATTCTATTGACAATATTGTTGATCACAAATCTATTACTGTTGTTGAATTTTACTGTATTCTATGCAATTTTGCATAATGACACTGCACCTTTTTAATCTAATTCAAATTTCTAGTTCGATGGAATACATATTTTTGTAATTGACAAAATTGTTATGAATATACTCATATATGACTTGATTCCCCACTCTTCCAATAGACTATAAATCAAATCTTCCCTCAAATACATGACAATATAAATGTGTGATAATAATTGGATTGGAAAACTGATTAACCAACTTAGAAGTTGAATAATTTGTTGCATTTATTAAATCCTATTGGGGAAACTACAGAGATTTTGATAGAGAGACAATACATTGATTTTGGAAATTGTGGAATCCAAACATAATGAACTTCTCATTTTTATAACTAAATATCATTTTGAATAATCCAGAGTAGTGTATGAATTATTGAAAAATGTTATTCACTAATAACAATAAATAAATAATATGAATAATGTTTTGGAAAAAGTTGGATTCATACCATATAATAGCCCAAGTTGGTTCAGATCTGTATGAGCTATAGGCCTACTGTACCGGTATTCTAAGATGAAAATGTAAATAAATGTGACAAGCTTCCATAGAAAATTTTTCACTATTAAGTCTCCAACAGTCTCTCTCAATAAAATAAATTTATTATGAATTCATATTTTTCGTAAAAAGTTTTCTTGATTATTGAAATATAATTTGCTGTAGTTTGGTGTGCATAGATGCATCATGCAATCATCGTTGTACTCTGTAACAAGTTATTCCCATTCTATTCTATTCCCTGTCAAAGTGAAAAATTTCGAGATCTTCTCACAAATAAGAGAATTGGTTTTGCAATTTCCAGAATCAGAAAGTCTTCTTCAAAAATGATCTGGAGCTAGACATTCCCCATTAATTAGCCACTGCACTTTTCAAAATCTATCTAAGAAACTAATAAGCCAGTATATGAAGACGATTGTAAAAATTGTATTGTTAGTACAGTGAAAAATCAGAGGAGGATTATGAACAAATCAAAACTTATTGCTATTCTGATTGAATAGCAGTTCTGAATCAAATTTCTCAATGAATGGCATTAAAAGATACACAAAATACTGTATCTTCTTAATTAATCTTGGTGAATGACAATAATAAAGTGTTCTAAGTTTATGAGGAATAATTATATTTGCAAGTGTTCTTGAATTCTAGTTGTATTCTAGTATTAAATGGATCATCTCTCTGATTGGCACTGTTAAGTCTTTATGGCACATAATCTATACAACGATGTTAAAGTTATTATTAAGATATCAATAATTATATTTAATAATTATCACAGTTGAATCTATTATACACTTTTTAATTATTTATTTATTGGAATTTGAGGATGTTGAGGTATGAAGAAGTAAAAATACAATGAATTGTTAAAATAAATACAGTATTGTTATATTTGTCAGCTGCAATATGACTATCATTGGCTATCTATTATAATTATAATAATAATAATAATTACTTTTCTATAACCTAATTAGATCCCTTCATTTTCCACTCTGATAAATAGATGGGCCTACCAACTCAACAGATAATCTTAAAACCATTCCACATAGAATATTTTTAACATTCTACTACTCGCAATCCAAGAGCTTCGACATTAATTACATTTTTAAATTAAATCTTTTGAAAGTTTAAAGTTTGAAAATAACAATTCTAAGCAAATGATAGTCAACTTGGACCGATTGTTGTTGTTTTTTTTTTTTTTTGATAAATGAGACAATAATGGATCTAATAATGAAGTATAGCCTGTTGTAATAAACCATTAACATTATCAAAAATTGTTAGCATTATCAAATTTGACCTCTCATGTTTCTAGGTAATGTGAATTAATGTGAAGTACACAAGTGGATAGGTTCCAAATATCACATTGTTATACAGGTGAATCAGTGTCCGACTACTTGGTTGATTGATATTAGTTGTCATAAAACATAAAAACGTTTTATAAGGTAAATAATTGATAAATTTTAACTTGGTATAATATGACATGGAGTTTCTTATGGAATTCCTTACAGAGATGATATTACTGTACGGTACCCACCTATGAATGATGTACCCAAAGGAATGATGAAGGAACATATAACTGGTACTGTGGGTATAAAGTGATAAATAAAAATATTAAAATGAGAAAATGTTAATGGTTTTATAAAGTTTATATGCTACAGCATAGCTATTCGTAGCCAATTATGAAATGCTGAAATTACAGCCATCTTTCCAAATGGTATTTCTTGAAGAGAAAGTGTAATTATTCATTTTTCATATGAAGACGGTAGTTTTCAAAATACAATATAATATCCTCCCATGATAAAGAGGTTTTTGGGTAACTTCATCAGTTGCATAGTGTTGACTGTTGAGGTTACTTATAAAAAAATATCATGAATTTCTAAGTCTACTGATATGACAAGTCAGAAACGTTCTGTTATTTTACAGTATCAATGTAATTGGATATAATTGAATTGAATTAGATTGAATCACTATAATTCCGCTCTTTAGATAACTTTATAAAAATAATATAATATGTATTTCTTTTAATCCTCATGATTCCGTGTGAACTAGAACATAACAATGAATCATATCAGAAAAAGTATCAGTACGGTAACTATATAATTGAAATATCATATAATCATATCAATTCTTCGTCATGAGATTAAGGAAATTAAAATGAAATGGAAATATATAGAAATGTTTCAGAAATAATTTATTAGCTATTAGCGTACCTTACCGAATTCATCGAGATTTATGGAGATCTTCCTCTATAAGGTGGAAATAATGTTAAAATGGTAACTAAATAAGATACAGGCTAAATAAGAAGAACAACTTTATACTTATCACCATTTAAGGAAATGTGAAACTTACGGTGATTTGTCATTACGGTAATGAGTCTGAGGTGAAACTCAAACTTCATATCATTTTCCATAAAATGTTAAAATATATTAAGTAATTTCTATTCCTAAATTATCTAAAAATTGATATGGTTTACTGTCACTAATATATTTTCTATAAAAAGTAGCTATTTTATAATAGGAACTACTCTCCATGTTTGACAATTTTGAAATAGGCTACGATATATACGGTATATCTAGAGACATATCTCTACATTCATCGTATTCTACATTCTGCATCTATTATTATAATGGAAATATCTTAATATGATTTCAGCTTTCTTGATGAATCAACTCAGGATTCCCTAAACATGTGACAATAATATTAAAAACTGCATTTCTATTGGAAAATTGCTTTCTTTCAAGAGAATAATAGATATTATGGATTGTTATATAGGATGACAGTAAGTTAAATTTATTTTCTACATGATGTTGAAATTGATAATATCTATAAAGACTTTATACATGAAATAATGTACATAGGCCTAGACAACTTTTAATGGGCTATAGGCTACACTAGCTGTATAAATAAGAGTGGATGTAGCCGTTATCAGAGTCAAATTATTTCGTTTTGTTTGATTGAAGGTTTATGATTGCTTCTTAAGTTGATTTATAGTGTTCGTAATTCAGATTGATTTCTCAATTTACAGAAAAGTTTTTCGATTTCTCGTCTTGAAAGTATTCTATCAGCATATACGTAATCAGTGAAATTCTGTTTAATTTTATGAAACATAACTTTGATGCGTGTCTTTATGTATTTAAACAGATGAACATGCTGCCATAATGAGTAAACTTTGATTGTCGTAATAATTAATATAATACATTATAGGTGTACACAAAACGTTCAATTGGAATACTCTAGTACAATGCATTGTACTGCCTCTGCTTGATGTTATTAGATACATTATATTAATTCAAGATAAATATTTGTCGTTTCAATTGAATGTTTTATTATTATTTTATGTACGGTACTTTCAATTACATACTTATGCACAAGATTAGATATAGGATTATTACTGTTTCTCCTTATCATTAGAATCATCAATTATTGCAAATTATTAGGTTAAGCAATACAGTATATTGAAAGACTGGATTCAAATATACTTCTTGTAGGAGAATCAAATCAGCTACAGTTATTATTAAAATAGTTATAATTTTCCTACATTTCTTGCATACCTTATTAATTTCGTATTTTTTTTTTTAATTTATACCTTGTAGTGTAATATTTCTGCACCTGAATAATAATTAATTATTTCGCTTTTATATTCTATTGGAGACGGCAAATACTGATGAACTATCTCCTAATTTATCAATCCCAAAGGAGTGAACAGAAAATGCAGTCTTTCAATAATTTTATGTACTATAAACTGTGCGTTAAACTGTTGAAATTGATGTGAAACTGAATAATTTAGGAAACTGTATTGTTACCATGTATAAATGGAAAATGTTCTGCATTTACATAAATAAAAATGTTTTATGCAAGCTAAAGACATTCTTTATTGAATTTGGAATAGATTATTCATATAGGCTGATTGAAAATTGACTGATTATTGTTTTACTCGTAATTTGATTCGAATATCGCAGATTGTAAAACAATACAGCAATACGTTTTTTAAGTCAATCTATGATTGACAGATTGACACAGCAAATTTAATAAATATGAGTTCAGTTCACAGCGGTACAGTAATTTATATTACCATAATACACTTTCACAATTTAGAAATCTATTGGTTTATTGCCACTTGAAAATCCGTCTAAAAGGCTAAGTGACACCTCCGGTACTAAACCAATAAGAATATTTTTTTTCTTTTGAAACTTTTTAAGCTTATTATTGAAATGAGCAGTAGCTGTATCATCTCTGAATTGTCGTGGAATTTTGAGTTTTGTGGTTTTGAGTCCATCTTTCTTCACGATTTGTTGACTTCCTCTTAGTCTCCTCTGCGACGCTTGGAATTCCGAATCATAGTGTAGGTACCTATATATGAATTTTCGCGGTTTTCTCCAAAGTGACGCTGGATACATTCATACTAGTGTCAGAATTTGTTCTTTGAGAAAAAGGTTATTGTATTTATTGTGGATAGGTAGAGTACTTCTCTCCCTAACAGGTCTCATGCCTAGCTCTCCTATTTTTACTTCACATTAGCTCACGAGTTTTGTTGTCAGATTCATATCCAGATTCGCTTGGCTCCTACATGTAAAACTTTCTTATTAAAATTGATATCTATTGCCGAACGAAGCAATGTTTACAATACAGTACAATTGAATTAATAAAAGTTGAAATGCATATAGAAGTTGAAAATACAAGAAATAAAACAATATAGTAAACTACAAATCATTTGTCTATCTGCACTGTCAAAATAAGGGAGAAACTGTGTGTGTTGGCAGTGATTCGCAGGATGATACTCAATCATTATTCTGTAATATGAAACCGTTTGGTTTGAAATAGTAGAATTTGTGAATAAGAATAAAGAAATATTTATTCCAATTACTTTGGTATGATGCTGTAAGTATGACCTATTTGTGAAGACTACGTTAGGTTATTTATAGTTGCATCTACTTTCATATGTACGGTACTGTAGCTGAGAATGGGAAAAGTAAGAACTCACTGTCTAGTTTTCCAAACACATTTTTTAGGGATGAAATTTGAGGTTATAATAGCTGGTATGAGCTTCACCATACAATTATTCATTTACTCTACAATCGAACAAGATTATATTCCCTATCAACAAATTAGTTAGTTAGGGGATTATAGATGTACAATAAAACGCTACTATGATGGATGATAGATCGTCTATGAGAGGCTTATCTCGAATTCCTTGTAAAGTGTTATTCAATGGAATGAAAAATTTCCTCAAAGCAGTAAGCCGGTCTCCTCTGCATTGCCCTTCTTTGCGTGCACTAGGCCTATATTATATGCCTGTACAGTTTTTATTCAATCAACTATTTCAAAAACCAATCTGCTCTTCCACAAGTTTGTTGTAAATATTTTACTGTCCTGTGGAGGAAACCGGATTGGTTCAGCTATTTGTCAAGAGTTGTAGTTTTCCGCTTCAATGCAGCTCCAATCGTCGTCCTCCTCATCATCCCATCCTTCTTCAACATATTCATCAAAACCTATTGTTTCTTTGTCATCCTTTTTAATCTGATCAGTATTCATACCCGAACTCAACTCACTTTTATTAACAATTTCAATTTTTTTGACTGTGGCGTCAATTTCTTCATGGTTATCAGCTGGAATCTCAATATATTTTCTTTTTATCGCTTCTGTATTGACTTCTTCTTCATCAAAACTTTGATCTTCTTCAATAGCCGTTGGCTCTTCCAAAATAAGGAAAGGCTCTTCCATTCCATGGACGTATCCATTAGCACGCGGACAAATTGACCTGTAAATATTTGAATTATTCTTGAAACTGGAAGCCCAACAATCTTCAAATACGTTTATTTTAATAAGCTATCAATGTTCTCCAATTTAAATTTTAAAAGAAGTTGAATCATTCTACGAGTCACGATTGTATAATCTTTGTATAATTCTATTGTATAGTGGCTGTATAATTCTATTGGATTTGAAAAAACAGCAGATTTATCGGTCTATGGGCCTTACAGCAATAAGTGAGGTAGAACTATACGGTAGGTAATGAATAAGTCTGTAAAGACTCCTTGGCAGTTTGTGATTTTTGATTATTTTTATCAACCTTTTGTCAACCGTATTCATAAAACATTTTTGAATAGACAAATTTTCCCAGAGACAAAAAAGTGGTAAGTAATAATACAGGTTGACTATCATAGAAGTATTTCATATTACAAGTGAGTAGCACAATATGAACCTTATAGACTTTGAATTACTATGCCCATGTAACACATAGAGGGATACTAAGATAATTTTCTTTATTCATATTCAGCTGAACGAAAACTATGTCAGCATTATGATACAGAACTTTAGTGAAATACTGTCAGCATTGATTGAATGGGAAATATTGAAGTTATGTTCATGGATCAATGCCAGTTAAAAGTGATTCTCAAGAGTTTAGATTCTTGAGAAAATAGTAATATAGCCAAATTACCTGATTTGAACATCTATATCCTGGATGTAGTTATTGTGCTATTTGTGCTATATATTATCCTGGTGCCATGTCCATCCTGGGATTTTGATTGATACATTTTACAACAACTAGCAGGCCACATTCAGCGATCTGTGAGAAGACGATTTCTAAAAACTCACATGCAATTTTTGTGTTAAAACAGACAAACCGATCTATGCTTAAATTCATTGAGATTTCTTCTATTTCTTTGCATCAATGACAGTTTCGTAGAACTATTTCAACCGAAACTGATCTTTTCTCAAGTGATGTTTACGATAGTGAAGTGCCTATAATATATTTTGTAATAATAGGATAACTATTAATTAACGATAACCATGCCATGAGTGGTGCAGCAGTGCGTATTTTCTTGATTCTGCATTTGCAGGATTAGTCGAAGTACACCGTTATTCTTTCTTATAATACTGTATATTTCGATCTAATATTCATCAAGAGGATCTAAATGTTCTGTGTATTTATAAGATATTTCAAATTGATCGTTAGGTACTTATTGAATTAGTAAAATTTATAGAAAATTGGTCCCGTTTAAATGTGTAAGTATCGTTCGAATAATACATACAGTATTGACAATTTCCTCTGTGTGTTTATGACTTTTCATAAGAATCTGTGAAAGCGTCCTTCTTCATAAGCTACAATAGTCCTTATGAATGATTTATTATCAGAGTATCATAACTATACAACTGTTAACGCGTATTTACTTATTATTTGCAATACTTATCTACGTGCTGCACTACTTTTCAAATAACGTTATAGATATTCCAGTCCTTGAAGGGTTATAAAGGGGAAAGTTTGGAAGACAATTTTTGACCAAACATTTCTGTTTAGGGTAGTAATTAGGTGGAAATACCAAAAGGCCACACTCCTATCCCCTGTGCTGAGTGATTGGGGAGTTGGTTCAAAGGTACAATTTTCTGCACTCGCACATTATAGCCTATCTCGAAAACTATGCGTCTAACAGACATGACTATTCTCTACAAAATTAACACAAAATTCCCTACAACGTTCATTTCAACAGCATCTAACATCATAGTTTTTTAGATATTCGAGCCTTAAATTGTGACATACTAGATTTATACAATTCTTTGCTCTTTTTGGCCTTATAATATCTTAATTACTCTCAAACAAAATCTATGCTGATCATGAGCTTATAGAGCATTAAATTCTCTTCAATTTGTTGTATAACTTCTTCATTTTGTACATTTATTCACGACCGTTTCAGCAGTTTTATTGTTGAATGTGAAATCTCCACTTTTGCAATTATAAATCAATTATTGACAAAGGAATTCGTAGGGAATGTTTGGATCTCAATTTTTGACTTTGCAGCTTCGTTTGGACCAGTTTGGAGATGAAAATACTCCCCAATCAAAAACGTCAGAAGTCTGTTAACCAAATTAGATGAATCTGAAGTCATTTTCATCCTGCTTATTTAAATCAATTCAAAAACACAAAAACCTCTGATTATTTTATCATTCAAATTTACCCTTTAACATTTTAAAAAACATCGGTACAAGCTTTACTCAGTTCTCAGATACCAGTAACGCTGTTCAGCGAATAAGAAATTACACTCTTACAAAACACCCGTCTTTATCCTACTGAATATTTTCTGACTGAAAGATTAGGGAAAAACATCGATTATGGGTGTATATATTTGTGAATATTTTGATGCATTTTTCATAAATGGTCGTCAAGTTATGTTTTGTGATTTTATTACCACTGGTACACTGAAAATTCATTTTTTGAATGAGAACGCATTCAAGTGAAGCTTAAAAAAGGTACGGTAAACATACATAATTTATTTAATTTGAAAGAAGAATATTAATCAATCATTTTTTATTTTCTTCTCCCAATATAATTTCAATGATAGCGTGGTTATGATGCTTATTGTGAAAAAAATAATTATCATGATAACATGATTATCATAACATCATTCGATTTTATTGAGTTAATTTAACTTTTACTTTTGAAAACAGGCTACACACTTATTGAACTCAGTTTCTTCTCAAAAATAATTGGTGTGCTAATCTTGAGTGATAATTCTTCAAAATTCCCGGGGGAAGGCCTCCATACCCCTCACCCATTGAGGGTTTTCTATACCAACTGGATCCCGGGGGGGGGGGTCACTCTCCAACCAAAAAAAAATCACACCCTCGAACAGCGCTTGGCTCGCCCCCCACCCATCATTAGATTTCATCTCGCGTACCATACTCCCATGTATCATTATTTTCTAATCACTACCTAATAAGTATCATATTGATTTATTTTTGCTGCAATAATATTAGCTTACAACATAGCAAGTTGCAGTCTAAATTGACAACTTCGTTTTTTCTCATTTTATAAATACCGGTAAAATAAAAGGTAGGTACTGAGTAAATGGAGTTGGGTTGTGGAGTTACCATTGATAAATCTTTTGGTAACACATTCACTTAATTCAAATAATTTTATTTACAATAGACACTATGAACAATTCTTAAGCAGATGAGGCAACTTATTCTAGAATTATGCTTAGAAACTTAGCGATAATACTGATTCAGTGGTACTTCAATAGGAATAGAGCTTATCAAATCATCAAAATAACAGTCAATATTATTCAATGGAAGTCAGCACAATCTCACATTATCATGAATGGGTTACTAGGGTACGGTTTGGTACCTAACAATTACACATCTATGATATATTATTCCTAAAATGGAAGTACATGGAAATTTCAGGGAGACATCAATAGAATAAATACATATTATTATGAATTTATAGATTTTTTGAATTGATATTAGTCACATTACTGTAGCTTGAGTATGCGAAAAAATATAATTCAAAATAATTATTTTTGAGAGGAAGAATCGGATACCGTCATAAAAATTTACCGTATGAACTTGTGGAGTATCACTCTACAGTATACAGTAAAGAAATACACAGATGGAAAGTTGGAAACTGCTTGAAGTGAAAATTAACTTATAAATCAATAGGAGAATAGTCAATAAGTCAATTAATCAATAGGAGAATAGTTGAGAGGAAGATCTACAATTTTTTAAGAGCTGAATAGTGTGTTTTCTATAGATTATAATTTGTGTCATACCGTACCAAAAAGGTACAAAAAAAATATTAATCATATTACAGCAGATATCACTTTATAGACAATGGAATGAAACAATAGGATTTATTGTAATACTGTTCCAATAATATGATTTTACAAAATATGAGCAATATGTATCACCATATTTGACCGCTGAATTGATTATATTTCAACATGTTGCCAACAACAATCTTTCCCACTACAGAATTTCAAATGCTATGAGTATTCCTTCAAGCTTTTGCTTCACAAGTAAAATAGGGTAATAATAAATTATAATCATGTTTTGAATATTAAACCATTACTGCAATATATGTTGATCGCATGTTAATTTTGACACAAGTGCTATTCCCTATAACGAGATTGTTTTTATTTTGGGAAGAGAATCCATAATATGGGACAAACTGGCTGCGGTATTTATACTTACCGGTATCAGTGTTTGAAAATAAACTATAATTGAATACTGGAACAAGAACGTTTTGAAATCTCAAATCTTGAGAACATAAATACAGGCAATTCACCATATCAGATGAAATTCAAATTATGTCCACTGAGTAAAGGAGAATGTATTGCTGTAAATTTATTAAATAATTGGATCTATATTTATGAATGTGCCTTCGATAGTAGGCCTACATGTTCTATGAAATTAAAATGCTTTTTATCAGTGTATCATTCACGTGCAATAACCTATTCAACAAGTGCTGCACTATTTTTTATACATAAGACATACTGTAGTGATTTACACATTTTGTGGATTGTGTAAATATAAGAATCAATCAATAATATTTTTGACAATGATAGCTCGAAGTAAAAAAAAAATAAACAATATAAATCATGCATAGTGAACATATCCTGCAAAATATTCTTAAAAAATATTGATTATTGGAAGAATAATATTATATTATAGTATCCAGTGATTGTAGGTCTATATTATTGGGCAGAATATTTTTACAATTAATATTATTTTTTCACACAGAAACGTCACAGAAAGATAATAAGAAAAAATACAGTTCAACAAAAAATTCACTAAGTCTTCAAGTCTGTGTATGAAAGAAAGAGTTTGAAACTATGAATTGTAAAACAATAATCTCTATATAGGCTGCATATTTTTGGCTCATAATTACTCTCTCTATTTTTGAATTCATAAACCCCACTGTTTTCATTTCTAGGTAGTTAATAAAAATCAATCCACAAAAACGGCAAATCATTTTATAAATTGCATCCATAGAGGCAGTAAATTATTATAGTTGGTGCTTAGACTTGAGCTTTTACAATATATATTGAGAATTATCATGTGTCAATACTATCAGACATTATTTAATTATTGTGAGTTACCAGTGATGGAATTCTCAAATCCTTCTAGAATATCATTTTCATTAGAAAACGCAATGCAATAATCAATTTAATAAAATATAATTTCCATTAATCACAGTATCTTGATTGATAGGCCTACATAATTCGTCTTTTCATATAGTTCATTGAAGAAATAGATAGGCCTACTCAAATTACTATGGGGAAAGAAATAGAGAAAAACGTGAATCAACATTTATCGTGAAAAGATTATTGAAAATCAAATCTTTATAGTTCTTATAATACACTTTTTGGAATTATTTTTATTATTCATCTAGATTCTCGTTTTATTAAGGATACAATAATGAATCAACACCTGCCTTATTTTATAAGGGACAAGTCCAGCACTTTATCTCAGCCCCAATTTTCAAAACATTTCATTTTATTGTTCATCGGAAAAAATACTCAAAATTTCTAAAAATGGTAGAAAAGCTATCATATAATTAGCATAATGATCTATATTTATTGAAGTTATCAATTCCAATATTAATTCGAGTTGATACTATTGTTCAATGATTAAAAAATAGATGCATACTTGCTTAATGTTATAAATAGTATGGTAATGTCTCGTAAACATCAATTTGTGCCTAGGATTAATATTTTAATAATTTTCAATTCCAATAAAATACTAAATTAAATGTATATTGTTCATAAGATAACAATCCAACCTTATAGTAGCAAATATAGTCAGCTGAATACAATTCTCTAATTATTTGAAGATTAATCATCACTCTTTAATAGGCTACTAATCAAATCATTAGAAATTCACTGATATGAAAAAGTTTATCACAATTAGACAGTAAACTGGGATTTATACGTACAAAAGCTGTCAGAGCTTCGCAAAGCTGCTGGTAGTTGATTTATCAATAGTTTCATCATTAGTTGATTACTCGTCCAATTTTGGAACTTGCTATAAGTTGAATTGTGAGTGTAATATCTTCTAATATATCTAAACCAATGAAAAATGTAGATGACTTCTTGAATATTAGGAATATTAGGAATTGGGAGAGGTTATCACAATTTGCGCATTAGGTTTGTTACAATATGAAGGTACAAAAGCTGTCGAAACTTAACAAAATAGTTGGCAGTAGATTCATCCTGCTAAAATTGCTGCTGTTGTCATTCTGGTGCTACATTCATAATTTGACTGGACCAGGTGGAGGTGTCCAGGTGCCAGCTAATGTGTTTTGTTGTAAGAGTCTCTGTTCTTGTATCCTTGTACATACCCAGATTTATCGGCAACGTCTTTTCTACCTTCAATGCCCTTGCCTTTGCCTGCTTCGTCGAATCGCTGCTTATGAGAGCCCGTGTATTTGGTGGGGTCTGTCAACCGCTCCACAGCACTCGACACTCTCGCTTTGCTCTCTTTGGCTTGTGCCGGCTGCAATATACAATCAGGTACAAATTAATATAAAATCATGTTCATTCTTTGCTGGAGACACAAATGGCTTAGTCATAATAAGCCATGCCACTGGCAATAGTCGTTGGGTCAAGTCAGAAGCCCTGGATTTCATCAGGTGCTACCTAAAGAAGTGATACCGGACCTGAACTAGCCAGGTCACTCAATATCAATTTTATTTCTATTCACGATCAGATCCCATTTACTTTGTATATTGGTAACGCTTAAGAGCTTCTGAATTGGAATCTTGGAAAAAAATATGAGAGAGTAAACTAATGTGAAGACTGCATAAAAATGTATCAAATCAGCCAACAAAAATATAGAATAAAATTTACACTATGAATAACAGAGATATTGTGGAATTTCTCCATATTTTACCTTAATATAGAATAACTTAGACTAGGTCATATTTTGAGAAATTCAAAAATAATTTTACTGTGAATCGTTCATCTTACTAAATTACTCTCGCCTTTTGTTTTCAAATAATGAATGAGAACTTGAAGCTTGGAGCTAGCTCTCCAGTTATATATTTCAATACTAGCACACACTTATTGAAAAATTTTTAATCCATTCAGATCTGAAATCCACTGAATTTTGCTGTTGGGATCAGTTATTACCGGTATGCCTGTATATTTCCTCTATGAGTATGAGTGATAAGATTAATTCGATAACTTTCATGTATAAGATTGGTGAGATTACCAAAGTGTTGTGCAATTACCACAAAACTCCGGAGCTCTACAGTTCAAAAGATGCTCTGTCGACAAATGGAGGCAAATCATAATTATTATTACTCAATTCACAATTTAGTGAAATTCTCATGGGCTTTTATCTGATACTGTAATTTGAGCTTGCAGAAATATTGCACATGCAGAACTTACGACAGCAGGGGTGGTGGGGTTTGAGAGGCCGGGAGTCCCACATGCCCCCATAGACCGCTTTGTCTCTTCAAGATTGAGATTTTTTGTTTTACACAAGTCAGCCAGGAATTTTTCATACTCAGTGACATTCAGCTTTTGCTGCCTGTAATATGGATAACAAATGAAGAGTGTCTTGAGAGACAAAACCGTATTTAAAAATATACATAATCATGATTTCTTCTACATAACGTGATCGTTGACTCGCGAGGTGACTTTCAGATAAGTCTTAAAATCTGAGCTGAAATTGCATTATTAATTATTGATGAATACGGTATCTACAAATATCAAACTACACTTATCAATATTTTCTTTGTTTATTGAAGGATTCCTCATATTGGATGTATCTTATTAGTATGTATCTTATTAATATATCTTATTATTATCATATTCGTCATGTCTACTCATTTTAATATGTTGAATGTTAACGTTTATGTCCTATTAAAAAATAGAGCGGGTCATTCTCAAATTATGTAACACTAAAATCGACATGATTTGAAGTCATCATTCAACCTTAGAACGAGAAAACTACGATTCCCCTATTAATAGGGCATAATACCTACCTGAGGAGGTACACCACCTCCTACCGTAAAGGGATGTGTGGTTTAGGTACCGGTATGCTCCCTTACAGAATAAACGTGATTGTCGGTGTACATAATTATTTGTTGCAAATTTTCCAGATTTGTGATTGACAATAAAACCATTAAAGAAACATTTTCTCAAATAAATCAAACGGGAATCTAATAAAACATCACAAAATCCAATTGAAATGAGTTGAATGTGTCGCTTTCAATTTGATAGCGATGAGTGGTAATCACTGTGTAATTTTTATTCATTTTGGACGTTTTAGACTACTTTGGAACCGAAATTTTCTTTGTTTCTGTCGAACGTTTCGACGTTTTGCATCGTTGATACAAAAACAACCAATGTTTGCATACTGATACGTCATTGAAAAGCTATTTGATAACATTGTAAGATGAGTTGGCGACACATTATCATAGAGAAAGCATACGCTAGAATTCCTGTATGCTGGTATTATTATTGAGTGGCCTGGAGTGATATTAGTAAGACTTGTGAGATTTACAAGACTCTGTAAAGCTTGAAATATGATAAAATAGTATATTTCGCTCCTAGGGCCGAAAACATATTTTTAACAAATTAACTGAAGTCATCTAATATTATTATACTCACTTGAACTTTTTAAAAAATATTCCTGTGTCAGTGGTGGTTATTTTCTTGCCATCAATAATTTTCGCCTGCTTCATCCACTTATCACTTTGCGAGAGCGTTATCAGTTTTCCATCGGACTTGGTGTCACCAAACTTGGAAAATGAGCGAAAGCACTCTCTGAAGGTGACCGGATTCTTGAATTGCGGTGTCTCGGACCGAGGGATGGGTGCCGGGGGAGGCCCGTCGTCCGGCTGGTGCTTATTCTCACTTTCTTGTGTTTCACTCCCTGTTTTAACTGAATTGCTGTCATCTTCTGTGCTCACGGACATCTAGGATCTTAAACAAAAATTTATTAAGATAAATTATCGTATTTACAGAAATTTTGTTGGTGATATAATTGTATATTGGAATTATTCTTGTTTGAAAACTCATTACTCTCTAGAAAAAGATTCAATGATCGTGGTTGTATCTCAGTTCTTTCATACTCATTGTACATTGGGCATGAATTGATAAACTTTGGAAAAATTTAGGTACCGGTACAATAGATTATGTGCCGGTTGCACAAAAGCAAGTCAAGTTTTAATCGTGTTTAACTCCACATGAACCAATCAGAGAATCTGTCTTTTCAGAAACGCCTTCTCTGATTGTTTCTCGTGAAATTAACCACGATTAAAATTCAACCGGCTTTTGAGCAACAGGGCCTATGTATTCGAATTTTAAATGAAAGAAGACATACAATACAATGTATGAACATTAATTATCCCACTACTTAGAATTTATGTTAATGGCATCAATGAAATTTCATTCAATGAAGTATAATCTTTCTAGTTTGCCCCTTATCTTTGAATAACACGATATTGGTATACCTGAATCCTATTTCAGCAGATTGTGCTGTCTCCTGTCTATGACCTTTCGCTGATTAATGAGCGTTCCCAAATGTCATGGGCATTTGCTTGCCAAAACTTCAAGAATCTGCCATCTTGTTCGATGCTTGTAAGAGAATATTGTTGAGAAATTTTTAATTTTCAAGGAAAATTGTAATATTAATAGTATCATATACTATATAATTCACCAAGGACTTTGAATGATTGAATAGATGAATGTAGCATAAATCATTTCCTCCATAGCATAAATTGAGTTATATCGTAACAGTTGGTCCATTTGATCCTTCAAGGTGGAAACGGCGAAGGAACATTGTGGAGAATTGAAGGTAGCTTCAAGCTTGAAAGTGCTGCATTATTTTTACTGAATGTATTTCGATGGTGGCGCACTCTGGTGGCGAATATTTGGAGCTTTGTTTGCACCACCATTTCAATACATGCACTACATTCAACACTCAATCTTGAAGCTACCTTCAATGCTCCACTATGTTTTCACCTTTCGGCAACTTTATACAATTTTTCTCAGAACATAACAATAATCAGCATCATTGAGAATTGACATTTTCATAATAAATAAGTAGGTACGTTTTTCGTAGTTAATTATTTCGGTCTGTAGCAAAGCCATCTAGTTCACATTATCATAACTATCATATAAACACGATGTGCTTCAAGATTCTTACAATAATTTGATTATGTTATGATACTCGAAACCATAACAAGTGAGTTTGAAGAAGATATACTCACAATAGAAGAAATACTTTTCAATTTTGTTTGTAGGTTAATACTGGTGCTACTATGAGTCATTACAAGATATTTTGGTCTATTTACGTCGGTATTCGTATTTTGAGAGCAACAAAAAGTATTGAACAAACTTGACATTGTCACGTTCAGTTAGGTGTCTAATGATTGGCATTCTCGTAAAGATAATAATGAGTGCCACCCAGTGCAAGTCAGCTGTGGATAAAGTACTGCACTTGTCTAGTCACTTCGTGAGGGAAAAACATTATTATTCTTGTATTGTGCAGAAATTGTATGGATGTGTCAGACAACTGCCTTTGTTACTGTGGTAGGTCGTATAGGTGTCGGCAAAGGGCGTGGTCCCTTCTAGAATTAGATATACATCTATAATTTGACAGGTGAGCCTCAATAAAATATGACCGATATTAAAGAGGGCGTAGGCTAAGCCATTTTATTTTCAGCCCTTTACTGCTCCACTACAAAAGTATAAAAAACCTAAGCCGGAAAAAGCTCATGCAGTTTTCTCACTCCCATTTTGAGTGAATATGAAACTCTCAAAGCGTTCTCATAGAATCCCACTTCAACCTCTAAGGTGGAATCCAATTTGCTCTCATAATCCCACAAAGCACAAGTAAAATTGGGTGGTCGCTGGTTTCATCCTGTGATAGGATGATATATATTGCGCGAAAATATCTCGATGAAGTGATTGCAGATAATATGGAAAAGTTCCATTATTTCAAGCTTTATGCATTACAAGCATTGTAGCTTTTGTGAGCGGAATAGAGGCGGTAATAGCCCCTCTTCTACATAGCCCACGTAGCACGTAGAGTTGTAGACTGAAACAATTTAAAAAGAAAGACGTATGATTATCGAAATCTTTCGATTTACCTACAACAGATCATCAGCCAAATTATTGTTCGAACTTGATCCAATTAAGTGAACCTTCATTTCGAGAGCCGTGTTGAGCTCGCGTGAGTTGTGATGGACATGACTAGCACTGTATGCACATATAGCAAGTAATAAGCCCATTTTCAAGACTTCAATTCATTGAACGGCCTTGAAAGAGTTTTGTACTGAAAATCTTTCGTTACTCATGACTCACTTCACTATTGAGGACAATGAATGAACTACTTAAGAATTATTATAGTGTGTTTTAATCAATCTGTGTGATCAAGCTTCGAAATCATTCGAATATATATGATTGACCTGAAGTGTATAAGCTGTTGAACCTGTTGATGAGTGTTTTGTTATAAATCTTCAAAATTATTTGTCCTAGCTTATTTCAACAAATTGATACTCAAAAATCAACACAGTAGTCACTTTCCTGATAAATCTATTTGATCTTGAATGTACAAATTTGGTGATCATAGTACATTGAGAATTTTTTTACTTTAAAGACAAAAAATAACGTTAAGAACCTCAACAGTGACATTATTTTAGATGCAGAAAACTTAATTTAAAATCAGTTATCAACTCTACTCATAGGTCTTCGTGATTTTATGATCCCTAGTTTCTTCTTCGATCACCTCTACGTTTATTATGGAATAGCAGCAATCAGCGAACGGCAGCACAATGATCGGGAGAAAATAAAGGGCAGCTGTTAAAAGGCGTCCTGCGAGCAAACCACACCATAAAGGCAACGGGAATGCATTAAAGGCAACAACTGAATATTCAAATCAAATTGAATGCCCATGTAAATCAGCGACTGGATTGGCCGGACAATAGTGAGGTCAATATCAGGGCTTTCCTATTCTTTGGCAACCCACCCTCTACCCTCATAATTTAGAGTTTTATTGAGCCCTTACTGTGTAAAACAATAACAGTTTATGACATAATAGTCGAATTCCATATCGATTTTCGTCCAGAGACGTTTATAAATATCGCGTTCATTGACCAATAACCATTACAGAGACTCTCAAAACCTTATTTCCTCCAGCTCTCTCATCCTTGAACTTTACTCTGTAAATGTATTGGTAATATAACAGCTGAAGCTCTGTTTACAATGGTAATAATTTACCATTATGATGCACCGGAATGGTTCTGGTAGTTTTTCAGGGATCAAAGAGTTTCATACACTAAGGGTCATCTATATAGTTGATAAAGCTTGCAATAATGATTCTATGGTGTGATAATGACCCTTGATCCCTGACCTTCTGACTCAGACCTCTTCTAGTATGACTAGTTCAAAAATGACCAGTACTTGAATTTAGCTTCAAATTGGCTTCCCAAATCTCATCAAAAAATCATGTTCAAAACTATTAGAATAATATTATTGCTTGAGTTGACCTATGCGAAAAATTTTGAAAGAGCGACTTTTGGAAGAGTTTTTTCCAAGAGAGAGGAAGCAAAGCGTTGAAAAATGTTAATGACTAATGTAAGTAATAAACAGTATATGCAATAAATGATTATTGATATCATTCTGAATTAAAATGTATCGTGGATTCAATTTACAAAATTAACATTAATAGACTATAAGATACCCTTCAAAAAGACTTGATCAACTATTAACGTTGATACAAGTAACAGGGGGTCTTCCTTAACTCTCTCATGTTTGCTGACGATACAGTGATAGTTCAGGAAAGTGAGGATAAGCTACAGATGTCAATTCATGAGCTTCAAGCTGTAAGTACAGATTTCAATATGATTATCTCAGCTCAGAAATCGAAAGTAATTGCAAGTGGCCCTTGCGTTCCAAAAGTTTTGAATAATATAATAATGGAACAATTGAGCAACTTTAAATATCTCGGCTGTGATGTATCCTCTGACAAAGAATGTGATAATCCTCAGAAAATAGCAAAGTTTAACTCAATTTGTGGAGTTATTCACCGAACATTAAAGCGTAAGGCAAGAAAAGAGACAGAGATGCTCTATAGGAAAATGGCTACTGTATCCCTTTAATGACATACGGTAGTGAGGTATGGACAAAGATCAAGAATAATGACTCACGAATTCAGGCATCAGAGATGAGGTTTCAGCGCAGCATTCAAGGATACTCAAGACGAGACCACATACGAAATGAAACAATCCGAAGTGAGTGTAATGTGCAACCACTAACAGAAATCATAAAAAATACCTACAGATTGAAGTGGACGAATCACCTGCGTCGTATGTCACCAATGCGTCTTCCACTACAAGCTTGGAAGTTGGAGTTGGATGGGAAAAGAGACATCGGAAGACCGAGGAAGCGGTGGACACCGGAACAGGCTCTACATGCCTAGTCCATGATGGATGATGATGATGATGATGATGACAAGTAACAAGTTAGCTTTAGAAGATCATTGGCTTGAATGTAATTAACAGGTTAGGGAGTTTTTCTGTGAGGAATACGAAAATTATTTTCAATCTCATCTGAATACGTTCGAGCATCATATCTTCAAATTGTGTAGCATAGACATGTATTATCATCCATGGAGGTATCATCTCTGCCACTCTTCCACCACAACAGTTTCAGTAACAAATTCGACTTTCCCTTCTCCTTAAGCTACTCAAGTGATCTGTAGTTTTTGAATACTTCTTCACAAAACTATTAGAAATTGCAATCTTCATCTCATTTGTAACAATATGTAATTCAATGATGATACGAGGCACAATCCGTACATATAAACTAGAATTACAGAAAGGTGTAATCCAGGTGAGTAGGGTATCAAATAAGAATATGGAAAAAAGGAGATCTTTGTCACCCAAATACTCAATGACTTGAATATAGGCTAACTTCAATGTAGAATGTGGAAAAATTCGCTTTTCGTTCTTCCATAGCTCAACAATAAATTCATATTATTGCAATTATAGTGAGTGACAGACGCTTCCCACATTTCTTCAAAATAAATTGTCTTATTATTTGGACGATAATTATTGGTGACAATTTTATGATAGAAAATACAATCAGTATCAAGACCAAGACAATAGCTATAACTGTCAATTTAGAGTAATCTATGGTCACATTTCATAATGGAGTTTAATTAACAATGATTCATCATCCACCCTTATTTGGAGGAGTTTTTCTATTCATTAATGGTTGATTCGTACTTATTAAATGAAAATATCATTCATTTTTTACCGAATCTATAAAAGCTGGACCAGAAATATCTGAATTCAGAAGTCAAAGCTGATTACATAGGCAATTAAACTGTGATCCAATGGTGACGATATTTTCAAGTTGAAAGCTTCCGTGAGAAAGACTTTGCAAAAAATGTTGCCATTTGTTAAATATATGAAAAGTTCAACAAATAATGTGGTCTTTATAACGTATTTAAGAATACTATTTTGGAAATTATGGAGAGTTGGTTGAATAGGAGTTTTCAAAGATGTACAAATGGATTGATGGAGTTGCATGTACTGCACCTCTTAAAAATCTGAATATTTAGCACAATAATTCAGGAATGAAAGGAAGCTTCAAAATGCTTGGCGTATGCTTGCCTAAGTATTGCCTATGTGTTTTACCACAGAAAATGAAAATCTGTATCCTTTCCTCTGAGGTTTTACTGATTGGAGTTCAAAATCGATACATTCCATTTCTTGGAAGACATAAAAGAATATTTGGCATAATTTTTAGAAAAATTATGTTTTAATACATATCTGAATAGTCACTTATTGACTAAGTCAAGTTCATTTAGAGAGGGTGATGCAATGCGGTATGCGGCGCAATGCTACGCACTTTAGGGTTCCAGTAGGCTACTTCCTATTTCTCCCCTCGCTTTCCTGGACCACATTTACAGATGCGTGCAATTCCCGATTACGCTCATTTTTCCCTCTCTCTTTCTCACTTTCCATCGCCTCTCCACCCATCAATGACCTATCTTGTTCTTATCCTTTCTCGTTGCTCCTTTCTGATCTTCTCTTTTTCTCACTCTCACTGCATCTTCGACATTCTCCCTACCCTCTCTTACTCCTGGACTACGCCTAGCAAATGTATGTCTCTCTCTCTCTCTCTCTCTGGCACAGATCAATAACCCAAACAGCAAAGAGACACTTGTAGGTCTAACCTTAGGGTAGGCTTGAAACATCACGTAGCTCAATCAGATGCATTTTGTTTAATCGATTTCATCTGGAATGGGTTGAAAAAGTAAGTTATCAAGATAAATGAATTATTGTTGACGGAGACTATAACGACCCTGCTATCTTGTATAAATCGCAGATCATCTATGTCCTCATGTGTCAGAATAAACTCTCAACCTCTTCAAATTCAAAGCCATTTTTATGAATAGGATTAATGTAATAAATCTTTTTTTCAGGTAGACCAAAATTTTTCAGCCTATGAGAGAAATTCTCTACTGAATGATAGAGTGTGCAAGATTGATGATATTTGATCAATTACTTGGTGAAAAGTTCGAATATTAATAATAGAAACATAAATATAAAGATGAAATTTTGAACGAAATATATATTTTCAAATTTAAACCACTAATATACGATTTTAACAAGGAACCCCTTCCTTGGTCATTGACATTGAACATGAAATACCAAACCTTTTAACTCTCCCTGTATCTCTCATTATTTTTCTATTCGGCATATTCCTGCAACTAGTTCGACCCATGTAGTGGAAAATAAATTGATTCATCAATTGAGAAATGAGAACAATTTTCTCGTTCTTAGTTCTCGTTAACAAAGCCTTCATTCACTTTTTGAGAAAATTTTACTCCAATTTATTGAATAGCACAGAGAATACTACTTAAGTCTTTTTGGAAAATTTCGTAGAGTTTGATATTTTCTCATTAAAAGATGATAAGATATCATTATTACTTTTTTCATTATGCATTTTCGAAAAACCTGTTCTCTTCCATTTTTTCACTCTTTCAAGTCTTATAACTTTTCAACAATTAATGAAACAAGAATTTTCTAATTACGAGATTGTAGAGCATTAAATTCTTTTTCATTTCATGTATAATTCGACTATTTCACGCATTCCCATACGACTTTTGCAGCAGTTTCAGTTTTAAGTGTCAAATCTCAAGATTTGCAACAAGTGACTTTTTTCGAATATCACACTATTCTGTCATCATAAATTGGCAGTGTGCTTCAGTATGAACATTCATATTGAGTACCCACTGGAACGTCTGCGGAACTGAAAACGGGTGTTTTTAAACTCCGTACCAAAGAAAGACACTCAAAACTAAAACTATTGGAACAGTCGTATGGAAATGCGTGAGATAGTCGAATTATACATTAAATGAAAAAGAATTTAATGCTCTACAATCTCATAATTAGCAAATTCTTGTTTCATTAATTGTTGAAAAGTTATAAGACTTGAAAGAGCGAAAAAATGGAAGAAAACAGGTTTCTCCAAATGCATCACTTTAGAACATAAATATCTTGAGAAGTATTGGATTTATCGAAACCATCTACTGAACAAAACTTGTAGGAAATTTATTAAGCTTCATTTTTATGTAGTTTATTATGTCAAGAGAACACATTCTTTCCAAGATATAAGTATGTAGGTAATAAGTGGAAAATGTAACTTTCAAACCACCCTCATCCCTTCAGCACATGATGTAGGGGTTGGGATTTTTTATATGCTCACTTCCAAACTAGTCTCAACAAAGCTGCAAAGTCGAAAATTGTGTTTTAAACATTCCCTCCAAATTCCATTGTCAATTCATCTATTGTTGATGAACAGAAAATTTCACTCTCAACACTAAAAATGCTGCAACAGTCGTAGGGAAATGCGTAAAATGGTGGAAATACTGTATACATCAAATTGAAGATAATTTGATGCTTTATCAGCTGATAATCAGCACGGATTTTTTTCATTAATCGTTCAAAAATTATAAGGCCGAAAAGATGAAAATATTGGAGGCAGAAGTGTTCTTTCAAAAAATGTATCACCTTCAAGAGCGGATATCTCAGAAACTATAAGAGATATGGAAAAAAATGTAAGGACAAAACTTGTTGGTAATTCTATAAGCTTCCATTTTGCACAGAATATGAATGTTCATAAGATGAATAGTTTCCGATATATATGCGAAACATGATAAAATGTTACTTTCAAACCACCCCCACCGCTTTAGCAGAGGGGGAAGGGGTGAGGACTTTTGATATGTTAATCCTCTTACTATCCTTAAAATAGCAGTGGTGTTGAAAATTGTGATCCAAACTTTTTCCCTCTATAACTTTATTTGAGCATTCGTTGCCTGGACTATAGATTCTTTGCTATTACAGCTACTACAGTTCAGTCCAATGTACCTTGAATACAGTATTCTAGGTACCTTGGTTCGGTCTACTATCTTCCATGTTAAATGGCAACTTAAAAATAAGTTACTGTAGCTCCGGTAACTACAACCACGTATAGGCAATAAGTGACACATCACTGGACAATAATATGGTACGGTACTGATAATATAAATATGATGTACCGTAAATAAATGGAAAAGTTGCATTATGAAACATTCCCCTTTTGAAACGTAGCGGTGAATAATCTCTGCTGCCTAATGTAGTTAAGGAGTAGTTTTAAGCATTTACTGCACATTATATGCATCTATCAATAAATTACTGCGCATTCAGGCTCCATTTTATTCATGAGCTTATTTCAGTGCCTGGTGTATTCATGATCGTAGCTATTCAATTCATTCAATTTTTCATGAAAAATAAAGCTCTTACAGCCACGCGTTAGACTACTGTTAGTTTGCGTGATAGCTTTAGAAACCTCTCCCCCAGCTTTCCTTGACTTTGACCGTCCAAATTTGATGCCAGACTCTCTTGTTATAAATAATCGACAAAGTAAAGAGTAGGCGTGAAGTGGACAAACATTAATCTATTTCTGGTTGCTGGATGCTACTTCTTGCATCCGGTTCAACTGAAATTATGATTTAGTAACTTGATGCAAGATTACCTCTCTATCATTTCGAGTGATTACAATTATTTTGATCGAATATCAACTCGCAATTTGTTGTTAGAATTCTCATCGCAATTTGCTATTGGAAAGTCAATTAAGAATCGATAGGAGAGTTTAGTCAATGTGAAACATGTTAACCGGAAAATTCATCGGAGTACACAAACATTAGCCTAGTAGTCGTATAATTATGAACGTTGCCCTGTCGAGATCTTGAGACTTGGTTGCTTATCAACAAAGTACTGGGATCGTACTTAGGACATTTCAATCGTGCAGTTCGGCTCTAATTATGTTGCCTACTCACACATTTCATATTGTTCACTGAAATTTTATTGTGTTTTATATTGTTCATTCCATTCAGACTCAATTTAAACTTCCAAAGGAAACTAGCTATTTGACAATTCCACTGATGTGGTCATACTTTGATTACAAGTGTTATATTTTTGTACATTAGTATGTAAGACAGTTGCGTTTCTTCACTCACCACTTTTGAAGTACTTGACATCGACCTTGCAATCAATCCTCTATTATTTTGCTTACAACTCTGTGATTGCTACGTAAACGCCTTCAAAATAGTTGAGCTTCTTCCTTTATTCCATTGCTCCCCCCCACGCTTTAGTTGAACCAAAATCAGAATAACCATCTGAATATCATCCAAATGAAAGATATATTCATCAACTTATTCATATTATGTCAGAGCGAAGTGAAAATTGGTGTTATGATGGGTAGCACAGAACTATTCTCTTCAACTTCGAATATTGTGATCCATCTTCACACCAACAATGAGTTCAATTCTTCAATAATAGATTGAAGTTGAAAAATTCAACTGAGAATCAGATTTTGTTGACAACTTATTTTTAATAGTTTAACAATGGCATTAAATTATGTAAATCCAGTCGAGTTCCCAACATTTAATGCAAATTTATCGGTAGAATCAATCAATAAAAAAGCTTAGAAACAGAGACTTATTGATAGAGCCCAGTGAACTCTTGTAGTTTTCAACATTCCCAAATCATTTACATCATAGTCCATTCCCAAAGAAACTATGCTCATTATCCTTTGGAAATATATCTTCCATAATAATATAGGCTCCTCTCCGTCACTCGTCATGTATATATTTTTTACAGTATTATACAATTTTGAAATATAATAGATAGCAAGGAGCTGTTTCAGTTTTATCTAATGAGAACTTGTGAGAAGAGCACACTGCATTGAATCTTGAATTGAGTGATAGATATCTGAAATTGACACACTGCTATACTGCTATTCTGCACCTCTTTTTTGTAGCGTATTGCAGAGGGGGTTACTCTGTCAATAAGGTTAATCAGTTCAAGAGTAAGCTACAGTTTCATTCATACTATGATGCTATGATAGGTGTTATTGGATGCTATAAATTGCTCAAACGTGCGGTATCGAGATTTGAATCACCATTTTTTTCATCATATATTAGATTTTTTAGAAAAAGTAATATCTCTATTGTTACTGTAAAAAGTAATATCTCTTGAGAGTGATGATAAAAATTTGGAACGGCAATGGAGAAGATGAAGCTTGAGAATTTCTAGTTGGACTAATGACTTATAGACAAGACCGATTTTTTATAAATATTACAATTCTGAAATGATTAGCTATTCAATACTCCAAACTACAAGATCTGAATAGAAATACTTGAACTTACGGAAATGTAGAAAACGTCATACATAGAGCGTCGTTCGGATGAGCGAAGCCAAGAACCCTGCTAATCTTTAGTAAGTTCCGAGAAATCTGGTTGCTCAAATATTGTCCTTATAATAAAGATATACAAGTGTACGGGATGAGATATTACGTGCTGCACTCGTACTGAGGTGTTCTATCAATGTGAAAGTTCTTACAAATGGGCCGGTCGAAACAATCGAGTTTCCATCCAGTATTAAGTAACGAGATTATCTAGAATCTATATTATGGACCGAACGAGGTTCAAGTTGTGATATGACAAATGTAAGCTGTTAATCGAGACAAGTGTGAGCTTCTCAAAAAATACCTTCTTGTAGAGAAGATGCTACGGTTGTACCTGCACAGCTGGAATCCACAAATAGAGATGAGGTACATTTCATCCTCTAGCTCTTTAATAAAGGATAAATCAATTACGGAGTTCGATATGGATATGGTATGGATTTAGGGAAAGTTAATTTTCAAGGAGTTTTGTGGAAAATATTGAGATGAAACTTCCGGATTTAATTGAATGATTATATTTTCTATTCTATATATTATATTCTAATCCTGTATTTTCTATAACTCACTCTAGCCTACACTATAAAATGACCATCATGGATTTTTATTATTCTGGAACAACAATGGATGACTTTTTATATATGAAATATGAGTACATCACCATTCTGAAGATAATATCGATAATCATTGGTGCATCATTCAATCTACATGCATCGAGTACAAATAATGCGATGTTGGTACGGAATCAATATAAGCTCATTTCCTCCAAGATGCTTGGTCATTATCAGAGATTTTAAATGCAACTCCGAGTTGAGTTATTTTTAGAAGTTAGTCATTTTACCAGTTTGTAAATGTTATTGCTCAACTCATTATCCACTCAAGTGTTGAGAGATTCAGTATACAAAGTCGATAAGGAATTCAGTTCAGTTGAGTTTAGGAATTAATTTCATTCTATCGTAATTTTTCAAGTGTGAGTTTTTCAATGATCATGACCTCGTCTTCACAAAGAAGAGAACTTAACATGTTCTAATTTTCCATTTGATGGAATAATTCAGTTGGTTTAGTTCAATTATGATTAGATTTATTATAAGTTTATCCTAATGCTATCCTAATAATTATGAATGTCTTTCTATTACCAACAATGTAGGTATAATAAATCTATCAATCTCTAGTTTTATTAATCTATATTATTCTTGAAATTAATATTGTAATTTACAACGCCTGAGTGCCAGATATATATGATCATCATCATATAAAACATTTCTGTAATACAACGGATTGAAAATAAATGAATCGATTGGAATTTCCTATGTCACATTTCTATTCATCGATATTAATAATAATCTATCAGTAATATTAATTGATGATGATTCGAATTTCAATTCAATCACTATGCACCTTCACTAATCCAATCACTAATCACACCTTTTTTTCAATCCATTCCAAAAGCTCACTTATAGAAAAAAATTGAACAATAATGATCTTTTCAACTATAGTGATAAACAACGTTATCACACTAATATTATCTTCCTTTTCCATGATCGAATATCTATAAACTTTATGAAAATTGTTTTCAATACTGAGAATTTTATAGATAATTATATAATGAGAAGTGGAATGATGGCAGAAGAGTGGTTTGCTAGTTCCAGACTGATAGACAGGAAAATTCTGTGTCTGGAGACTCAGTATCATAATGGCGGGAAGACTCTCTCTTATCAGTAACACGAAAACGGGATGCTAAGCATGAAATCGATTTCAGAAATCTACTCACGTGGAAGTGTATGTGTGTGCACAAGTGAAACTCAGCTTTGTTGAACTATTTATTCCGTGATTTCGATGGCAGTTATTTGAAGAGGTCACAAACAGTTTAGCACAAGTGTGATGCGAACTGATGAGAGTTGGTGACTGGTGACTGGTGAGGCGAGGGAGTGTTGCACTGGCTGGAGCATGCTCACTGCGCAGGTCAGCCCGAATCTCTCAGAAGCCCTCTCTCACAAAAATAGAGTTCCATCTTCCTCGCGATGCTTCCGAGTGAGAAAAGCTGATGTAGATATGGCTTCCTCCCCTCAACGAAATACCACATTGTTCTCTGCCTCTCACTGGCGAGTAGGGAATGAGTCATACCGTTGAGAGCACAAAACATTGGGCGATTTCCACAGAATTTTAACTTGAAGAGCTCGGTTCATGATTACGTCGAATAAAGTGCATTCATGAACTTGTTTGCTAATAGGTGTATGATGTTTTCATACCTTTATAGCTAAGTTTGTTCAATTAGTTATACAAGCCGGCAGGCTCGCTTCGCTCGCCCTATCCGTCTATCCAGGGGGCTTGGCTCCCTGGACCCCCGGCTGGATCACCAGAAATGGAATCAGCAGGCGATTTATTACTCATTAATTTAGAGACTTGGTTGGGATACTATAAGAATTATTGTATTTCAGTCTTATAGTTCTTTGAAATTTGAAACAGGAATGATATGGAGAACTTAACAAACATCCATAATATTAGATATAATCTAACACAATCAGATATGAATTTGCTTGAGAAATTCAGAAAACTCAATGGGAAGAAAAGAAAAGAAACTTTTCAACTTAAGAAACTTTTCAACTTTTCTTTTAAACTTAAGAAAAAAAACCCTCCAATAAACACTGGGGAACGCTTGGAAAACGCTGTAAGAGCGCCTATATTAGGCGTACGTTTGACATAATTTTGAAGTCCTCTCAAGACGAAATTTCTAGACCCTTGCTGAACTTCTATACCAAATCTGAGCAATGATCTGTCAATATTAGTCTTGAGAAGGCCTAGGAAACGCAGGGAACGCTCAAAAACCGCCGATCTTGGGCGGAACTTAGGCGTCTCAACTTTAGGCAGAACTTAACTTCCAATACAACATTTTTATACCTCAGCTGAGCCTGTATACCAGTTTTTAATATATTTCGCCAATAAGTTATTGAACAGCTGAGAAAACGCTGGAGAAACGTAGATTTTGGGCGTTTCTTTGGATTTTTTTCAAATCCGCTCTTAGTGCGCCTCTAGATGGCCAACTGAACATACATGCCAAATTTGAACGTATTTAGTCCGGTGGATTTTTAGTTCTGTTGATTATGAATTAATGAGTGAGTGAGTGAATGAATCAGTATCATTTTGATTTTATATAGTTATATAGATATCAATACAAAATTCATTTTATTTCCCAAAATATTATTGGATTCATTTAATTTATTGTAGGCTACTCATTTACCTACATAAGAATTATGATACTGTATGATACATTATTATATTATCATTTGATAAGATTAAGCAACCAATTTCACGTTAGTAGGTAGCCTACTTAGAATGAGCCAGTTCATGCAGATAATACTAGATATTATACCATATTAACTCTTTTGATTAATTTATTATTGAGAGAATGAATTCCCTCTCTGAACTACTTACCGTGGTTATTCAATAGTACTTGACTATATACTAATGTGTAATACAATAATGATCAGCAAAGGCGTAACGTACTTCATTGTTTGTTTAACACGATCGTGCTATGTTCAGAAGTTCAAGTTTAAGTTTTTGAAAGATAGAATCAAATGAACAAAGCTACAAAACATTCACAAGGTTTTCCAATTTTTTATGAATAAAAGTTCCAATGAGTTGATGAGAAATCAAATTGAAAATAATATTAATAGAGACAATGAGTAAGTTTATTGAAAGATTCACCACTTTTGAAAGGAAAATGTTCAAGTCTGGATTATCAACTGAAAAAGTAAAAAGTTTCGTAACGTAGAGTATAATAAATGAAATTTCATGTTTCACTCCAATGAAGAACTATTTAGCTTTTATTTGGATGGAGAACAGAATCAATAAAAATTACTCTTTATTCAATTGTTCATAAATTTATTCATATAGCCCTTCCACTTTGAAAAATGCATTGTCTTCTCCTGAACATTCTTCAAAAATATAAAAATATACATTTGCAAACAAGAATAGATTTAGAATTTTAGAAAAATATATAGAAAAAGGAGAGCTCCATCGATTATATGAGAGGGGAGCGAATGAGTAAATATAGTCATAAGACACAATGTTTGTCTTACAAACATTTCAAAAGACAATGTGATTGTATATCCAGATTGATTGTTCCAGGTTGTACTGGAAATTCAATACTTCTCAGAAAAGAGAGCGAGGTCTTCTGACACGGACACCTCTCACTCACTCCCCTAACATATAATAAGCGTAACGGCTCAAGTGACAAGCTCTCAAAAACACCTTGAGCAGAAACCCAATGCGTTATACAGTATCTATATACATTCATTTGTGTAGGAAGCTCTTCTTTTTGACCCTGATATGTAATAGTTTACCAAACCCAAATACAATCAACTATCTTCTTCTAAGAGCTACAGCAACCGAAATGTATAACTTGAGTGTAGGGTGAGATAAGATAATAAGGTGTGTACAGACTTGAGCACCACCAACAAGCGCATTTCGCTTTTCATCAGCTAATGCTCAATGCTTATTATGTTGTCAGTATATGTAAAGAAACGGGTATAATAAGCTGATGAAAAGTGAAATGCACGTGTTCCTCGTGTCTGTATGCAAATTACTAGTAGTTCTGTGAACAGTAGACCTTGCGCAATTATAAATCACAGCCTCCTCTTATACTGTCTATTAGAGTAAATCCTGTCTGTATGTCGTATCGGCAAGATATCGCTGTGAAAACGGCAAATGGCTATTGAGGTTAGTGGATAAAAAATGCTAACATCAAAAACTAATCTCCTTCAAGATAATAGGGTATTGGCAACACGTCAAAATTTCAAAAAAGAGCATATAGCTGTCAAATTTTATGAAAAACTATTGCCGCGTTTCGCTGTAAATGCAGAACATAAAATATAAACATAAAGAGACATGCAAAACCGACGACTTGAATCTTAGACCTCACTTCGTTCGGTCAATTATACGATTGAAAGAGCTTCGCAAAATTAATGTGAGCCACGTGTGAACTTGAATTGGATAAATTTTATGAAAATTTATCAAATATATATTTCAGCTTATAGTCGAGACTATAAGGTTATTTTGTGCAGTTTTTTTTTAATTTAGATAAAAAATTTCAATTATTTTAAAAAAGAAAGAAAAAGGAAAACTGAATTGTAACTATCAATATTGTTTTCTAAGTATATGTACTAAGTACTAGTAGTTCTGTGAACAGTAGACGTCGCGCCGTTATAAACCGCAGCCTCCTCTGTCCATACTGTCAATCAGAGTAAACTCTGTCCTGTCCTGTCGTGTCGGCGAGATATCGGTGTGAAAACGACTAATGGCTGTTGGGGTTGTTATATCAAAAATGCTAACATCAAGAGCTGATCTCCTTCAATACATACTGGCAACAGGTCTGCCCGAGTTGAAAGCAGAGAAAGGTCAAGAGAAAATACTATGTTACTTTCAGTTGTTATAAATCGCATGCATCATTGCATGCAACTAATAGTCCACACAACAGCTGATTTTTCATCAAGTTACATTGAGATATTAATGGCATACGTCATCGCATGCAATTAATAATCCACTCGACAGCTGATTTTATGAATAACCTAGTCTGATTTTTACGGTAATATTGGCATTTAAAGGAGACTCCTTTTCCTTTTGTATCATCCTTAAGGTAGGCGCACACAGATCGTCATCGGACGGACGGCACGCATCGGACGGATCGTACTTTTTACTTTCCTTGCCCTATTACCATAGGTAAGGAAAGTATTGCTTACCAAAAAAATTTAAGGTACCCTAATTTCATGTTTTCTATACGTTTCAAGGTCCCCTGAGTCCAAAAACATGATTTTTGGGTGTTGGTCTGTGTGTGTGTATGTGTGTGTGTGTGTGTGTTGTGTGTGTGTGTGTGTGTGTGTTGTGTGTGTGTGTGTGTGTGTGTTGTGTGTGTGTGTGTGTGTGTGTGTGGTGTGTGTGTGTGGTGTGTGTGTGGTGTGTGTGTGTGTGTGTTGTGTGTGTGTGTGTGTGTGTGTGTGTGTGGTGTGTGTGTGTGTTGTGTGTGTGTGTGTGTTGTGTGTGTGTGTGTGTTGTGTGTGTGTGTGTGTGTGTTGTGTGTGTGTGTGTGTGTGTGTGTGTGTGTGTGTGTGGTGTGTGTGTGTGTGTGTGTGTGTGTGTGTGTGTGTGTGTGTGTGTGTGTGTGTGTGTATGTGTGTGTGTATGTGCGTATGTCTGTGAACACGATAAATCCATTCCTAATTAACCGATTGACTTGAAATTTTAAACTTAAGGTCCTTATATCATGAGGATCAAACGTTAAGAAATTCAATAAGATTCAATTCAAGATGGCGGGAAAAATGGCGGATAATTACTAAAAATCCATGTTTTTCACGGTTTTCTCGAAAACGGCTCTAACGATTTTATTCAAATTTATATTCATATTTTTATTCAAATTTTTGATTATATTCATAAGCACTATCAACTGACATGAGTCTCAATTCTGGGAAAATTCCATGAGCTCCGTAATATTCTTGAGAAAAATGGCGGATAATGACTAAAAAAACCATGTTTTTCACGGTTTTCTCGAAAACGGCTCTAACGATTTTCTTCAAATTTATACCATGGATAGCTATTTATAAGCCCTATCAAATGACATGAGTTTTTTTTCTGGGAAAATTGCAGGAGCTCCGTAATATTCTTGAGAAAAATGGCGGACAATTACCAAAAAAACATGTTTTTCACGATTTTCTCGAGAATAACTTGACCGATTTTTTCAAATTCATACCCTGTATAGTTATTTATCAGCTCTATCAACTGGCATGAGTTTCCTTTCTGGGAAACTAATGGGAGGTCCACCCCATCCTTGAGAAATGGACTTTGTAACCTCCTTCTCGTGCATGAGGTAGGTAGGTAGGGCAGTTCATAAAAAGAACACATAGTCGACATATTTCATCTGTAGAACAGCTGTTTTGACGACTTTAAAAAAATGACGACTAAAAAAACCATCGAATTTCACAATTAACACAAAGAAAAAGTACTCTGAAAACAATTATATATACACATATACAGAAGTCTGATCGTAGTTTCAAATATGAGCAAGGAAAGTTGTGTGAGTGTACCACACCAGATTTTTTTAGTTGGTGCGCACACTAGTCGTCATCGGAGCATTGACATTTTAGTTCATTGCGATAATTGCGATATGTCGAGTCGTATACGAATTAGGAATTTAATAAGCAAATATTACAGTAAAATCACTTCACTTATATGTTTTACTGTTGTTAAAATTAATAAAATCAATATAAAAACTTTTAGTACCCTTCATTAAATGGTATTATTACTTTATTTATTTTAAAGTTTTTTATAAAGAGTACTACAAGTTTTTTTATTGTCAGTATATAAGTGATGGATAGCAGTAGCGAAGAAGAAGTTATAATTGTTACTTGTTTGTTAGCCGAAGATGAAGAAGAGGTACAGCGACGTAGGAAGAGGAAACGAAAAATGAGGATCCATAGAATTAATCAGAAAAGTATAGAATACGGATAATTCAATCATCTGTTTCCTGATTTATTTGAAGACGAAGTATTATTTTTTCGTTGTTGGTTATCCATTCTGTTTTCACTGGAATATTACTAATGTACTCTTATATAACTTTAAAGTGTAATATTTTTTAGCTACTTCAGTATGTCGCAAGTAATCTTTTTTGAGCTTTTGAATGTCCTCAGACAACATTATAGTTAAACTGAACACAACTTATCGCCGTGCGATTGAGCCATTGAGTCATTAAATCCGAACGGAGCCGTCGGCTTCAATGCTTCTCTCGGAATTCCTGACGGCATTTCCGATCTACGATGCATACGATGCGGATAGGTATGCGCACTCCAATTGATAACAATGCATCAAATCTAATCGTCCGATCCGTCCGATGCGTGCCGTCCGTCCGATGACGATCTGTGTGCGCCTACCTTAAAAATACAGAATTTCAAAAAAACCTTATATATACGTCGACGCGCCAAAATACTTGTTTAGATAACAAATTTTATCCAAATCGTACAATAACTGCGACTGTAACTACGGTAAAAGCAGACAAAAGCCGATCGGGGAGAAACTAAGACCTCAGCTTAGCTTCGGCCAATAATTATTAATATTTCCCAAGTTTTTTTGGGTTCCATGTATTCATTCTCAAAAACTAATTAGAAGTTCAATACGTTTAATACTATACACAATACGATAAATCACATAGGTATTTGGTTATTTATAACAATAGAAAAATCTTATGGTAATTAGGAGGCCGCTGTGGAAAACTATGTGCGTTGATCGGAAAAAGATCCTTTTTATTGAAAATGAAAATGAAATTCATTCTCCTTTTGCATAACAAAATTTTAACAAAGAATCTATCTTAGAATTGAACTGGTAGCAATAATTGTGTATAGGCGCTGCCAGTGTCATGAGTCTTAGTTACATAAATTAAATACTATATAGTTGCTATTTTAAAAACTTAAGCGAAGTATTACACGGCCATTGCGGTACAAGTTCATTAAATTCATGAAAATTCATGTGTGAACAATGATAAAACATAATTTAAAAAACAAAACAAAAGTGCAGTGCTATCAAGTTTGATAATAATGAAATAATACTCCTATATTGATTAAGTATGAACTAAGGTGAAAAATGTAAATAGCTAAAAAGAAAAAATCAAGAAATTTAGAAATTGACCGAAACATAGATAATTTTATTGTAGCTGAGTTATGTGATGGGTTCTCAGGAGAGAATTGAAAAAATATCTATTTCTTGGTTCTGAAGTAGCCAGTCATTTACTATGGATGAAAATTCTTTCAAAGTTCTACTTCTTCTACCAGCATGTGGGATGGTATTGAAAAGTTTTGGACCTAGGTATAAGAAAGATTTTGAAAAAAAAAAAACTAAAATTTATTCTAGGTAGTCTTGATACTAGGTCTTCTTCTTTCGGAAAAGCTGGGCCTGGAAACCCCAACGTTTCCACTTCGCAAAAGGAAAATTCTCAAGACTTTGAAAACAAAAAGGTGGCGAAGAGGGAGAATACGTAGTCTCTTGTAGGCTACAAGGCTCTCTTCGACTTTTAAATAATATTAGTCTAATTAAGTGTTTTTGTAGTTTGTGCAGTGGACTAAAGTGCACTTTTGCAGCTCCTCCCCAACATACAATACCGTTTTCTAGTTTTGAATTTATTAAACCATAATATACTGTACGTAGTGTATTTGTATCACACAAATCCCTCAAGTGATAGAATTTACAAAGATATTTATTGATATCTTTCTTCATGCTATTCATATGCGTTTTCCCGTTTAGGGTTGAATCAATAAAAATACCAAGGTATTTTATTTCCTCAACTTGATCTATAGGAGGACATTGATATAATAAATCAGTGCAGCTATTTAGATGAAAAATAATTACGCAAAAGAGAAGTTGATAAATTTAGTTTTTTCTGCATTAATTGCTAATCTATTTTCAAGGTACCAGTGCTGAAGAAATTTACAGTCATGGTTTATTCTATTGTACAGTTCTTCTCATGATTTTCCTGAACCAACTAATAACGTGTCATCCGCATAGCAGAAAATTTTTCCATTGAAATTGGCATCACATAGGTCATTCACAAATATTATAAGGAGAATAGCTGAAAGTACTGATCCCTGTGGGAGTCCTAAAGTTACATTTGAAAAAGAACTACAAGTATCATTAATTGTTGTATATTGAACTCTATCGCTTAGAAAAGATTTAAACCATTGTAAGGCCACGCCCCTTACCCCCGTAGATTCTAACTTATTTAAGAGAAGACCATGCTCAACGGTATCAAATGCTTTTCTCACATCTAAAAATAAAGCATTTACAATTATACCATCATTCACATTGTTATATATAATTCTCATAAAGTCGACTAGGGCACGCTAAGTATTAAAACTTTCACGAGAGCCATATTGGTTTTTACTGAAAAAATCATATCTGTTACAGAATTTTAATAATCTGGTTTTCATTAGCTTCTCTAATATTTTTGAGAAGATGGAGAGCAGCGCTATGGGTCTACAGTTATTCATTAGTAATTTATCTCCACCTTTGAAAATTGGTACAACTACTGTTCTTTTCAGGGCTTGTGGGAATACTCCTTGCGACAAACTAACATTACACAAGTAACACAAGATAGGGAGCATAATAGGAAGAATGTGTTTCAAAAAATCGCTTGTGAGTGAGTCATATCTTGTGGACCTTTTTGAGGACATTAACCTAACCAGTTCAAAAACCTCTTCCTCAGTAGCAGGGTATACGCGAATATGGAATTTTCAGAAATATTGTGTTTGAAAACCCTGTTGTAGTCTTCTGGTGTGAATTGAGGATTCGGGATTATATTCCTTAGAAGGTCATCCCTGACATTATTAGGAACACTTATAAAATATTTATTAAACTCAATGGCTATAGTTAATGAATCAGTAACAACGGTATTGTTATTTATTGTACAAATACTCTCGAAAGAGTTATTCTTCTTTTTCCTGCCTGTTATATTATTAATTATTCTCCATTGAGCAGCTTTGTTAATATTATTTCTCTCAAATAATTGACTATAGTAGTTTATAGATGTTATTCTCGAGAGTTGTGTGTATATATTTAAAAATTATGTTTCCCAAACAGGTTTTTACCTTTGGGCTTTATTGTTTTGAAGGATATATATATTTTTTTGTTTTGTAAAATTGTATTGACAATAAAGAAGTTTCAAATCATTTTTGTAGTTTTTATGTCTTCAACTAACTTGAGTTTGAAAGCGTTGAAATAATTCTTCAATTGCAAGTCAAAGGGATGGTTTTTAACTTTGTGGTATAATTTATTTATCTTTAACAATGGCCTATGAATATTACTTGTTATCCAAGGACTGATATTTTCAGCTCTAGTGAAAGAATTGACATGGGTGGGTGGCAACTAAAGAACCATTCGTACATTCCTCTAAAATTTTTAAGAACTCATTCCAAGCACTATCAACACTCGAAGAATTGAACACTATTGACCAGTCACAAAGATTTAATTTATCGCATAATTTCTTATAGCATATTTTTTCTGTTATGGCCAATCGATCTCCATTTATATCGCTTAGAGTATCTCTCATCTTTGATTTTTTTTAATATGACAGCTATAGTGCTGTGGTCAGTAATATCTGTTGTAAACAATGCACTTTGATGCTCCAAAAGTGGACTGGATAAAGAGGTGATCAAGGCATGTTAACAATTCAGGTCTAGTAATTTCCTTTATACAACACTTATAACCTAATGAACCAAGCAGATTTAAGTAATCATTCACGTTATCATCATCTATGAGTGTGTTTAAGTTTATATCTCCACAGAAAGCTGAATTAATATTGGGGTTTTTTTTCAAGCCAGCTTTTGAGTTCATCTATGAACATACTTGGTATGCTATTATGGTGACGATAGGCGGCAAGAACTAGACTGAAATTTTCATATCTAAAATTCAAGGAGATACAGTCAGCAATTGAGAATTCATTTTTCAGCTCTGTGCAAAAAACCTCTTCATGAACATAAACCATTACACCACCTGATCTATTTAAGTAGGCCTAATTACATTTGAAAAATACATTTATAGTGGTGTCTATCTATTAAAGATCAATTTCATTATCCTTAATCCAAACTTCAGTGAGGATAATTATTTTAGGTTTATCTGCAATGTTCAGCATGACTAAAAACTGGTCAAATCCAGTGTTCCTTCGTACACTTCTAATATTTTGCATAATTACTCCTAAACTATAGTAATTGCCTTCAGGCAAAAAGAAATCAGGTTGAAAATAGTCAAATGTGATGTTATTATACTCTAAATTTAGATCATCTTCTTCCATGAATCATAGAAAATGTAAAATGCAATCTATTATTATTATTTACTTTTTTTTTAATTTTATTTATTTACTATGCAAATGAAACTAATGTAATAACATTGAAAGATAAAATAATAAGGTAGTCCTTGTGCTATTTTTCTTCCAAATTTATAGGTAACGAAGTCCAAGATAAGGTTAGAATTTCACGTGTACAATTTTTATAAAATTTTAGTCCAGAATAAACATTAAAACTATAAATTTTGAATTTAGATGGCTTAAATTGATAAATTAATTAGAAATATTCCACTCAATTACCACTTGTAACGAATAATATTGAGTTATTTAAGAACATTATTATTATTATTATTATTATTATTATTATTATTATTATTATTACTATTAATATTATTTTATTTTCCCTGTTTGAGGTTTTGCTTGACCACCCTTTCACTGGGCTCCGACCCCCATGAAAGAGTGACAAGCGATTTTTCCAGAGTGACTGCTCCACATGTCCATGTGGTCAACAATCATACTGGGTCCGTTACCATTAAATCGTTTGTTCTGAGTAGACATAATGAACCAAGAATGACAGCCTTCTTCATCTGACCTGCAAGTACAGTAGCAGGTCTCTCACAGGCTGGAATCGTTCTAAGGTTGGCCAAAAATGAGGGTCTCATGCCCCCCAGTACACCTTCAATCAACACCACCATTCTCACAGAGTAGCCTGGGTTTAGCCTGGACAGCTCTATTAGTAGGTCATGATATTTCGTCTGTTTTCCTCCTCTTTGGTGACAATGTTACCCTCAGCTGGTGCTGAAAACTCAATGACATACATTGTCTTTGAAGTGATGTCAAGGAGGACAACATCAGGCTTTGTGGCTCGATCTTAAAAGCCTGGTGGTGGAGAATGAGTAATTCCAATAAATTCGGCACCTCACATTCCCAACAACAGAATTAATCTCTCCTGGGGCATAAGGCAGCACTGGTGTTTTTTTGATACCATATGAGTGTCTAAGATGGTAATAGAGTACTCGCAGAGCAGCATTATGTCGATGGATGTAGCCTGCAGTTGCATGCACAGAACAAGAAGACAGGATGTGCATGATTGTCTCTGGTGCTCTATGACACACCCTGCAACTGATATCAGGAACATCCATGTGCATTACTCTGCTGTGGTATGACAATGTGTTGATGACACCATCTTGACATGCCAGTATGAAACCCTCAGTCTCAGATTTTAGGGCTGCTGACTTCAGAAAAGCAAAAGTCAGTGGCTTGGACAAGCCTTGCTCCTCAACATGCCTGTAGAAGACACCATGCAAGGACTTGTCCTTATGCTGCTACAACAGGAGTCTGGACTCAGCAGTCTTTATTCTAGCCCTGAGCTGATTAGGCTCATGCTCTTCCTCCCAATCAGTGCAAAAATCGAGACCAAAGGTATCTGCTGCATGCTGTGCTGCCTTATATAGGAAGGCCCCAACCCCTGCAACTTCATGGTCATGAACCAGCTGCAAAAGGGGATCAGAGCATCTTTGTATGCTGCAGGCAAACTGTAAGGCCACCCTGTTATGCAGATTCTCCAAACCAAGTAGACCTCTGCCCCCTTCATGCCTTGGCAGGTATATTTGGGCAACAGAAGAGCGGGGATGTAAACTTCTCTCCATGTGCATCCTTTTTCCCTGTCCAGGTCCTGGAGCTCCACTTAACCACTCCAAAAGAGTAGGTGAGAATTGGCACAGCAAGCATGTTGGTGGCTTCAACGTTATTCTTGCCAGATGACTCAGATGACCAGAGCCACCTGAGTCTCCTCTTATACTCACTGCAGAGAGCCATCTTTATTTTTACAGCATCCTGGGCTTGATTCTGATCAAATCCCAGATACTGGTATGACTCTCCAGCTCTCAGGGCTCTTATTATGCTTCCAACAATAAGCTCCATTTCCTGGACCAGGCTCTGTAACCTTCCTTTCAGGAGATGAGTTACTGCACTCTTGTCCAACCCGAAAGACATGAGTAGTGGGACTACTCAAGTATAGGGGGGGGGGGGTTTAGTGCTGAGGTTGGTGTTCCTTAAGAAAGGGAGCTGTGCTAGGTCTCAACATAAAAATATCATTAGAGATTCTGAGTGCTTGTTGCTGAGTTTCAGAAAAAGTTGAGTTAGGTTAGACTGATCCTTTGACAAATGGATTTACTGAGAAAAATTATTCTTGTAGCTTTTTTGATAAAGTTAATGGTTTCTTAGTTATTCAAGAAATTGGATCTACTTTTTCCATAAGATCCTTATTTTCTGTTCAATCTCAACAAATGGATTTACTGGAAAAAGTTATCCTTGTAAAATTAATGGTTTCCTAGTTATTCAAGAAATTGGATCTACTTTTTCCATAAGATCCTTATTTTTTGTTCAATCTTAACAAATGAGGTGTCAATGGATTCGTAATTAGATTTACTGGAAAAAGTTATTCTTGTAATTTTTTTGTGAAATTAACGGTTTCTTAGTTATTCAAGAAATAAAACAAAGCTGGATCTAGTTTTTTCCTAAAAAGTGGAAATGGGGATCTTCATTATCGAGGTTTATTGTGAGATTAGGGGTATGGCTAGGTTAAGTTAGTTCAGATTACATTGGATTGGGCAAGGTTAGAACCCAGAATCAGATTTGGGGGCAGCCTTGGGGCAGCATTGAGCCAGCTTTGAGCCAGCTTTGGGGCAGCTTTTCTTCAGTACTCTCACTTTCCCCCTACTGACATGCCAATATCATTTGAATATCGCTGCACCACACCTACAGCCAACTGGAGGTCAGATTTGCTAGCTGCATAAATCTTCAAGTCATCCATATAGAAAAGGTGGCTCACTTTATGGATCCTGTTTCCTGGCATGCCACAGCAATAGCCCTTTGTTTTCTTCAGGGCAGCAGACAATGGCAGCAGTGAAATGCAGAATAGGAGAGGGCTCAATGAATCTCCTTGGAAGACACCTCTCCTATAAGTTACCACTCTAGTTGACACCATTCTCTGTTGTGATCTGATCACAAAACGGGTTTTCCAGAGGGCAAACAGGTCTTCCAGGCATCTCAATATGCTTGGAGGCACAAATAGGCATTGTAATAAGTGCACTATTAGCTGGTGTGATGTGGTATCAAATGCCTTCCTGTAATCTATCCAGGCCATGGACAGGTTACGCTTATATATTGAAATGAATCTTGCATGATGCATCTATCAGCAATCAAATTTTCTTTTCAGCCTGCCATGTTCATTTTACTGCCCCTCTGCTCATAACACTGCTGCCATACTGGCTGAATGTGCTGCAATATTCGATCACTTATGATCCTTGTAAGGATCTTGTAGCAGACATTCAGGCAGGTGATTGGTGTATAATTGCCTGGGTTGGACAAATCACCCTTTTTGGGTAGAAGGATTGTTCTTCCTTCCACCAGCCAACCTCGAATGGGGTGATGTTCACACAAATAATTGGTGAATATCCGTGCCAAGTGACGATGGGTACAAGGCAGATGTTTCCACCAGTACCCACTAATACCATCAGGGCCTGGTGAGGCGAAGTTCCTTAAGCCTCTAATCACTCCTCTCACCTCCTCCTCAGTTACTGGTGCACAATCTTCCCTCTCATTCTGTATGGATCTGCACATGTCAGCAAAGGCCCCCAAGGCAGGAGTATCCTTATTTAGCAGAGGCTGAACCTCATAGATTGACCCCCAGAAAGCTTCAATCTCCTCTACAGCAGGTAGTGCATTGTTTGCTTCTACAGGTTTTTGTCCCTCCAACAGTCTTGAAGGGTTGAGCCTGAATGTAGCATTATCATCAACCCATTCAACTCTATTTTTCAAGGACTGTTGAGCAATTTTCAGTGCCTGTATCCTGTCTATACAATGTTGTTTGATAGTGAGAAGTACTTTCACATTCAAAGTATGATGCTGTTGTCTTATCTTATGAGCTATCCTCCTTTTTCTTGGGGTAAATACTCTTCCTGCTTTCAAGAAGTCAATCACACTTTGAACTTTGGATGCCTGCTGTCTATCCGTCGATATTTTCTTTTGAAGCTGTCTCGTCCTCTTCCTGGCTTTGAATATGAAGCCACCATCTTTAGGCTTGGGCCGAGTTCTGGAAAGAACTATCTGATAGACAGCTTCATTCAACGTGAGGATATCCACATTGTCCGGGAGTCTCTCCATGAGACCTTGATCCAACTGAGCCAGTTCTTGTGGCTTCAGATTGAGTTTCAGGTTGGTGTTCTTCCTCCTAGCACTCAAATCTGCTTCTAAATGGGGCTCAATGATTCCAGTTCTGGCCTGTTCTTCCAACTGATCTCCTGGCGGTGTTAACTCATTTATCTCCTCCTTTCCAACAACTGGTATCATGCACTGCTGTGTACCCACTTTTCTGCAAATAGGATACATAGTCTCTCAGTTTTTGTGCAGAGAATTGCAGATCTGAATGCTTTTGCAACTAGTTTCTTTGCAAACGTGCCATGTATCCTCTTCGCCTAGGAGAACTACCCTCAAGGCGTATAAGCAAATCATTCCGAAGGTCATCCGTCCACACAAAGCGTTGCTGTTGTTCCTGATCTAATCCGGTTTGGGATCCTATCCTGGCCTCTCCACCTGATCCCTGACTGCTATCCGACTACAGCCGATGGCTATTATTATTATTATTATTGATGAAAAAGTACAAATAACGTAATGTAGCTTCAAATGAAGCAGATAATAATTATAATCCCATTCATCTAGGAAATAGGAAAATAAAAGACATAGGAAAATAAAATTGATAATATTTAAATGGAATATAAATAGAATCACAGTTCTCCATTGAAAAAACAAGTAATGCATTGTAATAACAATGAATCGCTATAAAAAAATTACCTGTACTGAGAGTTAGGGATTTCTTAAACAAGTTTTTGTAAGCCATCATGCGTTGAAATTCTAACAGCTCTACAGTTGGGCTCCTTCCGAGCGTAGATTTTCGCTTGCCGCACCCATATAATAATACGAATTGGTAACCTCGCTCCTTGGCCACAGCTTTGGTTGCCGCCAACAAAGTTTTATTCCCTCGTCAGATGCTCATGTTCTAAAAACATGAATATGAATGTTAGTTTTTGGTTGAAGGCCTGGGTTGAAATCCATGGAAGTAACATTTCGTTTCTTGCGGTATGCTCCTAGCCACTTTGCTCTCAGCTTAGGGTTTGAGAGCTGAACAATAATTGGTTGGCACTTTTACCTGTAAGTAGGAAAAGTAGCCCTATACGGAACTTACTGCACTTAATATATTCAAATGTATTTAGATATTAAATATCTTATGTATGGTGTTGAAGAACTTCTGAACGTTGCTTTTCGAAGAGGATTATAGTGGCTTTAAAAATTACCTAAAATTTTCTCTCTACAAAAGAAATGACTATACCGTATGTTCAAAGAATAAACGTTAATGGTGATGCAGCGGTATAAAGCCTTCACAGCTCAATATATTATTATCGTCATGAAAAGTATTCAAGGGTGGAGTAGTGATGGCATGACGATTAGATTCACTCTTCATTGTCATGGTATTGTTCGATAATATTCCAATCATACACAGGAAATCGTTCAGCGCTTTTAATTATTATGGCAAAAATTTGCATTTTTTGAATAACAATGATTGAAAAATAAAATACATTAATCATTAAACTTTAAACTTCAATCATTAATCATTTAAACTTCTAATGGAATGAAACTTCTTGTTATCGTTAACGATCCTAGTACTACAATGAATATAGTTAAGTACCATGTAATTTATATGAAGATCTACAGAAATATGTTTTTTGGAATTATCTAAACGACCGATATTGAGGTTTTATCGAGGTAGGTATTTTAATAAAACGCTTCTACATTATATTCACGTTGGGTGTGAGGATACGTTTAAAAATGGTCTTTAGAATAATTTGTGATCAACAGTTTGTTTTATCGAATTTTGTTATCCGATTATATAGTCAAATGATACAATAATGAACATAGTCATGGTCAATCATGATCATCAAAAGATCATGATTTTATGACAAGATAGTCAAATAACATCAGGGTATGTTATTAATTAAATATGACATAGATACATTACCCTACCATAGGATTTTTGGTAATCCTTATACAGAAGGTTTGATCTTTTGTAGACCTACTGAGTTTTCTAGTTCATGTTGAGTTTAACGTAGGTACTCAAGGAAGCAGTTTACTGACAGAATATGCAAATTTCACAATTTTAGACCTAGTCCATGAATGATCGATTTGTTCTCATAACAATCACGAAGGTAGTCAATGATTGAGAGATAACAGTCTCCAATCAGAACTCTCCCAAAATTCGATAAAATATAATTTAGACTTGAAATAGGGCTGTGTTTCACTTTTGTAGGTAACCTATACTTTTAAAATAAAAATTTTCTTCCAGAAGCCTTTTTTGGTCAGCGTACGGTAAGTTATCTGGTTCAGTCAATCATTCACTAATTTAACCATATTAATCATACCGGTATATTATTATCATTATCAAGATATCGAATTCACAATTTTGAAATAAAAATCGTAATCGCCGCGACAAGTTATTGTTTAGTGTTGTGAGAATATAATTATCCGATTGGAATTGTGTTATCATCAATCATGATCCATCCAACATCTCACTGATTTAAAAAGAAAACGATTCAAACTCTCAATTCTCTTGAGTTCAGTGAAGCTTAGCATTCTCCAATGAGAAATGAGGAGAGGTTCAATGAGCCACTTGGCTTGCATGACCTCTCATAATATACTTAGCCAAGCCAAGCAGGCAAAGCTCTATCTACAGTACCTGAATTGAAAGTGTTGCATCTCATGAATAAACATCAATTCGATATTGATTATAAGTTATTTTCTTACCCATATTTGCAACAGTGAGCAGAATTCATACGCTTCATCAGTAATAATGTGCTTTACTATTGCTTACCAGAGCAATTGGAAAACTTCCAAAATTGGTGGAACCAACAATAAGTTCCCTAATGTATAGTAACTCCTATTCTAGTAGATGCATAGATCCATGTCTAATGAAAACTCTGCAATGAATCCAAAAAGAGTAGGAATAAGCCCATTCATTCTCTATGGCAAATATTGTCACTTTCAGGCTTGACCTATTTTTTTGAGTAGGAGACATGAAGTAACTATTTTCAATTCTTCTGATAGTCTACCAAAAGTCATTGAATGTACGGTATAAATCTCATGAACAGAGAGTGATCGATTCAACTTTTTTTAAAGTAAATTGCAGACATAACGTATAGTTATTATCCTAATCCTATTCTACATGGATCTACTAGAATAAAATGAAAAAATTCTTTAACTCCGCCTTATAAAGAATTTTTTCATTTTCATTTCATTCTAGTAGATCCATGTTTAATGAAATGAATTCAAAAGGAATGGGAATATTCATACACTCTGACAAATATTGTCACTTTAAAGCTCGACTTCTCTTTTTGAAGAGGGGTAATGAAGTGACTATTTTTAATTCTTCTGATAGTCTACAAAAACTCATTGCATGTAGCCAACGGTATACTATAATTTCATGAAAAGAGAGTGATCGATTCAACATTGTTTTTATTAAAAGTAAATTGTAGACATACATGAGGTTTGTATGATATAAATTAATTTCCTGTTTACAAGATGAAACTGTCCAACTAAAAAAGTAAATGAATTAATTAAATAACACACCATATAGACAGCTTTTCCTTATTATGTGCTGCATTTACTTGCATGCACTGTATTTCTTATTAACTTGCTTTACATGATTTTAAATAGTAGTAAAGTCTTACTTTTTTGTTATAAATATTACAGGTCATTTTTACAAAAATGACATCTATTTCATGGGAAATCAGATAGGAAAAATGCTACCACACACTGAACATGAATCATAACTCACTGGCCTGAAATTGAAAATGTTCACAACATATTCTCAGTTCACTTCTAGAATACGTATCATGTGAAATCCACTACCAATAAAAAATTATCCACAACCATCAACATTCTCAATTATTAGTTTAAATGCTTTTGGTGTGGAAATTGAAGTAATATTTATAAAAGAGTGAGAACAAAACCTTATTTTTTGCAATTTCTGTTAATAATTATTGCTTTGGGCCAGCGTTGAGTTTAGCCTGTTGTTCCTCTACTAATCGTTGTATATGGGTTGTGTTCATATTTACACTAAATTTCTAGGTTTATCTCAATCTAATTTTTCTTTCTTCAAACTGTGTATTCCATATCATTATTATTTGAGTTGAATATAACGTTTTGGGTTGCAGGCCAGACTCCAAGCTTTAAGAAAACTGTGTGATAAAGTAGTTTAGCCTTATTGCACTGCACGCTCGTACATTTTATTGCGTTATATTAGGAGAGAACACGTTAATAGAGAGCTCACTAGTATGAACCATTATACACGTAAGCCTACTCATAATATTAACTAGCATTGTTTTTCCAAGTTCCTTAGTATAATCATACAATTGTGAAGAACGTTTTCCTGAGAAGAAATGGAGATGTTTGTAATAAAAATATTGAGGTAGTTTCTATGAAAAAAGGTTTGGGAAGGTTTTCATGCACTTCAAGATTTTTATAAATTTTAATTTTGATCAATTACAGCTTTTGAGATACTGATATTCTATCGATTTATCTACTGTTTCAATGAACGTAAGATTAAATTGAAGTTGATGGTAAATGAGAATGTAGCCTACTTCGAGACAAAGCCATCAGGTGCTTCAGGCTTAATTCAGAAGAGGTTTTACATAGAAAAGCGTGATATAAATCAACAAATAATGATGAATTTATTTTTTACTGATGAATTCAACAATTATAAATATACAACTTTTCACACTAAAAGCATAGAGGGAACGCACTTAGCAATGAGTAACTGCATTCAACGACTAGGGGACCATTTCTTCATCATATCTTTGATCAGAACTCTCTCTGAAAAAAAGAAAGAAAAGTGAGACAAACATAGTAAACAAAGTTCTTCACAAAACGTGCACAAACTATAAAAACATGTGTTAACGATATTTGTAGCTCAAGTTTTTGAAAGAATTTGAGCCTACACATTTATATTCTTATAGGAAATTAGCATCAGCAACCTACTTTAAGCAAGTTAACACAACTATGAATTCCAACCCAACAGACGTTTCTGTAAGTGATTCCGTGGTGATATGGTAGGCCTAAGCACCCGCCACTCATGAATGAAAGATTGCGGGTTCGAGACCGATAAAACTCTTCTTTTTTTGCTGAGAATTTTCAACTCTATTGAAGAGTATTCACGTAATTTTGACAAAATAATAGGATAATTATTTTATTTTTCTATGTTTCATGGACATAAGGAGATTGCATTTCACGACACAAAATTTCCCCCAGTGCTAGTTACCTGCCAGCTATTAATAGGAAGTAATTCGGAAATTCTCCAGGGAGAGAATATACATTCAGATTCAGCAAATCATGCAGCAAATAATAATTACACAAAATTGCCCAAAAGGAAAACATTAAAAAAATGTATGGCTATCTTGGAAGTATCTTGTGAATTAAATCTGATTTTTATTTCAAGTGTCAAATTAAAAAAAAAATGAGTTAACGCCTGAAGATGCATAGAAATCGGATGAGAGATTGCTGTAAAGTTCTCCTGAAATCAGTTTTTTTGACCATTAGTGACTGAGAATCACTACCTATAGTTTGTATAAAATATGTTGAGGAGACTTAGCCCTCCATCCGAAGAAATTACAGGGTTGCCAAATCGAGTTGAATTGCAACTTTCTCAAATTTCTAATTTAACCTCAGAATTGGATGTAGAATACAATCTCCAATATCCCAGTAGTGCTGAAAAAGTTTCAGGGTTCAAGGATGTCGTAATGAGTGAGAATTTTATAAAAAATAACGGAGAGAATGTCTCATTTCTATTGGTGTCTGGATAACTTTCATCCGACTTATAGTTATTGAACGAGCGTTAGCACGTTCTCACTTTTGACTTACTGTCGTTTTCAGTCTGTTAGTATGTTACTGAGGAACTCTCTCGCTTTCACCACCCATTTATTTTGAGTCAAAAAAGTTTCTAGAATGTCAAAAATTACATTTTTTCTGCTCGAAATGTCTTGACATTGACGATCATAAATGAAAAAATATTTTTTCGCCCCACTTGGATGTAATGAGCTGGTTTTCGTGCGTCATATGGAGGCCGAAAGAGATTGTTTTCTGACCAGGCCGGTAAAATTTTTACGGCCCTAGGGCTGTAAAATAACCTTGAAGTCAGCTGATTCTGATTTGATGTGAACGTGTTTACAAAATAGTTTATGAAAGGGAATCAGTTTATGCTTCTAGAATTGAATAAAGTATTTTGCAATAAGATACCTACTATCTTTTTATTTGGATGAATGAAATACAAATGAGTTATTATAAACTATTCAAATTCAATTTTCAGAGTATAATAGAATCTAACCTCAAACCTCCTAGTACTGCGTTTATCACGAAACATGGTGGATAAACGGAATCAGTTTATGCTTCTAGAATTGAATAAAGTATTCTGCAATAATATACTATCATTTTATTTTGGATGAATGAAATACAGATGAGATATATATTATAAACTATTCAAATTCGATTTTCAGAGTAGGATAGAACCTCTAACCTAAACTTCCGTTGACATTCAGATTGGCCAAATTTCAAGTGTGCTGAAACAGCTGATCAAAAACGTTTCATTATTTGTGTTTATTATTCAATAATTAAAACATTTATAATAATATCATCTTATAGTAATTTGAAAGAGTAAAAAAGTATAAACTCAACCTCCCACATAATTGAACATAATCTTTTAGGTTATTTAGATAAATCAGAATAAAAAATTAAAATATTTGGACAATTTCCTGATATTCAGATTTGCTAGAGCTATGAGCTTCCACTTCTGCTTTCGGAAGTGCTTTATTCTCATATGATATATTGTTTATTTTTCTGTGTGGCGAAAAATAGTATTTGCACCACGGGCAAAAATGTTTTTCCGGCTCCCAATCTTTTCTAGTCCTCGGCCTACGGCCTCGGACTTGAAAACCGATTTCAAGCCGGAAAAGTCTCATTTTCGGCCCTAGGTGCGAAATATACTATTATGTTGGATAATAGAAAGGAGACATTATCCCCGCTAATTCTCACTCATTACGACATCCCGTAATTCTGAGGGAAGTGATATTTAAAAGAGAAACATATTTTCGCCATGTTCTCAATTCCATCTAAAAATTAATTTCCTTTTAATCCTCCATCCCTAAAACTTTTTCAGCACTATTGGGATATCGGGGATGATATTCCACATCCAATCCTGTGGTTAAATTAGAAATTTGCAATTTCACACGATTTGGCAACCCTCTAATTTCTTCGGATGGAGAGCCAAGTCCCAACTTATTTTATACAGACTATAGAGGTTCAAGAGTCTAACTCTTCTTATAGAAAATGGAAAAAACTTCACTTCCAAACTTTTTTATGACTTAATACAATAGCTTCCAAGGATACAATAGCCTAATGAATCCTTGAATAACACCTACTTGAAATATAAAATATCAAAAATGTTTTATATTTGAGAGATCTTTAGTGAAATATTCACTTCACTCAAAAATGAACCCTGCTAACTATCCTTACTTTTTCGGTTTTCAAGTGTTTGGCAAAACGCATCAATCCACGTATAAAAATGTCGAATCCACAAGAAAAATGAACTCTACTCACTTGGGGCTGGAAAGTCTTCTGGGTGTAGCTCTATGTAATGGCGGTAGGCAGCGTCCCTGTCCCTGTTATGAGCATTCCTTCTCTCAGCCAACAGATGTCCAGCATACGCTCCCGCCACCAACAAAGCCACATGCTTCAGTGCACCTCAAACATCACATAAATAAAAAGTAATTATTATGAATTAGAATTAGATACATAAGAAAATTCCTCCTTTAAAATGTTATATGGAAGGAACGATCATAGTTTGAATAAGATAAGTTGAAACCATGTGTTTCAATTTATTTATTTATTCATATACAAATACGATTAAGGTAAAAACAACAGGCATTCGCCCAAAACTGTTCTAAACATTAATTTGGAATACACAGTCTAGAGGTTATGTAAATGATAACTTAATTCACACATTATTTCGAGTCCAAAAAATGTTTCCACTACAATTTTGAATTTATCAGATTAATTAATTTCAAAATACAAATCCAAACGGAAATCTTCCTTTACAATCACAAAAATATTTAAAATTACACTTAAATCCACAAAATTATACTCATGTTGAAATTCTAAACATCAATATTATATCTAATTTATTCAATATGACATCACTGCATAACGTAGGCAGTGTTGCGAAATGGCATTTCCTACGGCAATCAGCTTCTAGCAGCTCAAATATTAAGCCCGCCAAAACCAGTCTTCGGACAGAAAAATTTGCTCTCGCCTTTGTTTTAGATTACATGAAGTCGAATAAAATGGGATCAATCGGAAATCTCAATCTTCAATGAGTAAAAATTGAAAAAATCAATTTTGATGGATTTTAGTTTTTAATCAACAATATCTTCCGATGGACACTCTTTAAAAGTATAAATCGAAATCCCCCAGGGCGAAGTTTTGTCCTGAGACCAAGTAGAGCGCTCTATCCCATATAGATTTCCAGGAACACCTGATAACAATGCTCCTTGTATTTTGAAAAACACCTAATTTTAAGTTTAACCATCATCACTAACTTCATTGTCCTTACATTGAGATTTTGCACAATGATATAAGTTTATAAGATAATGTTTTATAAGAATCACTCGAACGATGCACTGAATTTTAGTAATTTCTAGTGGAGAGGCGCGCATAAGGACACCTCAAGGATCAAAATTTCAAACAATCATAACTTTTGACACAATGATCGGATCTCCTCGTACTATACAGCTCATCTTCTCGGCTCGGCAAGGCGGTTCAAAATCATGTATCAGGAGTCAAATTCGTTGGAGAGATCGGAAATTTATTCCAAACAATACATTTAAAAAAATCAGAACTTCAATATATATGTATTTAAATTGCAAGGGCAATGAGGTGCAAGAGCACCCCTTTTTCATGTACTTTTGAATGAACTATTGTACATCTCCAGCTTTCAAGGTTTGCAGCTGGCTGCAAGGTTTGAGTAACATTTGATGCTGAGCCAGAGGTCAACTGTATTTCACCTTTCTATTTTATTTGTTAGTTTTATGTTTCTTCTATTCTCATAATGAAAAATCCTCTAGGAGGATGCATAGATGTGTGTACACATCATCATAAATTTATTGGCCTTTCTTTGTTCTTTAAACTACTGCGACTCCATACGCTTATACAGAATGACACAGAATAACGGGAACTTTTGAAAACGCCATAAAATATTGGCGAGAAGGGCAATAGTTATTTGTATATCTAGAGTGAAAAGTACAACTTTTTCTCCCTGTGGGAAAAAGTTTGAAGCCCAAGGCGAAGCCGAGGGCAACAATTTTCCTGAGGAAGAAAAAGTATTTTTCGCTCGTGATGTACACAACATTTTTCCTCCATCTACATTTTTTTTATAGAAACTGCAAATTAAATCATTCTAATAACTTACGTATTGGTGACAATGTTTCCTAACAACATAACCTAAAATCTAAAAACCGGTCGTCTGATTGGCACTGCCGATTGCGCTATCTATCGGCCAAAGTTGTAACAATTATATCAGCTGGGCAGGCTACCAAAAATGGCTGACTCCAGATCACGCGGTTCAGATTTGAATATTGCAGATCAAAAATATTTGTTGGCTGGTATTTTGAATAGAATAAAATATTTTAAAAATTGTATAAATTTTTATCGTCTACTAATATTAAGAATATAATATCATACAAACATATATTTCATGAGTTGATCAAATTTCTGGTTGTGGTATTGAATTCAGTTGACTTAATGACAGACACCTCTATTACGCTTTCTCATCTGAGCTTAGACCTTCTAACCTATTACCATGTAAGTTTTTAAAATAGAGATGCTTCCCATGTTATTTAAATGGAGTCACTTTTCCTCCCTAGGGAGTTTTTCTGTTTTTTACTACCAAGAGCAAAAAAGTGACACTTTAGTATTATGTTTCAGGGAGTAAAGTAAGTACTTTAGACACTGGAACATGATACTAAAGTGTCACTTTTTCGCTCTCGGGACGAAAATAGAGAAAAACTCCCTAGAGCGTAAAAGTGACTCCATTTAAATAACATGGGAAGCATCTTTATTTTTAATAACTTACACGTGAAATATGGTAGAAGGTCTAAGCTCAGATGAGGGAACATAATAGAGGTGTCTGTCATTGAGTCAACTGAATTCAATACCACAACCAGAAATTTGATCAACTCATGAAATATAAATGTTTGTATGATATTACATACCGGTAGGCTACTTAATATTAGTAGACGTTAAAAATTTATACATATTTTAAAATATTTTATTCTATTCAAAATACCAGCCAACAAATATTTTTCATCTGCAATTCAAATCTGAAACGCGTGATCTGGAGTCAGCCATTTTTGATAGCCGCCCAGCTGATAATTGTTACAACTTTTGCCGATAGATAGCGCAATCGGCAGTGCCAATCAGACGACCGATTTTTAGGTTTTAGATTTTAGGTTATGTTGTTAGAAAACATTGTCACAAATAACGTTATTAAAATGATTTGCAGTTTATAGAAAACAAATGTAGATGGAGGAAAAATGTTGTGTACATCACAAGCGAAAAATACTTTTTCTCCCTCAGGAAAATTGTTGTCCTCGGCTTTGCCTTGGGCTTCAAACTTTTTCCCACAGGGAGATGAAAGTTGTACTTTTCACTCTAGATTTACAAATAACTATTATTCAAACTAATGTGAAGTTCAAGACGTGCCATTTGAGAATTATTAATAACATCTATCACTTTTTGAAATTACTTCTTTAAGATGTCTTCACCCTGAACGAATACACTCTTGAAATCCGTGTTGACGATTCCTCATTGATCGCTGCAACATCTGCGTTTCCTGGTCCCATGATCTGTCTACCTGCGATTTTCTGTTTGTGGAGCTATTTCTAATCAAACGTTTTAACAACTTGACCAACAACAATAACTGTGGTTGAATCATAACAGACAATTCGAAATGAAATTAACAATATCCCAGCTGAAACCTTGCAGCAATCGTTCAGGAATCTCAACACAGATTTCAAGAGTGTATTCGTGCAGGAGAAAGCCATCTTGAAGAAGTAATTGTCAAAAAGTGATAGATGTTATTAATAATAATTCTCAAATGGCACCTCTTGAACTTGACATTAGTTTGAATAAAATCATTTTTACCCTTCCCACTAACGTTTTCAAATGTTCCTGTTATTCTGGGTCACCCGGTATGTATGAAAAACTTGCAAATTTTTAGCTAAAAAAGTGGTTAACTTGTTTATTTGGGGATTGATGTTCATTTTAAACTATTGGATTTTGTAGAATAATGAACTCTGAAAAAACATGTTTTTTAGACAAAGTAAAGGACTGTTCCCATGCACTGGCAATTCAATTCAATTCTCCATCAATCCATGACCAGCTTATGCTGGATAGATTTCGACATTAAAAAATAAAAACACAAAAGTCCACACTAATTACACAATCCAGATGGCATGCCAAAAAGGTGGATGAAGCTTGTGATCTCATCAATGAGTAGAGTGGGAGGCTAAGCAGTTTATCTCGCAGTACTTTCCTGAATGATTTTTCTTCTAATTCACGGATACACTAGGGAAGTCTATTGAATAACTTCAGTGTGCGAATGGGATAGCTGCTGTGTGATTTAGTCAGTCTTGAGTAATAGGTTGGAGTCATATCGCCTCCTGGTGTTGTGATCATGGAATTGGCTTCTTGCTTGCAGCGTATGAATCCGAACCTTCAGGAGTGTCAAGTAAGTGTTGAATGAGTATTGTCTGAAGACAGTAAGAATCCCCAATATTACAAAATGTGGCCGGCAATGTTCTAGGGGTGGAGATGACGTCATGATGCGCACTACTTTTTTTGAAGAAGGAGAATCCTCTTACAACTGCTTGTGTGACCCCCGAGTACAATTCCATAAATGACGTGACTGTGGAAAAGGGCAAGACATGCAGTAAGTTAACCAGATAACTTTTAGGTACACTATTTCTCAGCTTCTGCATCAGTTAGATGACCTTGGAGAGTCGATTACAGACCATTACATGTTGATCCCATGGCAGAGAGGCATCCACCATAGATCCGAGTTTAACTTCAGGCTCACCAAAGGAAGGTGGACTACGCTTCAAGGTGCACAGAACATTTTGTGTCTCGGCCTCGCTCATTCACTCTGAACCACCAGCTGGCTTCCTCCAGCAATTGAGCTGACCTGAGAATAGCCAAATGAGGATCTTCATCTTGGGCGACTAAAGTAGTGATATCAGCCAACAGTAATGCTTTCTCTCCATGCTGAGAGCAATTATATGAGGAAAAGCAGAGGGCCAAGAATTGAACTCTGTGGAATTCCGACGTTGATCTGTAGTGCTTGAGATTTGGCTCCATCTATTGTCACAACTTGTCTGCGATCCAAAAGATAACTCTCCATTGTTCTCAAGGCAACTCCACATACACCATATTCGAACAATGAATATGTTCAATAAAATACCTGTTTCTCTTCAGACTGCATGGTACAACAATTTCAAGAATATAATCACACAGTGACTTATTGAAAAGAGTAATTACAGCGCGAGTGAGTTTCTAAACCTGAGTAGCCTATCCGGATCCGCAACGCCGCCTCCTCTTGCCAATCAAGTGACATAATTTTTTAATGTTAGGCCAGTATTAACTACCGTATTTATGTTTATGACGCAATTCATCCAGTGATGTCTGGGCATTGATAGAGAGATTGGAAATAGGATAGATAATGATGTGAGCGGGACAGATTTGTAGCTTGGATACAACATTGGAAGATAAGATAGGACGCATTTCAGCGTAGCGTAGCTATATGTGAAGAGACCGTTACAGGTACTTAGATTTAGTAAAATATATCGTGTTCAGTGGTACTTTTTTAGACTAATGAAATAGAATAAAGGTTCTCACCAGCTTGAATGGGCTTATTTTTTGAGTAGTCGTAATATACACTGAGAGATCCAGTACAGAAGCCAAGAATGGATGGACCCATAACTTTATCAAAGAGGGAATATGTTGAGCCATCGCTGTTTAACAAGGTTCTTGGATCTTCTATTGCAGCCATCTCAAAATTGAGTTTCAACACAATTCTATTTTTTAAATCACTTTTATATCTACCAATAACGCAATAACCTCAAAGTAACCTCTTTTTTGTCGTCTGTCGTTTTCGGAAAATTTTATGGAATGGATATGGATAGATGCTTAGAAGCATAGAGGGTATAGCGCCAAACTGGGTTGAGGACAAAGTGGGTCAATTTTTCGACCGCATTTGTCGCCTCATGACACGACCAATGCGATAACCTCAGGAATGTGACCCACTCTGTCGCTGACCGCATTTGTCGGGAGGTGCAGGAATGAAAATCGACCGCATCTGTCGCCTCATGACACGACAAACTGGGTCTGCTCAGGAATGTGGCAATATAATTGAGATTCTGTTATCGATACATTGTACTTTATCAATATCGAATAGCCTTTGACAAGGCGGAAAATCGGTTGTATAAACTGACTTGTGCCTCATAATTTGAATTTGAATCTCAAATTCTTGTTCATGATGCTGAACTCTATTTTACAATAATTTGATTTAAATTAAAAGAATGAACAAAGTGGACTTGAGATTATGTTAATAATGTCGTTTAAGAGATAACATATTATCAACAATAACATAATTTCATGGAAATTTTTGACAATGAAGTAAGAATGTCCTAGTCATTATTGTTTCAGTATTTTATATAAAGAGCCGTTTGCATTGTAGGCATAGATAAGCTAGCTGAACTTATGGTTTGAGTTGATTGAGTTAGGTGAATAGAAATGAAACTTGAATCGGTTCCTAATGAAATTCTTCAGGGAATTAGTTTTTTCTTGTTTACAATAAACCAGCAGTACATTGATTATTTCATAAATAATTCATCTTTTGTGGTTAGAGCTGCGTAGCCTACTAAGATAGGTAGGTAGGCCTGTATCCAGTAACAGAAGAGAAAGAGCGATTGAGAAATTTCTCAAATGATGAGATTCAATTACTTTCAAATTTAGTTACTGTGCAATAATAAAAAAGTATAAATAAGAAATAGTAGGCCAACAACTTGATAGCCTATGATGCTATGAAAAAAGATATTTTCGAATTTATGAAAAGTGATGTTGGCTAGGCTACTAGTCTCCCACGTTTATTAGACCTAAAAAACTTTAAGAAGAAAAATATCTCAGTGTTATTAAAAACATGTCTTCTGCTAGAAAATAGAGTACTGGGTCAGCCTAAATCCTTGACCAGCATAAAAATTGATTGACTGAGTATTTCTAATTGTCTAACTCATTTCAAATTCGGCATACAGGATGATTTACAAATACTCAACATACTATTGTAATTTCATCGAAATATAATGATGTTTAGGGGTGGTAAGGGGTTAAAAACCCTATTGACCAACATAAAAAGTGATTTACCGGGTATTTCTAACTGTCCGATTTGGTTCAAATTTGGCATACAGGATGATTTACACATATTTAAGTTAACATACTGTTGAAATTTCATCAAAATATAATTATATTTAGGGGTGGTAAGGGGTTAAAACTCCTATTGACCAGCATAAAAAGTGATTGACGGGGTATTTCTTATTGTCTGATCCGTTTTAAATTTGGCATACAGGATAATTTAACATACTGTTGAAATTTCATCAAAATATAATGATGTTGATGGGTAGTTAGGGGTTAAAAACCCTATTGACAAGCATAAAAAGTGATTGACTGGGTATTTCTAACTGTCCAATTCGTTTCAAATTTGGCATACAAGATTCACACATACTTAACATACTATTGATATTTTATAATATTATACATCAATTTTATAATTTTATTTCATGAGAATATTATAAATTTTATAATATAACCTACCCAATTCATAACTCACAATATTTGAAAAATCTCACTAAAGTTGGATATGTTTTTGATACATTTGTATTATTGATATGCATGTAACATTACACATCTATAGTTACAAATTATTGATAATTTTTCAATAGATAAATTAGCCAACACAGAATTCAGCTCACTAGCAAACAAAATCATTGTAATAACTCCTGTTTTATAATATAATAACATTTCTCATAATTTGACAAGCTATTCACAACAAACAACATGGAAAGATGGAAAGGAACAATCAGAAACAGCGCTGCCAATCTTGAAAAAGAATTTAAGGACGTTTTAAAATCGATATGAAGAAGTGAAAATCGAACATTTCGATATATCGATAAAAAATTACCCACTCTGTCACTGACCGCAATTGTCGGGAGGTGCAGGAATGAAAATCGACCGCATTTGTCGCCTCTTGACATGACATATGCGGTCTGCTCAGGAATGTGACCCACTCTGTCGCTGACCGCATTTGTCGTTAGCCCACTTTGTCGTTGGTGTTAAATGTGTATCGACCCAGTTTGTCGTCGACCCATTCTTGAACATCCCGGCTACTCTGCAAGGGGTCGCCACAGAGAAGAAATTCCTTCTACTTTGTGGGGTCGCGGAGTATCGCCAGCCCTTAAAACCATAACAACCAAAAAAATTGAGAGGAATTGGGTTATTTCGTCAAACTGGGACAACGACAGACTAGGTTGCTTCACGCAAACGACAAGCTTGGTTTACTCGCGGAAATCCACGCGAAAAATTCTATTGACCAAACGTAGGCAACGTTTCAACTCGTCGAAAGTGGCATCTTTTTACAGAGCTGTATGTGATTATTTTGTCAGTGAGTTCAGATTCTTATTGTTGGTTGAATACTATGAAGGACAATATTATTAAGAATCATTGAATATTCTGATCGCACAAAAATGTAATTTATAAATTGTTTGCTAGTTTTCAAAGACAAGACATCATTATTATGTATGTAACTTATATTTACTGTACTGGTTGAAATCTATTGTTGGGTTCTTTTTATTTATTCAATTTTAGGTTTTTAGTTGAATAGCAATAGCTTTAACCCTCTGCTGGGTGCAGCCGGCCTCAGAGGCCAACCAATATAATTTCCCTCTTCACTTAGGCGGCCGAGCGCCCCACCACTCCATTTTTTCATCTAAATCTATCAACCTCACAACATGCCAGCCTCAGTCAGTCGCCAACTTTTGCATAGTTTATCACGTACACCCTGAGTAGCTTCAGAGGTGGGTGATTGATACCCAGGTGTTGCTCCTGGATGACTTCGCTCAGTCGTAATGTGGGCGGGGAAAGGAGGCAAGTCGAAGTTCCTCTTCCTTCTTCTTTGTTCCTCAGCTGGCGTGAACAGCACCTCCTGGTGCTTCTGACGGCGTGAAGGTCGCTCTCTTCTCTGATGACACCACTTTGATGTAATTTTGTATCGGCCTTACGGCCTCGGTTCCGCTCCAGTGGAGTAGGAAAAGGAAGGACAGAAAGGATAGGGACGGCAGACAACGGTCCGCTGTGCCCTGGGGAAAAGGAAGAATAGGGACGGCAGACAACGGTCCGCTGTGCCCTGGGGAGAAGGAAGAATAGGGACGGCAGACAACGGTCCGCTGTGCCCCGGGGAGAAGGAAGAATAGGGACGGCAGACAACGGTCCGCTGTGCCCTGGGGAGAAGGAAGAATAGGGACGGCAGACAACGGTCCGCTGTGCCCTGGGGAAATGGGAGGATAGGGACGGCAGACAACGGTCCGCTGTGCCCTAGGGAGATGGGAGGACAGGGACGGCAGACAACGGTCGCTGTGCCCTGGGGAATGGGAGGTCAGGGACGGCAGACAACGGTCCGCTGTGCCCTGGGGAAATGGGAGGACAGGACGGCAGACAACGGTCCGCTGTGCCCTAGGTAGATGGGAGGACAGGGACGGCAGACAACGGTCCGCTGTGCCCTAGGTAGATGGGAGGTCAGGACGGCAGACAACGGTCCGCTGTGCCCTGGGGAATGGGAGGACAGGGACGGCAGACAACGGTCCGCTGTGCCCTAGGTAGATGGGAGGACAGGGACGGCAGACAACGGTCCGCTGTGCCCTAGGTAGATGGGAGGTCAGGGACGGCAGACAACGGTCCGCTGTGCCCTGGGGAAATGGGAGGACAGGGACGGCAGACAACGGTCCGCTGTGCCCTAGGGAGATGGAGGACAGGGACGGCAGACAACGGTCCGCTGTGCCCTGGGGAATGGAAGGTCAGGGACGGCAGACAACGGTCCGCTGTGCCCTGGGGAAATGGGAGGACAGGGACGGCAGACAACGGTCCGCTGTGCCCTAGGTGATGGGAGGTCAGGGACGGCAGACGACGGTCCGCTGTGCCCTAGGGAGATGGAGGTTAGGGACGTACGGCAGCCAATGGGCCGCTGTACCAGGGCAGGAGGTCGGGGACGTACGGCAGCCAACGGGCCGCTGTACAAGGAGCAGGAAGGTTGTGAGCGGAATGCTCTGGACTGGGGCTCGTCCGGCGTTTAAATACTCCCCCAAAGTGGAGGGGATGGAGTTGAGCCGCCGCCAGAGGCGGTGGAAATCGTCCTGATGCGCGGAAGATGGTGCGCCATCGGTACCTCCCTTATCTCCGCGGTCGGCTAGCATTGCTGATAGCCGAGCGTCTTTCTTCAATATTATTAATTATTTAACAATATTTTCTGTCACAATTTTACTTTGTGACACCCCACTCCTACTTGGGGGGGGGGGGGTTCGGAGCCATCTATGGCACCACCTTAAAAGGCGTGAGCCATCTAGGCATCACCTTAAGAGGTGTACACCTCTCAAGCATCACCTTTAGAGGTGTATGACACTCGCTATGAGCTTCATCTATACCTGGTCCACAGGTACATATTTACATTGTCCATTTGATAATCGGACTTTTATGCGTGGCTTGCCAGCCCGTTTACGCTTACCAGGTGTTGAGACTCGGTGACACAACACTGGATCCTTATTCCTTGAGAGTCCTGGTCTGGGATCCTGGGACTGTGAGACTACTTCCTTGATGGTCAAAAACTGTCTTGGCTCTTCTACAACCATATCAATGGGGGGTGGTACTAACTTTTCCACATCACTCTCGGAGCTACCACTTGTATTGGTGGCTGGGGCATGAATCGTGGCCTGCCGTTCATACTCAGTCATCTCATCCCTGTGATCCATCACAATGTTGCCCCAGGATTCTTCCCTTGGAATATATGACATCTCTGCCTTTCTATCAATCAAGGCATTGGGTTCGACTCTGTTCAAACCAAACTGCATGAATATCCTTTTGTCGCGATCCTTGTTGTCCTGAGATTCGGATTGTACAGCTGATATTGTTGGGACTGCTGTTGTCTTAGTCCCCAATAAGAGAGATCGCGACATTATTAGCGGACTTGTAGGATTCAGTTGGGGAGGATCCCACTCTACCTCTCTCGTGAATGTGTGAATATTCACCCTGTTTTCACGCATAAATTCCATGCCTAATAGCAACTCTTGTCCAAGTCCATCCAGTATAGACGCCACTAGTGGAACTGTGATTTGTCCTATAGTGACATTAGTTGTCAGCTTCCCATTTAATGGGGTAGATCGTCCATCAGCTAATATTGCGTGGTGATGAGTTGGTACCTTCCTTATCATCCCTATTTTTTGGAGATCTTCATAAACCTCATTACTCATATAATTAGCTTCAGCACCACTATCTAGCAATGCCCGACACTTTTTACCTCCGATTGTCACAGTAATGAATAGTCTGTTGTCCCTTGATGACTCTTCAATCACAGGAATCCTGTGTGCCGTTCGCATCACTGCTGTCTTGTTCGGAGTTTTATTCTCCTTCTGCACATCACAGACACATTTCAGTGCTCTCTTTCCGCTCCTTTTACATGGTGGGATATCGGGACAGTGTGATCTCCAGTGCCCCGGTCTCTTGTATTGCCCACACATGGGTTCAGACTCACTAAGAGATGGTCTGTTACTAGTAGGGGTTATAACTGTCTCAACCTTGAGCCTTGTAATCTTTTTTGTGTCCTCAATCATGTGAACTCTCGAATTCTGTCTATTTTGTTTCTCCTCTGCTTTTATATGTTCATACTCCCTCGCGAATTTTTCCAATTCGTTGATACTATGAACATCTGATTGCCGAATATACAATTTGTACCGTGGGAGGAGATTCTTATACACTCTCTGTAATTTATTCTCTTCTGTAAAATCTCCTCTACGCCTCATGAGTGTCAGTACATCTTCGAGAAATTCGTCAAACAATTCACCTTCCCTTTGCTTCCTTGCCTGAATTAGATTCTCGAGGTCCTCCTCATAGGTAAGTGGGTAGTAGCGTGATCTGAAATCTGTCACAAAATTGTCCCATGATTTCCACTGGTCACGACGATTACGCATCCATAGAGTAGCTTTACCAACCAGTAATTCAGGCAGCGCGACTAGTAGCTGGTTGCCAGTGAGCCCATAGGCTTGTTGTAGCTCGTCTAGCCTTTCCAAGAAGCTAGGAGCATCTGATTGGCCGTCGAATGACAGTCTCCAGCTTCTCACCTTGTCACATACCGCCCCTGGGTCCATGAGGGGGTTTGTGTGAATATTGGTTCTAACCTCAGTGTGGGTACCTGTCACCAAGTGTTTAGTTTCCCCACTGCTTCCGCTCATTATGCCAGGTCTAGGGCTGGGATAACGTACAGTCATCTTCTTATGTTGTTCTACTAACAACTTTCTCAACTCAGCAAGTGTTCCAGATGACACTATGCCCCAATCTTGTAGAAGATTGAATGCCTCATCCTTTTTCAATCTATAGATCCAGGAAACTCTGGGGTCGGCTATCACCTCGGGGTTTATGTCCTCGACCGACTGATCCTCTGTCAGCTCCTGGTGTTGAGCATCTGAATCAGACTCTCCCTGTTCACTCATGATTCTTACTTCGTTGCCTCGTGCCCCACGTTGGGCGCCAATCTATCACGTACACCCTGAGTAGCTTCAGAGGTGGGTGATTGA